>NC_091620.1:2727500-3055000 GCF_027580195.1 Bos mutus | reverse complement strand
TTCAGCTTCAGCATCAGTCCTTCCAATGAATATTCAGGGTTGATTTCCTTTAGGTTTAACTGGTTTGATCTCCTTGAACTCCCCTAGGACGCTTGGGAATACTGGCCCAGCAGTTTAAAAAGAAATAGCTTTTCCATTTCTCTATAATATTTTTCTGTTTCTTCCCCCATCTGTTTCCTTCCAAATGCTTGAAGCACCTTCCAGATGAAAATAAGCCTTTTTTATAATCCTGTTCTGTATGAGGCTAAAACGTTCCCCCCTGGTGCCTCCAAGAAGAGTAGCTGAAGATCTGCTGTCGTGTTTGTAAACCATCAGCCCTGCCCAATGCTACATCCCAAGGTCTCATTCATCACTCCACATACGTGCTCCTGGTGCTGGAGGACCACCTCCAGATGTTCCATCAGATGGAGCTTCAGAGGCATGAACCTCACTGCGATTCCCCATCCAGCAGGGAAGGCTTGTGAGGGCTGGTGTCACACCAAGCTGCCAGGTGGGCTTCTGCCGGGGGTCCTCTAGCAGCCCCCAAGAGCAGGGCTAGATGCTCTGCATGGGGCCAGGAGGGCGGCAGGTGGTGCCAGGATCTCGGGGTTCTAGACAGAACTGACAACAGAATTCACGTTGCCTTACTATTAAAGATACAACAAATGATCTACTGAGACAGTCCTCCTGCCCTGGCTGGTTTTCAGGCAGCAGACAATGGCCGGGGGAGGGACTGGAAGCCAGTGGAACTCTGGGGAGGGCCATCAAGCCATTGGCCTGCTGTTGGACATCATTGTGTCTTTTCTGCTCGCTGGACTGCTGGAGGAGATGTTCCATGTCCTCTGTAGCTCGCTTTCCAAATTCACGTTGCAATGCTTCTGGCTTTCCAGCTAACCCCCCATCCTGTGGCTGCTCTCTGTTTCCTCACAGCAATTTGATGTCCACGTGAGCACGCACAGAGGCTGGGATAACCGTGCAAGCCCAGGGCATCACAGACAGAACCATGACGGACTTCCCGATCTTGTCCCATCTGTGGTTCTGCTCCTCTGGAGTTCAGAGCAGGTCCGGGGGACCCAGAGTCAGCAGGGGACTCTGTGGGCAGAGCCTCAGAAAGTCCTGAGAGCCACCAGCACACACTCTGGATACAGAGGAGGAGGGGAGGTATGTTGGAAGCATTTTAAATGCATGTCATAAAAATAGCATGTCTCTGGCATTTGTGATTTCAAAATAAATTAAATATCACGGCTTCAAAAACATAAAGCTGTTACAGTGATAAGCGAGCATTTACCATCATCAGTGACTGATACACTGAAGCCTGACAGCATCTGCTACAGGAACCAGTGAGCGTGAGTCTAACCGCTTTAATGCACTGAATTCTCATCACTTCTAAGGTTGCTAATACACTGCTGCACTTTCAAGATGTGTCTGGTAAGGAGAGAGCCTGGCCCCAAAACCTAGTGCTTAAGGCCAGGGCACTATTCCCTCACATCCCTCTCCCCATCCCCTCCTGAGGACAGTCTGCCTTCCCACCCCTGCAGCACTCGCCAGTCCAGGACACTGGCTAGGGGCGCTATGGTCAGCAGACATCAACAGCGAGAGAGAAGTGAGTCCCTCAGTCCCATCTAAGTGAGTAAGTCACTGCTGGTGGCGAGTCGGGGCAGCCCCAGCGGGCAGGGTGTCATGGGCTGAACGTGCATGTCCCTCCAAAACACACATAGTGAAGCCCTAATCCCCAAAGGGATCGGACCTGGAGACAGGCCTTTGGGGAATAACTAGGTTTAGATGAGGTCATGAGGGTGGGGCCCCCAGGTTGGGATTAGTGTTAAGGGGAGAAGGTGGCCATCCGCAAACTAGGAGGAGGGTCATCCCCAGACACCAGATCTTCTGGAATTCCCCAATGTTATGAGAAGCAAATTCCTGATGTTGAAGCCATTCAGACTGTGGTCCTCGGTCTTAGCAGTGCCGAAAGGACCAAGACACAGGAGAAGTCAGGCAGCGGACCTGCCGCTGTTCACCAGAGTTCATCTACTGCTGTGTAAAGGAGCTTTCTGCTCAGCCCTGTATGGAATGGCCAGAGGACTCGGGCTGTCAGGACACCTCTAGGACCTTTTCTGGCTCATAGGAAACTTGGGGAGCTAGTCTCAAGTATGGTCTATGGAGGAAGAGAGTCCAATGTGGGAGGAGGCGGGGGTGCATTTAGGAAAGAGGAGCCTGAGGTGCAGACACCACTGCACTTGTCCTTCCTTTTAAAGAAAATGATATGGGAGAATGGCATTGAAACACGTAAAATATCATATGTGAAACGAGTCGCCAGTCCAGGTTCGATGCACGATATAGGGTGCTCGGGGCTGGTGCGCTGGGATGACCCAGAGGGATGGGATGGAGAGGGAGGTGGGAGGGGGCTTCAGGATGGGGAACACATGTACACTCATGGCAGATTCAAGTCAATGTATGGCAAAACCAATACAATATTGTAAAGTAAAATAACTAATTAATTGAAAAATTAAGAGAATTTCATGTTTGTTGTGAAAAAATCAAATATAGAAATTAATGAAGTAAAAAACCCACATATGAATGGCTGACTCCCTTTGCTGCTCACCTGAAACTATCACAACATTGCTAATTGGCTAAATACCCCAATACAAAATGTTTCTGGTATTAAATAAAAACAAAAATTGTTTAAATGCATTTAGAAAAAAATCGAAGCTCTCACACCCAATGTACAGTTAAGTAGAAGAGCAACAGTTTGACAGATTTCTGTCCAAACTTTTGCGTTACTCTTATGCTGATGAGTGTTTAGAAAAGAAAAGTGTGAGGAAGAGGGAGGGAGGGAGAGAGACAGATGGATGAGAGATCCCTTTGGGTTACTCCCCAAGTCATGCATTTTCCGGCTATGTGAGACACTCGCCAGGCTTCCCAGGCGGCGCTAGGGGTAAAGAACCTGCCTGCCAATGCAGGAGATGTAAGACACGCAGTTTCATCCCTGGGTCGGGAAGATCCCCTGGAGGAGGGCATGGCAACCCACTCCAGTATTCTTGCCTGGGGAATCCCATGGACAGAGGGGCCTGGCGGGCTACAGTCCATAGGATCGCAGAGAGTCAGACACGACTGAAGCGAGTTAACAAACTGACAGTCACCAATTTAACCAATCTTTCTCCCATACAAGCCCATGTGGACCAGTCTACCCAGCATATTTATATGAATAATGGGGGCCAGATAGAGAGGGGGTATGAAATTCTTAGATATGGGTATTCAGTTATGACCTTGGATTTCCACAAACCATACTGAGTGCCTCCTGTGTGAAAGCCAGCCCCAGCAGGTGGTGTGGGTGTGAAGAGTGGACGAGTAAGGTGTGAGCTTCTTTGAGGGCTGGGAGCACTCTGCCAGGCTCACTAGTAGTGGGCAGAACTCATCTCCTGTGGTTTCAGGACTGAGGTCACCAGGACGGCTCTCGGGCCTTAGGGGCACCCACATTTCCTGACCATGCGGCCCCCATGGGCAGCTCATGACAAGGATATGTGCTTTCTTCAGGCCACGCAGATCATCGAACTCCTCTTCTGCAGCGAGTCAGAGGAAACTCTGCTTTTAAAGGCTCGTGTATTACATCAGCCTACCCGGATGATCTCCCTGTGTGAGGGTGACGGGGGACCTTAATTACATCAGCAAATCCCTTCACAGCAGCACATAAATTAGCGCTTCCCTGAACCACTGGGAGAGCAGTGGGTGCAACAGGGACCAGAAGCCAGAGCTGAACCACTGGGAGAGCAGTGGGTGCAACAGGGACCAGAAGCCAGAGCCGGGGGATGTCTTGGAATTCCACTTCCAACAATTGGACTGCATCACTGGACGGGACTCAACTTTGCCTTCCTTCTAAAATATCTCACTTTTGAATATCAAAAGAATCTGTACCCATATCTCACTGACTCTTCCCGCAAATGAAATCATCATGGATTTAGGAGGGGCAATGTCAAACCCATCGCTGTGTTTTAATTTAGGTATCCTGGTAAACAAGTGAATTCACAAAGCTTCCAAATATTTAAGGTTAGGAATCATAATGCAAAAGAATGGTGAATTTGGCAACATAAAAATCAAAACTTTTTTAATGTTGTAAAATATAAACACAATTAAAGACATATAATAAACTAAAGATAGGGGTGGGATGTAACTTCTATGTCTGTGAAAAAAAGATACACCACAGTAGATAAACAAATACACAAAAAAATACATAAATATCAGAGAAATAGGGAAAAAAATCACATCCAATTGCAGGAATAATGACATGAAGAGGCAAGGAAAAAAATTGGCCAATAAACATGAGGAAATTCAACCTTACTTACTAATCAATAAAATGCAAATGAATAGTCACCACCTGTCAGACTGGCAACAATTAAGAAGATAACACCTTGTGTTGAAGGGGGTCAGATTACAAATGCTCTTTCATATACAGCTGGAGAGAACATAAATCAAAGACACTTTTCCAAAAGAAAAATTTCCAGCACATATCAAATGTATTAAAAGCATAACTCTGACCTACCAGTTCCACTTCCAAACATCTTTTCCTAAAGAGACTAGTGCACACACGTGCAGAGACGTGTGCACCAGAAGGCCATGCACACTGCAGCTAACAGGAGGAAACTGCAGGGTGCTGAAACCTACCAAGGTCTGGCCCAAGACACGACGGCTAAGCAGCCTTTAAAAATGACAGATGTTTCCCTAGTGGCATGAAAAGATGCTCCTAATTAGCTCTATGCAGACAGAGAGGTGGCAGAACAAACTATTTTTGTAGAGTAAACGTATTTATATGCGTGAATAGCGGTAGTATAGACAGACGTAGATCTAAACAGAACACAGATGCCTAGAAAATCCTAGAAGGAGTATTTGCCAAACTGTTTACAGTGAGGTCTTTGAGTGATTAGATTATGGGTCACTTTCATATTTCTTTTCCAACTTGTATTTAACTTACTTGATATGAGAAACCCACAGCTAACATTATACTCAACAGTGAAAAGCTGAAATCATTCCCTCTAAGATCAAGAACAAGTCTTGTTCAGCGTATTTTTGGAAGTCCTAGCCACAGCAATCAGAGAAGAAAAAGGAATCCAAATTGGAAAAGAAGAAGTATAATTGTCAATGTCTGCAGATGACATGATGATATACATAGAAAACCCTTTCTTTGATGATATACAAAGACATCACCAGAAAACTACTAGAGCTCATCAATGAATTCAGTAAAGTCGCAGGATATAAAATTAATACACAGAAATCTCTTGCATATCTGTACAATAACAATGAAATATCAGAAACAAAAATTAAGGAAATAACCACACTTATCATCGCACCAAAAAGAACAAAATACCTAAGAATAAACACACCTAAGGAAGCAAAAGATCTGTACTCAGAAAACTGTAAGACTCTAATGAAAGAAATTAAAAATGACACAGTTGGAAAGACATACTGTGTTCATGGATTGGAAGAACCGATATTGTTAAAATGACCATACTACCCAAGGCAGTCTACATATTCAATGCAATCCTATCAAATCACCAATGGCATTTTTCACAGAACTAGGTCAAAATTTTTGATTTGCTTATTTTTCTTTCTTAAACATATATTGCTTATCCAAAAAAAAAAAAAAAAACGTTAAACTGCTTTGAAGCTTATTTGAGATCTAACGTTATCTTCCCCAGTTACATCAAAGACTGTGAAATCTGCTGTGCATACATGCTAAGTTGCTTCAGTCTCATGCAACTCTTTGCCACCCTGTGGAGCCCGCCAGGCTCCTCTGTCCATGGGATTTTCCAGGCAAGAATACCGGAGTGGGTTGCAATACCCTCCACCAGGGGATCTTCCGGACCCAGGGATCGAACCTGGGTCTTTTACATCTCCTGCATCGGCAGACAGGTTCTTTACCACTAGCGCCGCCTGGGAAATCTACTAAGAGCACTGCGATTTGTACTGATTCAACGTGTTACATCATCTCTAAGATGTACTACCAAGGAGGCTTGATTTAGAACTTTCAGCAGTTGTGATCAACAGGGGAAGATGCCCCCCTGGGACCCACAACACATTCTGAACCACGTGCCTGTTCATTTCCGGGTGTAGTTGGCTCTGCTTCTTCTGGCCCCTTTCCTGAGCACAGCACAGAGTTCTACACACACAAAGCAGCTGTGACCACCCTGCAACCATCACGGCCTACAGACGTCCCACCGCAGATGACCGTGAAATCCTAGGCTACTTTCCACAGCTTTCGTAAACTCTTGGGTGTCTGACTACTGCTATTTAGCAGAGGATACTAGAAAAGAATACATTTTGTAGGGTTATTTGACCTTGGAACAATCTGCTCTCTGAGCCTTATGTGCTGGCATATGGAAGGCTGTTTAGGTGTCAGTTTGGAACTGTGTTCACTGCCGGGAAATTAACATTTGCTGTGATGCTGTTTGCCTGCAAGCAGGTCAGTTTTGGCATAATTTATGTTTTTTTCTCCCCCACATAAATGTTTGCGTGATTTTTATTTTCACATTTTGCTCTTTGTTTTGTAAAAATGAGTAGAAAATGCAAAAATCATAGTGATGATTCCCATGATATGTGGCTCAGATCATATTAACTTAATTTCCATAGTTTTCTCAATTATACAAATAGAATTTCTCACAATGAAAGTTCAACCAAATTCTGTTAACTGTATAAAGAATAAAACTAAATAATGTGTAAACACTACAAATATATATTTTATCTTAAAGATGAGATGCAATGAGGGATATTTTCATACTTTGTAGCTTTCAAAACTACCCCCAATCTCGTAACATAGAGCGTTATTATTTATCATTTCCACATGCCATTTTTGTACAGATTTGGGGGAATGTTATAAATAATAAATGTGACTGTCTTTATATCTGTGTTCACTGTTTGCCTGCCCAGTGATTTCTGCATTCAGTTTATAAACCAAAATATAAAACCAAGTAAATTATCTAGTGCCAACCAAATAACTATTTCTTATCCTTTACTCAGTACAGTGTGTTAATCTCACTTAAACTCAAATATTCTACTAACATGCTTATAAATAACAACCTCTATCACTATTTAAACCACTTAACTGAGAATATGTAGGGAATTAAGGATGAGGTCATTATCAATTTATCTTGTGGTAACCTCTGTAACTTTCTCAGGAGTATGGTATCTTTCAGTTCTAAGCCACAAATAAGAGTACACTGAATACGTGGTGCTTAATTAATTGTGTGTACTTTGGCGAATGTCTCTTTCTGAGTCTTAGCTTTAGGTCTTTTGGATTTATTCTGTGGCAAGCAGGCTTCCCTGGTGGCTCAGTGGCCTCCCAAGCAGGAGACTCATGTTTGATCCCTGAGTTGGGAAGATCCCCTGGAGAAGGAAATGGCAATCCACTCTAGTATTCTTGCTTGGGAAATCCCAGACAAGAACATGCACCAAATTTATTCATTCATTTGTTTACTTATGGACAGAGGAGCTTGGTGGGCTATAGTTCATCAGGCCACAAAGCGCTGGGTATGACTTAGTGACTAAACAACTGCTGTGATCAAGCAGTTGGCATTACCTGCAGGGTGACATCTGACATCCAAATCCATTTTAACATGAGCCCATTGATAAGTCAAACCCTCGGTTACTAATGTGTCTGATCCCTTCCTCATCTCTTTTCTCAGGATTGCCACGACATCCCATCTATTGCTTATTCTGGGACCACTGAGAAATATTTTCTTGAGGGTTTCTTTTTGTAAAGGAAAGGCAAGCACATTACACAAGCCCGGACTTCATGCTAGTTTGGTGCAAATGCAATTGTTCTCAGGGCCTGAGAGGAGCTATGAAGGTCATTCTGGCAATCAGGTTTACAAAGAAGCAGAAGCAACAGAGGGTTGCAAAACACACCCAGGACTCAGGAAGGGGCCCAGGAACACGCACCGAGTTCATTCATTCGTCTACTTACTCATTCATTCATTTAAATAATATCCAGGGAGCAGCTACTGCCTGCAGAACTCTCTGTGTCTCCACCTATAAAACCACTGGGGATTCACTGTGGAGGGTCAAGGGAAAGAAGAGTCACAAAACACGTTTAATGCCTCTACCTTCTTCAGTAGGGAAAGAAAATGAACTATCAGTGACAGCTTTCTAAAATTGAGTAACACTGTCTCCACACACATGAGTTGTAGCCAACAACAGTCCACACATCCATACTCCCCCAAATCGGAGGGTTTGTCTGTGGATGACCCCAGAGCCCTTTAACACTAGGACATGAACTTGGCAGGAGAGTGGACTCTACTTTGGCAAAAGACTGTCAACAAAGTCAAAAGCCAAATGGCCTTCAACTTAATCTGGGATTCACAGAAAACCCATAGAATTCTACATTCAGGGAACTTCAGGGATAACTTAGTGAGCTTTATTTCTAACATGATAGATGGAAACCCGAGAATCGGAAGGTCACAAAGATTCAGACATCTTATTTATGTACCAGGTAATTTATTTATACTCTGCCTACTTCCAAAAAGGTTTTGAGGCAATTCTCCAATCACTGTGGTTAATCACTGTGCTATTATTAGAAGTGTGGCTCCAATACTCAGGCCACCTGATGTGAAGAGCCAACTCATTAGAAAAGACCCTGATGCTGGGAATGATTGAGGGCAGGAGGAGAAGGGGGTGACAGAGGATGAGATGGTTGGATGGCATCACTGACTTGATGGACATGGGTTTGAGCAAACTCTGGGAAACAGTCGAGGATAGAGGAGCCTGGCATCCTGCAGTCCATGGGGTCACAAAGAGTCGGACATGACTTAGCGACTGAACAAAATTATTAGAAGTGACTCTTTTTTAAAAACTATATTTCTAAAACTCCATGGGTTTAGATAGTGCTAGGTAAATAATTCAGATTATCGTGTATATGCTGGCATTTTAATAAAGATGCTAACAAGCTGAATCCTCTTGGCATTTCAAAGGATTCCTAAAATCAGCTCTTTGGGCTTGTACAGGGCAAGTGGCGTGAATTGTAATACAGTGAAGCGTTACCCACGTTTACGTGATTATCTTATGAGATTTACAGAGCAAACTTGGTGTGAATAAGATTAACCTCTTTGGGATATTTGGCCTCTCTTTCTGTAATATGCGGATTCATAAGTGCTAACAGTGTTGGTGGTTTAATCAGATCTGGACTTTTCCTTAAAAATGCATATAAATGAGATCTCTGATTGGAGTACATAAAGTGTAAATGTGAACTCTGGAGTGGGCTCCTTGCGTACAAATGTTTAAGATTAAAGAAGAGAGGTGTAGGAGACAGGATAAGAAGCATAATGTGCAAGATGGGGCAGCGAGTCGCCGGACCCCTCCCAGCGGCCCTCTGATGGGCATCTTCCCAAGAGATACTTGTGACACTTTCACTCAGCAGGGCTCTCTGTCACTGCTCACTTTCAGGATTCAAGAACACCTGGAACCAGAAGCAGAAACTGGAAGCCAAGTCAGGTGCACTGGGTGAACCGGGTCTGCACGCAGAGATAGGACTGCCCCTTGAAGGTCATGTAGATAGGAGAGCAATGGAACACTTTGACCTCTTTTGTGCCCAATGTACTAAGTTGATTCAGTCGTGTCCGACTTTTTGTGACCCAGTGGACCATAGCCCACCAGGCTCCTCTGTCCATGGGCCTCTCCAGGTAAGAATACTGAAGTGGGTTGCCATGCCCTCCTCCAGCAGGTCTTCCCAACCCAGGGATGGAACCCACATCTCTATGTCTCCTGCATTGGCAGGCGGGTTCTTTACCACTAGCACCGCCTGGGAAGCCCCCTTGTGCCCAAGGGCAATGGCATTTCTCTCTCTCAGGCCACTGGCTGCGGGCATTGCCTAGAGCATCATGGACTGGAGGCAAGAGGGGATGCAAAGGAGACCTCTGCGTGGCTGTGGCCCAGCATAAACTATGGACGGAATGAGGGGAGGAAGTGGGGAAGGCTGATGGGCCGTCGATGGAGCAGCTGCGTCTCTCTGGACCCCTTACGACATGAGGTGAGGCCCGTGAATCACCTGGGCAGCAGTGCCCCTCCCGCCCTATCCACTGCCTGAGAACCTGCTTCGAGGCTGGCAGGCCCGCGTCCTCGGCTCTTAGGAGAAAGGAGGGGCTCTTTCCGTTGCACGTGGATGGGATAGGGCCGCGGGAATTCAGGCTGCCCCTGCCATGGCAGAAGGAGTTTTGGCCTCAGGTGTTTCTCGGGTCACTAATGTGTTCCCTTGTGGGAGCTGCTAAGGCATTTATCTGTTAGGTGATGCTGTTCATTCACTTCAGTCCCTTGACAGGCCTGGATGCTCTTTGTGCTGAACTGGCTTCACAGCAATGGTGGCTCTGCTCAATTAATATTAAAAAAAAAAAAAAAAAATGTTTAGAAAAATAGCCGCTCAGACTCACTGGCTGCAGTTGTTGCCTCCTCCAAACCAAGCACATGGCAGCATTTTTGGCGTTTTTTTCTTTCCAGCCTTTGTTATTTCACCTGTGCGGCCGCAGGCCTAGGATGTGACAATATGGGTTTCGTAGCTGATCCAGTCGGGGAAGGCAATGGCACCCCACTCCAGTACTCTTGCCTGGAAAATCCCATGGATGGAGGAGCCTGGTAGGCTGCAGTCCATGGGGTCGCTAAGAGTTGGACACGACTGAGCGATCTCACTTTCACTTTTTCACTTTCATGCATTGGAGAAGGAAATGGCAACCCACTCCAGTGTTCTTGCCTGGAGAATCCCAGGGGCAGGAGAGCCTGGTGGGCTGCCGTCTATGGGGTCGCACAGAGTCGGACACGACTGAAGTGACTTAGCAGCAGCAGCAGCAGCTGACCCAGTAACATGCCTGATCCTGTTGTTCATGGCGGCAATTAAGGTCCACGGTTGACAAGCTCAAGGGATTTGCTTCGTGTCTCACCTGTGGATCTGGACCTTGCAGGTGAGCCAGGCGGATACAGGATGAGTGTCTCTATCTGTGTCTATTATAGGGAGTCACCTATGTGATCAAGCTTCTCACCAAGCATCTTGTGCTGTGCTGTGCTTAGTTGCTCACTCGTGTCTGACTCTTTGTGACCCCATGGACTGTAGTCCATCAGGCTCCATGGACTGTAGCCCGCCAGTCTCCTCTGTCCATGGGGATTCTTCAGGCAAGAATACTAGAGTGGAATGCCAGGCCCTCCTCCAGGGGAATCTTCCCAAACCAGGGATCAAACCCAGGTCTCCTGCACTACAGGCAGATTCTTTATCAGCCAGGCCCTCCTCCAGGGGAATCTTCCCAAACCAGGGATCAAACCCAGGTCTCCTGCATCAGAGGCAGATTCTTTATCAGCTGAGCCACCAAGTGTCTTGAGGTTTGCCACATACCTTCCTCCCAGAAGAGCACCTTCAAAGCCACAGTCCAGCACTGTCTAATTTGCTATTTGATGAGAGTGAAAAAGGTGGCTTAAAACTCAACATTCAAAAAACTAAGATCATGGTATCTGATCCCATCACTTTATGGCAAAGAGACGGGGAGAAAGTGGAAACAGTGACAAATTTTATTTCCTTTGGCTCCAAAATCACTGTGGATGTTGACTGCAGCCACAAAATAATGAGACACTTGCTCCTTGGAAGAAAAGCTATGGCAAACTCAGATGGTATATTAAAAAGCAGGGACATTACTTTACAGACAAGGTCCATTTAGTCAAAGCTATGGTTTTTCCAGTAGTCATGTACGGATGTGAGAGTTGGACCAAAAAGAAGGCTGAGCACCAAAGAATTGATGCTTTTGAATTGTGATGCTGGAGAAGGCTCTTGAGAGTCCCTTGAATAGCAAGAAGATCAAACCAGTTAACCCGAAAGAAAATCTACCTTGAATATATATTGAGAGGACTGATGCTGAAGCTGAAACTCCAATACTTTGGCCACCTGCTGTGAAGAGCCAACTCATTGGAAAAGACCCTGATGCTGGGAAAGATTGAAGGCAAGAGGAGAAGGGGATGACAGAGGATGAGATGGTTGGATGGCATCACCGAGTCAATGTAGGATAGAGGAACCTGGCAGGCTATAGTCCACAGGATTGCAAAGAGTCAGACATGATTGAGTGACTGAACGACAATTCACTTGAACTAAGTGTCTTCTTTACATAAACAGTGCCAGTGCCTTCTGTGAGGAGTGTGTTTATTGGCACCCTACACACGAAACATCTTGACTGTGTCTCATAAAAACCTGTGACTGGCATGTACGCAAGCTTTTAATGAACTTCCGCGCGAGTAAGCCAAGCAGTAAAGTCCACACATTTTCTGTTCATAAAAACACCTCGTTTGCAAAGGAGGGGTACAGGTTCCCAGGAAACAGGGAACAGAAGCCAGGCTGGCAATTTATAGAAATTGACCTCTTTCTTGTCTTCCAGAGACCCTGGGCTTGGACAGACTAATCCTGGACCCTGGAAATTACATCAGCTAAAGCTTGAGGGGACAGCACAGGTCACAGTGCATTCTAAATGGGGGCAGGGAGGCAGAAAAGACCCAGGCCTTCTGGAGGTAGAAGCTGCACGGGTCACACCCCTGCAGACTGCAGTCACCTTCAATTTCAATCACGGAAGACATTTCCCGTGGTGTGCCTTGGCTCTGTGTCCAGGGAGAGGGGAAATGAAGGTCGCGGCACTCCTTGAGCGCCTTCTTCAACAGGGAAGGTGTGTGTCAGTCCAAGGGGCTTGGGCTCTTTCCAACACAATAATTACATCCCACCCACCCACCCTGCAGCTGCCCTTCCCTGGCACTAGGCTCCTGGGTGCAAAGCACCACAGCCCCTTGGCAGAGATGCTGATGCCAGCCAACCGGTTCTTCCCTGCTCTGTGAGCTAAGACTTTTCTCTGTAACACTACCCTTCAGAGGCTTCACTATGTAGAAATACCATATTTCATCAATGGAATGAGTTCTGAAGGAGCTGTTGACTGGACGCCCACATCCCTGGGATCCCTCCTGGTCTCCTTTTGTGTGATGGATGCAGAACAGGGGACTCGGAGGGGCTGAGTGCGCTGGAAAGAGGAGGGCTGCAGAGGCTGTGAGACAGATGGGTTCCGATGGGCAGAGCGCTGGTTTCCAGCATGGACTTCACTCCTCCAAGGACTATTCAGAGGGAGGCGATGAGAGAAGCCCTAAACTGGACAGGCCAGAGGCCGATGCAGCTGAGTTCAGAGTCGGCCTGAAAGAAGGCTTCAGAAGCATCCTACGTAGACACAGAACAAACGTGTGGACACCGAGCGGGGAAGGGGCGGGAGGCTGGGAGGCTGGGGCTGACATGTATACACTCTGCTGCCGCTGCTTAGTCGCTCAGTCGCGCCCGACTCTTTTGCAACCCCCCAGGCTGAAGCCCACCAGGCTCCTCCGTCCATGGGATTTCCCAGGCAAGAGTTCTGGAGTGGGCTGCCATTACCTTCTCCAGGGGATCTTTCTCGACCTCAGGGATCGAACCTGGGGGTCCTGCATTGCAGGCAGGTTCTTTACTGCCAAGTCACCATTGGGTACCTACTAGCAGTGTTTTTTCAAAGTCCTGCCTAAATGATCATCTCCTTTTCATCAGGGTCCACGGTTTTGGTGATAACATTTTACCTTTCTCAAGAATACTGTCTCAGAGAAATTATGAGTCGAGATTTCTAAAAGCCATCTTCCAGGACTCCAGTGAGGGACAGGGTGTTGAAGAGCTCGTGAGAGCATTTTAGGAGTTGGAAGATTCACAAGTGACATGTGTCAGAAAATGTATCGAGAAAAGGGCACACACACCGCCACTTGTTTAAGTGAAACTCAGTGACGCGTCGGTTCGGTTCAGTTCAGTCGCTCAGTCGTGTCCAACTCTTTGTGACCCCAGGGACTGCAGCACGCCAGGCCTCCCTGTCCATCACCAACTCCTGGAGTTTACCTAAACTCATGTTCATTGAGTTGGTGATGCCATCCAACCATCACATCCTCTGTCTTTTCCTTCTCTTCCTACCTTCAATCTTTCCCAGCATCAGGGTCTTTTCAAATGAATCAGCTCTTCCCATCAGGTGGCCAAAGTGTTGGAGTTTCAGCCTCAGCATCAGTCCTTCCAATGAATATTCAGGACTGATTTCCTTTAGGATGGACTGGTTGGATCTCTTTGCAGTCCAAGGGACTCTCAAGAGTCTTCTCCAACACCACAGTTCAAAAGCATCAATTCTTCAGTGATCAGCTTTCTTTATGGTACAATTGTCACATCCGTACATGACTACAACTCTCCACCTTTCCAAAAACCTGAAATAAAGATTCTGTAACCTGCTTAGGAGTGTGTCAGATTGCAGAGAAATCAATGAGTTTGGTGTGTTAATACAAACTTCCCTTGTATAAGATATACCCTAAAATAACCCAAGACAATGATATAAATTTAATTATGCCTCCTAAGGAGAGAAATCCCAGCTATAATATATCCATTCAGATAAGAAACATTTGGTGAAGTCAGGAATTGCTGACCCTGGAGATTCTGCAAAGAACAATGCCGACTTAGTTCTGTCATCCTGGAATTGTAGTTCCAGCCAGGGGTAATGTCAACTGTCATTAAATAATGATCCCTCTCAATAAATATCACCAAGAAAAAAATGCAGGTCTCAACAAAAGCACACAGGGGGACCAACAAGACTTAATGAGAGAGGTGGAGGAGGAACTGGCGTTGGGAGAGGTGCACGTCTGGGAGGGCAATGTGTCCCAAGGCGGGAAAGGGATCCTGTGTGTCTGGAGTGAGTGTGCAGTAAGTGTGCACACAGGAAGAGCAAACAAAAGTACACACTCACAGGAAGTGTGTGCACACAGGAAATGAAGTGAACACGTGCTCCCAGGTACGGGAAGCTGGTGACACCAGCAGGGATCAGAGGACACGAGACAACCAGGGGAAGAGAAACGGCCGCAGATTCATGCATCACTTGGGTTCTGTATGTAACTGACCCCATGAAGTGTGGGTGAGCCCGAGATGGAACGTGAGCAGGACCACAAGGAAGGGAGCCCGTGGGAACCAGCAGATATGGGGACCCGGCCATTTCCTACAGCATCTCGTTCCTTCTCCCCAGACCACATGTGGGGGTCCCTGCACCATCACCTCTCCATGAAAGCATCTGCGGACGAAGGTAATAACCTCATTATCAAGAGGAGAAGGCAGTGGGCAAGAGCTCAGAGTTCCAGAGACTTCCATCCCACAATTGTGACTCCTCCCTGGGGTTCTCTGCTAGAAAGACTATCTCAGCCCCAAGGGGGAGGAGACACACAGCCAGGGAAGAATTCGCCTTGTTGACTTGCATTCCTGAGGTTCCCCTGGGCGATACCTGGAAACTACACGTCTCAGGATTCAGAGCCAAACTTCATCTGCAGGGAGGAAACGTGTCCAAGTCAAAGAGCGACTGAGTTGCAGCCCTGCTCAACTCCAAGCCCTGCTCAAGTCCATGAAGACCCTGAATTAGACTTCTGGGGCTTCCAGGCATGAGTTCTCACCACTCTGGTTCTGGAAGCTGTCCAGCCTGGGGTGTGTCTCATCTAATCCCATCAACCGGCTCCCAAGTAGGGTGTGGACCTGATCTGCAGAGGCCGAGGGAGGTGGGTGGAGCCTGAGAGAGGCTTGCAGGGTCCTGTGGGTGCCACTGAGTTAGTTCTCTGCCTCCAGGGATGAGGCCAAGTCAGTGCCATGAGGATGAGTCACAGCTTACAGAAGCCATCGGTCAGGTGCATCTCCTCAATTCAAAAGCCACCATTGAAAAGAACTTCAGTCCCAGATATGGCAGGGAACCTCCCGCCCCAGACTTAGAACAGCCCCCCTTCTTATCATTTTCCCCCTTGAAGACTCACACTTCTCTCGCTTGATCTCTTCTTCAATGGACCCCAGACTGTATCAAAGCTGTGAAGTTAGGAAGTTGGAGGAGGAGAACTTACCTGTGTTTCTCCAGCAACACCATGCTGCATGCTAGACTGCTGTCATCGTGTGCTGCTTCTAAAGATCTTCCTCGCTGGTCTCCTCTCTCTGGCTTGGGAGCCCCCTGAGGATGAGCATCCTGTTGGCCTCTTCCTTGGAGCACCTCCCTGTCCTGACAGAGGGCACTGCTCCTGACAGAAGGCTCTGATGAGCTGTGTCACAGCTGCACCTGTGGCACGTGAAGGATGGGGCTAACCATGAGGGCAGGCTCTCTGTCCTTGACCCAGCAGCAGACTTTATCATAAAGGCCATAGAAATCCACTGAAGACATGAAAAATCCTTTTTTTTTTTTTCTGAAAAGTACCAAATGCATTGGCAGAAGGAGTAGGCAGATGCCTCTTACAAGATTATGGAAATGGAGAGAGGGGATGAGGCAGAGGTGAGTGAGTGAGTGTGTGTGTGTGTGTGTTTGAGTGTGTGTGTGTGTGTGTGTGTTAGTTGCTCAGTCATGTCCGACTCTTTGAGAACCCATGGACTATAGCTCACCAGGCTACCCTGTCTATGGAATTTTCCAGGCAAGAAGACTGGAGTAGGTTGCCATTCCCTTCTCCAGGGGATCTTCCCAGCCCAAGGATTGAACCCAGGTCTCCTGCATGGCAGGCAGATTCTTTATGATCTGAGCCACCAGGGAAGAGGTGTGGCCACAGAAAGGAGGAAGAAGAATGGGATGAGTGGGGGTTCTGTGGAGGTGGGGATGGTGGGAGGGCAGACCCGTGGAAAGGAGGGAAGGCAGAGGTTGGGGCACGTCACCAGCCTGTAGTCTGAGAGGTGGAGAGGTTGGGGACCCTCCGCTGTATCTCCTCAGCGGGCTAAGCCCAGAGTACTGGATCTCAGGCAATAACTATAGTCTCATCTCCTTTGAAGACATCAAACACCTCACTTGCTGGAAGAGGAATACTTAGAACAACGATGAGCCAACAGTATGACCAGCAAATCAATCAACTGCCTGACTCATATTTATGATAAGTAGAATTTATATAAAGTTTGATAAGATGGTTTATTCTTTTCTCCTTGAGTATCTCTCCATTAGCCATACCCAAGCCAGAATCCAAAGGGCATCTTTTCAAAATATTTTCTCCCTTAAGTTACCTTCATTTACATAATGAACAAATCTTCCCCTTTTATTCCCACAGACAGCATTAGTTCTTCTCCATGTAATTAGTACCATTCCAAATATTGATTTAATCAAACATTCCGTTAAACCAATATTCTCCAAATAGGTTGTGATAACTTTCCTGATGCACATAATTACAGAACAAAAGACAGAAAGAAGCTGAAGATGACCTATTTCCAAAATGGGCCTTTCTCATCACACAGAGCTGTGCTTGAGATAGCAATATGGACCCTTGAATTGAAATTCTCATTTCAACTTCTCTATGCAGCCATAGCCAGAGAACATCATAAGGAAAAAACCCTTCCAGACCATGCATTCCGTTTTCCCAGCGTGGTCTGGATGTCATCAGTCACAGCGGACAGTCCTTGAAAAACGAATGTTGAGGCCATTAAGTCAGAGCTGTGGGCTTCCCAGGCTCCCCTGGTGGCTCAGACGGTAAAGAACCCGCCTGCCATGCAGGAGACCCAGGTTTGATCCCTGGGTCAGGAAGATCCCCTGGAGGAGGGAACAGCAACCCATTCCAGTATTCTTGCCTGGAGAATCCCATGGACAGAGGAGTCTGGGGGCTTTAGCCCCTGGGGTCACAAAGAGTCAGACACGACTGAGCGACTAACACTTTCACCTTTCACCGTGAGCTTCCCAGGTGGCACTAGTGGTAAAGAATAGACCCGCCAATGCAGGAGACTCAAAGAGACACAGGTTCAATCCCTGGCTAAAGTCCAAAGCATCAGACACAACGTAGCGTGCACACACGCACGTGCATACACACCCACACACACATGTGCTGCCTGCTGCCCTCCCTTCTGGGAGCTTCACAGCAGCCTAAAATGGGTCCAGTCTTACCATAAAGAAGTAAATGTCATTGCATACAATCTAGAACACCTATGTGATCATCTTCTGCCCTAGTAACACATTTAACCATCCTGCAGAATTCAAAGTAAATGCAGATCTCACCCACACCTCCCCCAAATGCAAAGACGAGACCCAGGAGTTGAGGTGTTTGCCCAAGCTCCCTCAGTTAAGACAGCGGTTCCTGGTTCTGAATCTGACACCAGCTGACTCCCGGCTCCTTCGTCTGTTTATAAAAGCATCCCGCGTCATTTACGTTCATGTTGATTCTCGCTGCACCTGACAGAAAAATCATTTCTCTGCTGGCAAGGCACTTCAGAGAGACCCGAGAACACCCATCCCAGGCTTCCACGGCGATCTGCCCAGCAGCTGTCTTTGCCACATCTCGGATAGCCGATTCTAGCCTTATCTCTGTATCTTATTTAATATCTATACTTATATTTATACTGACACATAACCTTATCCTTACATTAATATAGGCAGACCTTGGAGATATTATGGGCTTCCCTGGTGGCCCAGCTGGTAAAGAATCCGCCTTCAACGCAGATTCCTGGGTTGGGAAGATCCCCCGGAGAAGGCAACGGCTACCCACCGCAGTATTCTGGTCTGGAGAATTCCATGGACTGTATACACACGACTGAGTGACTTTTACTCACTCACTCAGAGGAGATATTATGGGTTCAATTCTAGATCACTGCAATAAAGTAAATATTGCAATAAAGTGAGTCACAAAAATTTTTAAGTTCTTCAGTGCATATAAAGGGCTTCCCTGGTGGCTCAGATGGTAAAGAATCTGCCAGCAACACAGGAGACCCGGGTTCAATCTCTAGGTTGGGAAGATCCCCTAGAGAACGGAATGGCAATCCTCTCCAGTATTCTTGCTTGGAAAATTCCACAGACAAAGGAGCCTGATGGGCTACAGTCCATGGGGTCACCAAGAGTGGGACACGACAGAGAGACTAACAGTTAGTGCATATAAAAGCAATGTTTACATTCTACTGTAGTCTATTAAGTGTGCAATAGCATTATGTCTAAGAAAACAATACGCATAATAATAATTTAAAAAATACGTTATTGCTGGACTTCCCTTTTGGTACAGTGGATGGGAATCTGCCTGCCAATGCAGAGGACACGGTTCAGTCACTGGTCCAGGAAGATTTCAAACTCCACAGAGCGACTAAGCCTGTGCTCCACAATTGCTGAGCCTGTGCCCTGGAGCCCATGAGCCGCAACTACTAAGCCCAGGTGCTGTGACTGCTGCAGCCCCTGTGCCTGGGCCTGTGTTCCACGAGAGCAGCCACCACAGTGAGAAGGCCGCACACTGCAACGGAGGGCAGCCCCTGCTCGCTGCAGCCAGAGAAAGCCCATGTGCAGCAAGGAAGACCCAGCGCAACCAAAGATAAATAAATAGATAGATATTTTTTTAAAAGATGTAGAACATTTTAAAAAATTTGCTTGTGCTTAGTCGTTCAGTTATGTCCGACTCTTTGCGACTCCATGGACTGTAGCCTGCCAGGCTCCTCTGTTCATGGAGATTCTCCAGGCAAGCATACTGGAGTGGGTAGCCATGCCCTCCTCGAAGGGATCTTCCCAACCCAGGGATCAAACCCAGGTCTTCCTCATTGCAGGCAGATTCTTTACCAACTGAGCCCCCAGGGAAGCATTAAAAAGAAACTGCTAAAAAATGCTAGCCATCAACCTAGAGGGGTGGGTTGGGGATGGAGATGGGAGGGAGGTTCCAAAGGGAGGGGATATATGAATACCTATGGCCGATTCATGTTGAGGTTTGACAGAAAACAGCAAAATTCTGTAAAGCAATTATCCTTCAATAAAAAAATAATTTAAAAAATGCTAGCCATCATGTGAGCCTTTAGTGAGTTGTAGCAGTAGCAGCAAAGACCACAGTTCACCATTACAGATGGTGACCATGCATCCTGGCCTCCCCAAGGCTGACCAAGGCGATGTCTGTTGTCTTGACATAAAAGCTAAGAGCTCCCCTTCCCCGTCTCTGACTGAGCTTCCCCATCTGGATGATAAATGGCATGGTCCCCTTCCTTATAGGTCAATTTCCCGATTATATCAATTCAGCTTAACTATTTCACTGTTGGATATTCAGTCAACTAAAAGGTAAATTTTGTTTACACGTTTGTAAATTGACATTTTCTAGATTTATTACCTCTCCTGGAGCCAAAAAGAATTCCAAAGAAGTTGCAAATTCCTAGCTAACTGACTTAATACCTCCCCTTCAAGTTCAATAACCCTTGCAGCAAGTATTTATCTAGATTACAAAATAGCCCTTTCTCTAACATACTCCTGCTTTGTTTTCCAAGGAGGTAGGGCCGCTTAATGTGAACAGTTAATGAAAAGTGGATTCAAGGATCAGAAAGCGTGTGCTGTCTCCATATAAAAATCACAATTTGGCTCTTCCAGGCAGAAAGTTGCCTTGAATTCCTGGAGCGACTACATAACTAACCAGACCCTAACAATCAAGTCCCACAAGCCAGTGGGCACTTATATCAAAGTGGAAAAGAAATATGCAGGAAGACAATTTATGATTCTGCTAAGGAGTCTTGAGGATGATTTCTTGGTGGCCTGTTAATTCTAGGCTCTTTCCAACAGAATACAGATCACCTCTGTTTTCATCTCTGTACCGTGAGCTCATTATCCTCACCCTGGTCTCTAGCCCTGGGCATCGCCCCTGGACCCAGGGAGCTGCCACGCCTGACAGGTACCAGCAGAAGGACGTACAACATGAAACTCATTTTTCTCCACTGGCAAAATAACCACAGTGTGCACCCTCCTGACGGTGGGTCAGAATGGTCACACTCCTGTGAAGGCCATGCTACATGCATGGATTGCATTCACACTTATTTTCTTCTCTAGACCTGCCAGTATGTTTCTTGCATCCACACCAGTGCACGCTGCCCTTTCACAGCCATCCTAGGGTTCCTGCACATCACTGCATCAGGCGTCACAGTCGTGTTCTTTTAACGTGACTGTATCTTAACAGAAGTAAAGCTAAGATATTAACAGAATTCCACACCTTTGTTTTTTGCTTTGCCGTACAATTTTTAGAAATGCAGGCAGTACATAAAGCGAAGCAAGTAGAATTCTGAAAGGACTTCAGAGAATCTGAGTTCACGCCTTCACTCAGTCCTGGGAAAGCCTCTGCCTCATTCCGGGCTCAGAGTCACGTCTACCCTATATTGTCTCTCCTCCTCACCTCCCATTCACCCTTCAACGACCTCCGGTCTGGCTTTGACTTCCACCACTCCTGGTGAACTGTCAGCAAACTGTCCCTCTCAGTGTCTCTGCGCTGAGTAACCAAAGGGCACATTTCTGTCCTCATGCTAGCTTTTGTAACATAACATTTTTTTCCCTCTGCCCTCCAACCTCACCTGAATACCTTCTCAGTCTCTAACTAAGATCATGGCATTCAGTCCCATCAGTTCATGGCAAATAGACGGGGAAACAATGGAAACAGTGTCAGACTTTATTTTGGGGGCTCCAAAATCACTGCAGATGGTGACTGCAGCCATGAAATTAAAAGATGCTTACTCCTTGGAAGGAAGGTTATGACCAACTTAGACAGCATATTGAAAAGCAGAGACATTACTTTGCCAACAAAGGTCCGTCTAGTCAAGGCTATGGTTTTTCCAGTAGTCATGTATGGATGTGAGGGTTGGACTATAAAGAAAGCTGAGCACCGAAGAATTGATGCTTTTGAACTGTGGTGTTGGAGAAGACTCTTAAGAGTCCCCTGGACTGCAAGGAGATCCAACCAGTCCCTCCTAAAGGAGATCAGTCCTGGGTGTTCATTGGAAGCACTGATGCTGAGGCTGAAACTCCAATACTTTGGCCACCTGATGCGAAGAGCTGACTCATTTGAAAAGACCCTGGTACTGGGGAAGATTGAGGGCAGGAGGAGAGGGGGACAATAGAGGATGAGATGGTTGGATGGCATCATCGACTCGATGGACATGAGTTTGGGTAAACTGCAGGAGTTGGTGATGGACAGGGAGGCCTGGCGTGCTGCAGTTGATGGACAGGGAGGCCTGGCGTGCTGCAGTTGATGGACAGGGAGGCCTGGCGTGCTGCAGTTCATGAGGTCGCAAAGAGTCAGACACGACTGAGCAATTGAACTGAACTGGACTGAACTGAACTCTCTTTTTGTCTGCCTTTGCTTTCTGGCTGTGATCAGTCACTTCTTGGCTCCACGTCCTATCTGTTGCTAACGACTCCCACACTTTATTTCTGCCTGATCTTTTCCCTGAGGAAAAGAGAGTGGACATTACCACCTGGGCATCTCAGAGGTGTCCCAGCTCCATGGTCACTGGTCTCCCACACCAAGGAAACTGTCCCTGTCTTCGTCTTCTCAGTTGGAGAAAAGGGTGTCAATACTAAACTGATTGCTTGAAAAAGAAAAAAAAAAAAAAAAACACAGATAGCATCATAGTTCTTCCCACCCCTCTCCCTGCAAGTCAAATCCATGAGCAACTTGTGTGTTTATTTTTGTCTGTTCTCAGTATGTTTGCGAGCCATCTACTCCTCTCTGCCTGCCCAGCCAGTGCCCTTCCAAGTCACAGTAGAGTGCTAACCCCTTGCCTGCTCTGGATCTGGTCCCCTCTTCAGCATGTCACTGTCACCTGCCACTCCTCCTGCTCCAGCCACACCGGCCTTCTCATGTGTCCCCTCACCAGCAGTGCACCTGTCCACCCCAGGCTTCTACAAACTCACTTTGAAGGAAGAAGCCGCTCTGGCCGTGGGGGTCGGGAGCACCAGAAGCAGACAGGAGCTTGCTGATGCAATTCCTTCATGTGGGTCAAACACAGAAGGCTTTGGGGAGGGTGACGGCAGTTCGGTCCATGGGGGTTCATGTTCTTTGTTAACAATTGGTTTCCCCCAGAGACTTCCTTTCCTTGTAATAAACAACCCCAGTGTGTCTGTCAGCTCAACTGCAGGCACTTGGATGCAGTGCTGATTGTTTCCAAAAACAGCCCAAGGATCTGCCCCTGAGAGCTTCGGGCTGCATGCTTCAGACTCACGCGATGGCTATTGGGGGGAGCAAGCAAGGGGGGCCTGCTGGTCAGAGGGAAAAGGGTCTGTTGGTCAGTGGGGGGAGGACCTGAGGGTCAGAGGAAGGAGGACCTGAGGGTCAGAGGGAGGAGGATCTGCTGGTCAGAGGGAAGAGGGTCTGGTGGTCAGAGGGAGGAGGACCCGAGGGTCAGAGGAAGGAGGACCTGAGGGTCAGAGGGAGGAGGGTCTGCTGGTCAGAGGGAAGAGGGTCTCGTGGACAGAGGGAGGAGGAACTGATGGTCAGAGGGAGGAAAGTCTGATGGCCAGATATTTAAGATATTGCTGCTAATGATACAGCAAATCACTTGAGTGGGTGTAACTACCCCTGTTACTGCATAGATGAAGGCACGAGGCTCCTAGAGTCTAATAAACATGCCTGACATCATTCAGCTAGAACTTTAATCCCATATCTCTTTCCAACAACCTACATTTATTTCATATAATACACGGGGAGGCATATATGTTAAAAGAGGTATTTCAAGATAACATCACACATATGCTGGTCATCTCTTGATTTATCTTCCTTGGTTTTATGTGGTTTCTGATGCAGTTTGCACTTTAATAGGCTCTGGATCTTAGGTTCATAGAGTGTTTCATGTTTTCACACCATGCTCCCATTCTCCACACCCCACCACCCGGGTCAGTAGACAAACATGCAAATATGAGCCACTCTCAGCATTTCAGGGATGGTGCAGTAAAGGGCCTGGGATGGGACTAATCATTCCTAATCATTATATCTCTGGGCTCCCAGAATTTATTTACCTATGAGTCAACATACACAGTGGAGAAGGCAATGGCACCCCACTCCAGTACTCTTGCCTGGAAAATCCTATGGACGGAGAAGCCTGATAGGCTGCAGTCCATGGGGTCACTGAGGGTCGGACACGACTGAGCGACTTCACTTTCACTTTTCACTTTCATGCACTAGAGAAGGAAATGGCAACCCACTCCAGTGTTCTTGCCTGGAGAATCCCAGGGACAGGGGAGGCTGGTGGGCTGCCGTCTATGGGGTTGCACAGAGTCGGACATGACTGACGTGACTTAGCAGCAGCAGCAACATACACAGACATCCTGAGAGAATGGAGTCCAGTGTTTTCTGCAGCTGTGTCTTTCCTTAGTTTTATGTGCAAATTTATAAAGTGTGTTAAATGGAAAATAAGGCAAAATGATATTTCAGGTGAAGAGAATACTATTTTCAGAAATTACTAGAATTGTGAGAAATACAATTGAATGGTCTCTGGGACAACAGATCATTTTACATAGAGACAGACCAAAGAATACATGTTTATATTTAAACTTAGAATTGACAATGTGGTTTTACAGACAGAAAAATAATTGGAAAAAACAAGAAACAAAATAAAAAGAGGAATTGAATTCTGCGTGTGCACTGTGTTGAGTTGACAGCACTGCATGTTCTGCTTGGAATGCTATGTTAGAAATCGAGGTACATGACGAATTATTACAAACCTCTATAGAGCTCTCCACCCCACAGCAGCAGAGTACACATTCCCCTCCAGTACACAGGGAACAGTATCCAGGGCAGACCATATGCTAGGCCACAAAACAAGTCTTACATTTTAATATAGGAAAAACATATGAAGTAACTCTTCTGCCCACAATGGGATGAATTTAGAAACCAATAACAGATGAAAAACTGGAAAATTCATACAAACATGTGGAAATTAAACAACACACTCAGAAGCAACCAGTGGATTAAAGAAGAAACCACAAGAGAAATTTTAAAAATACTCTGAGCTGAATTAAAATGAAAACACAACATACCAAAACTTATGGGATGCCGTGAAAGCAGAGCTTGGAGGGAAAATCATAGCTGTAAAGTATATTAAGAAAAAGTTTCTCAGTCAGTACCCTAACATTCCACCTTAAAAAGCTGGAAGGAAGAGCAAACTAAATCCAAAGCAAGCAGAAGGAAAAAAGGAACAGAGCCGAATAAATTAAATAGAGAACTGAAAAATAATAAATTAATGAAGTCAAGTGAATTCTTTGAAAATCAACCAAGTGACAAACATTTAGACAGATGTATCATTATGGACTATTGAGGGTGAATTTTTAATGCCAGATGACTTCCTATAACCTCCCATCAAGTCAGTATTTCTCATGCGTATTGATTCTAATCAAAAATTGTCTTTCAGAAATCTATTTGGTAAGGAGTTATTTCTGTTATTCTTGTAGCGCACAAATCTTTCAATAGACGATAATTTTCCACCATTACAACCAACTCTTCAATTTTCAGTTCAAGGCATAAGTTTTAGGAAAATTCTCTTAAAAATGAACATGTATAATGTTCAAGAAAGGATGTTTAAAAAAAGGAGGAATTTTAACACAGTAGAATGCGATGACAGAATGGAAAAAACCAAAAGTTTATGTAGCATAAAAACAGCACTTCTTTTTAAAAAAATTTATTTATTTTAATTGGAGGTTAATTACTTTACAATATTGTATTGGTTTTGCCATACATCAACATGAATCAGCCATGGGTGTACACGTGCTCCCCATCCTGAACCCCTCTCCCACCTCCCTCACTGTACCATCCCTCTGGGTTGTCCCAGTGCACCAGCCCCAGGCATCCTGTATCTGCATCGAACCTGGACTGGCAATTTGTTTCTTATTTGATATTATACATGGTTCAATGCCGTTCTACCAAATCATCCCACCCTCTCCCTCTCCCACAGAGTCCAAAAGACTGTTCTATACATCTATGTCTCTTTTGCTGTCTAGCATACAGGGTTATCGTTACCATCTTTCTAAATTCCATATATATGCGTTACTATACTGTATTGGTGTTTTTCTTTCTGGCTTACTTCACTCTGTATAATAGGCTCCAGTTTCATCCACCTCATTAGAACTGATTCAAATGTATTCTTTTTAATGGCTGAGTAATACTCCATTGTATATATGTACCACAGCTTTCTTATCCATTCATCTGCTGATGGATATCTAGGTTGCTTCCATGTCCTGGCTATTATAAAACAGCACTTCTAACCTGGTTGGCCATAGGTAAATATATCAGTCAGAATTCGAGTTTGGGAGTGAAACTCTGAGTATTAGAGAGTAATATCTATTACAGGAATTAGACCTTACACATTTGTGGGGCAGACAGGGAAGCAAGGTCTGTAGGATGGACTTGCAAGCCTGGTGGGGATGCTGGGATCTGGCAATTGGGAAAGAGAGCTGGGCACCAGATAGCAGAGAGCAGACAAATCAAAGCCTTCTGCTAGTTCCTTATTGGCATCTCTAACCACTGCTTCACTTTACCCCCCAAAGTTCTCACAACTTCATTTTTGGCCAACTCTAACTCAGAACCACATACATACGGAAAGAGATCTGGGAAATTCCCAACATTGTAGGTTGATGCTAGAGCAACCCATCACAGGTAAATTACCTAATATTTCTGCCTTTCCATGTCCTCCCCTGTTAAAAGGCTACAAATCTATCTCACAGCTCTGCTGTGTCATAGGAGATAATATAAAACTGTAAGTGTTCACAGCTGGTTTTTATTTTAGAGGGGCTAAGTCAGAACCCGTGTGTGTATGTGTGGTGATGGATGTGTTATAAGATCAGAGGAGGAACTGAGCAGACCCGACTCTGCACTCCTGCCTGATGTGGGACTTGTCTGAGACGCACACATTGCACACACCTTGGAGAGCTCTGTCTTCCTTGCTAGCCTATGAAAGCCCCTCCCACCAGGCCTCTCCATCAGTGACTCACGAGTGTGAATATCACTGGAGGGGACCAAGTCTTGGCTGGCTGGCCACTACTCACCCTGATGACCACTAACAGAGGTCTCTCCCTCCACCCTTCAGGTCAGGCATTCATGGTGTGTCCATGTATCTATTAAATTCTCAAAGGCACAGGACCCCTTTCCACAAAAGGTTCACATCCTGCGCCAGTTTACTGCTCCTCCCTATTACTGCGGACTGCTAACCTTTAGGAAAGCATTCATGGTTTATAAAAATGCCAGTGATCCTCTGGAAACAAGACACCCAGATTTCACAGCGTTTCTGGAGACTGTCCATCCTCTGCCAAAAATCAATGCATTGTCATCTTCCTGCCGTCTCAGATGTGGAGTTGAAGACAGTTCATAGAGATGCCATCTCAGTTGCGAAGAAAGAGATTTACAGCTGCTTGAATAAACTACCCGTATTTCCTTGTTGCTTATTCTGAACCTGCTGAATCTTGAAGAAGAGCTGTGTATCTCTGACACGGCTGACACTAGACCCATTCATCTTATAATCACTTGCAGGTTTTGTTTTTTTTTTCTTCCTGCCTCTCAGCTTTCATACAACACAACTTGACATTTAGACACAAGCATCTCCTCTTTTGTCCCATTATCTGTGCCAACTTCAGTCTCATCCAGACTGCTAAGTTGTCTTCCATACGCATGACTCCAGCAGGCTTAGCTCCTAGTAGACTAGCAGAGCCATGGATGTCACCTCCAGGTCTCAGTCTCAGAACCCAGTGCTGGGCTCTACCAGGATGGCAAATGCTCCATCAGGGGAGCTTCTGGGCCACAGCACGTTCCATGCTCGGAAACACTGCTTGTGGCTCTGCTAGTTGGGTGTCTGCTCACCTGCGCCTCCTCCATCTCATCCAGCCTTCTCCTGTCCCACTGGGCAGATCAGATTTAACAAATGCTCAGTTAAGTTAAGCTCACTAGCAGCAGATTCTAGTACGAATCCCTCCTAAGCTCAAGGCACTTGCCATTCATTTGGCAAAAGTCACTATGTCTCAGTGTAGTGAGCCAGCAACTTCCAAGTTACAGTGAACAATGAAAAAAATAAACGTTTGCAAGAGAAGCGAGAAGAAGGACCAAAAGGAATCTGAGTCTCCTTTTCAGGACCGTCCTTGAAAGAAACTAGCACTGAGGGACTTCCCTGGGGGTCCAGTGGTTAAGAGTCTGCCCTCCCAGTGCAGGGGGCCCAGGTGCAATCCCTGGTCAAGGAGCTGGATCCTAAATGTTGCAATGAAGAGTGCACATGCTGCAGCTAAGCATGTGCATGCCACAGCTAAAGATCCTGCAGACTGTATGGAAGACTGGAGATCCTGCATGCTGGAACTAAGACCCAGCACAGCAAAAAAAATAAATGTTACATTAGGTTCGATGCACGATACTGGATGCTTGGGGCTAGTGCACTGGGACGACCCAGAGGGTGGTATGGGGAGGGAGGAGGGAGGAGGGTTCAGGATGGGGAACACATATATACCTGTGGCGGATTCATGTTGATATTTGGCAAAACTAATACAATTATGTAAAGTTTAAAAATAAAATAAAATTAAAAAAAAAAACACTAGCATTGCAGTAACAGAGGTTTTTGTCCTACTTTAGTCCAAAACCTAGATTTCCTTCTCCTAAAGGATAGACAAAGACACCAAGGTGTTGAGTGAGAAAAAAAAGACAAGACTTAGTCCTAGAGAAGGAAATGGCAATCCACTCCAGTGTTCTTGCCTAGAGAATCATGTGGACAGAGGAGCCTGGCAGGCTACAGTTTGTGAGGTCACAAGGGGTCGGACATGACTTAGTGACTAAACCACCATAGTACTTAGTCCTTAAAAGTGAAAGTGAAGTCGCTCAGTCGTGTCCGACTCTTTGCAACCCCATGGACTGTAGCACACCAGGCTCCTCCATCCATGGGATTCTCCAAGCAAGAGTACTGGAGTGGGTTGCCATTTCCTTCTCCAGGGGATCTTTCCGACCCAGGGATCGAACCCAGGTCTCCTGCATTGCAGGCAGACGCTTTAACCTCTGAGCCACCAGAGAAGTCCTTAAAAAGGATATATTAAAAAATAGGTAAAAGATAATTCCTTCAAGGCAATATACATACCTCAGGGGTAAAAAAGCAGGGTACATAATACATAGATTAGTCCAATAAATTATTTTGAGTGACTACTTTGAGATTCTCATGTGAAATGGTAATATTTATAAATTTGTTATCTTTTATGGAATAACAGACTGTCTGAACAGATCTAGTAGATAAAGTGCTTGGGAAATGAGTAGGACAAATTAAATTTCTGACAGTCTGAGCAAGCACTCCCTTTAATGTATGTTTTGGGTTAGGCATGCATTAATTCTCATGGGTCCTCCTCGCTGCTACAGAATGCAAACATTCGTGAAAAGAGGTCTTTTGATGCCTTACAAAGCCTTGAGGTCCTCATTCTGAGAAAGTCACTTCACCAACTTAAACTGAGCTGAAGAAGAACAAGGATTGCATTTGCCCTGGGCTCAATCAGAGTCTGGGATTTGCTTATATATATATATATTTTTTTTTTTTTTCAAATCCTACTATCTATTTTTCATAGAATGCTCTCCAAGTTCACCTTGGAGAGAAAAGGAAGGTCTTGAATAATTGTGATACCTGGTTAAACAAAATTTGGCTGGATTAATAAGTAAAGAAAAGGTTAAGAGAGATGGACGAGAAATGAGGAAACCAGCACTTTATAAAGGTGGTTCAACCAGCAGTTCAAGGGAGGCTGAGATGAAGGAATGTTCAAGGCAAGAACACTGGAGTGGATTGCCATTTCCTTCTCTAGGACTAAGTCTTGTCTTTTTTTTCTCACTCAACACCTTGGTGTCTTTGTCTATCCTTTAGGAGAAGGAAATCTAGGTTTTGGACTAAATGTTTGAGACCCTGAGAAGATAATTCTCAGACATCTGCTTAATAACAAATGTCTCAGGTTTTGTTTTATTGGGCAAAGTACAAGTTGAATCAGTCATTTCTTAGTTACTTTTTGGAGAAGTATCAAATCTAACCATAAATGAATTGCTTCAGGTCAAATTTACCTTAGAAGCCCTTGTGGAACAGCAGAGGCCAAAACATAGATGCTTACTGCCCCTTTGACAAAGGGATATTCGAGAGGAACCCTGATTTCTAAAGGACAACCAGAAATAAGAAGTTTGAATGAAGTATTTTATGTATTCTTTTGCAAAGAAAGATGAATAGGAAAGTTTTATTCAGGAGAGTAAATATCTATCCATTCCTCTGTCCATCTACCCACCCATCCATCCATCCACCCACCTATCCTTCCACCCACCCATCTATCCACCCATCCATCCAACTACCCATCTATCCATCCACCCACCCATCCACCCACCCACCCATCCATCCACCCATCCATCCATCCACCTACCCATCCATCCATCCACCCATCAGTCCATCCACCCACCCACCCACCCATCCACCCACCCATCTATCCATCCATCTACCCACCCATCCATCCACCCACCCACCCATCCATCTACCCATCCACCCACCCACCCATCTATCCATCCATCTACCCACCCATCCATCCACCCACCCACCCATCCATCCATCCACCCACCCACCCTTTCATTCATCCAGGCATCCATTCCTTCAACCATTATTTATTCAATTCTTATTTGAAGAGAAAATTTTTAACTATAGTTGATTTTCAATATCATGTTAGTTTCAGATGCACAGCTTCAGATTATTTTCCACTAAAGGTTATCACAAGATACTGAAGAGAGTTCCCTGTGCTATACAGTAAATCCTTGTTGTTTATATATTTTATATACAGAGGTACGTATCTGTTAATCCCATACTCCTAATTAATCCCTCCCCTTCCCCTTTCTCCATTGGTAACCATAAGTTTGTTTTTCTGTCTGGGAGCCTATTTTATAAATAGGTTGATTTGCATCTCTTTTTAAAAATCCCACATGGAAGTGATACCATATCACCATTTGTCTGACTCACTTCACTTAGTACGGTCATCTCTAGGTCCAGCCATGTTGCTGCAAAGGGCATTATCTCATTCTCTTCTAAACTGAGCAGTACTCCACCAGATACATGCACCACATCTTCTTCATCCGCTCATCTGTCAGTGGACATTTAGGTTGCTTCCATGTCCTGGCCGTTGTCAACAGTGCTATGAACACAGGGGTGCATGTATCTTTCTGAGTTGTCACTTTGTCTGGATATATGCCCAGGGGTGGGACTGCTGGGTTATATGGCAGATCTATTTTTAGTTTTTTGAGGAACCTCCATGTTATTTTCCATAGTGGCTGCACCAACGTACATCCCCATCAACCATGTAGGAGGGTTCCCTCTTCTGGAGGAAAAAAATTAAATGAAGCAAAAGACAGTTCCAGATTTTAAAAGTTTATTATCTACCTGAGTAACTAACTAAAGTAAGTCTTAGCTAGCACACCCAGCACATGCCTGTAAGATGCATATGTGAGGAATGACGACCACTGAATGTTTCATCAGTTCAGATTAGTCACTCAGTCGTGTCCGACTCTTCGAGACCCCATGAATCGCGGCACGCCAGGCCTCCCTGTCCATCACCAACTCCCAGAGTTCACCCAAACTCATGTCCATCAAGTCGGTGATGCCATCCAGCCATCTCATCCTCTGTTGTCCCCTTCTCCTCCTGCCCCCAATCCCTCCCAGCACCAGGGTCTTTTCCAATGAGTCAACTCTTCGCATGAGGTGGCCAAAGTACTGGAGTTTCAGCTTCAGCATCAGTCCTTCCAAAGAACACTCAGGACTGATCTCTCCTTTAGAATGGATTGGTTGGATCTCCTTGCAGTCCAAGGGACTCTCAAGAGTCTTCTCCAACACCACAGTTCAAAAGCATCAATTCTTTGGTGCTCAGCCTTCTTCACAGTCCAACTCTCGCATCCATACATGACCACTGGAAAAACCATAGCCTTGACTAGACGGACCTTTGTTGGCAAAGTAATGTCTCTGCTTTTTATATGCTACCTAGGTTGGTCATAACTTTCCTTTCAAGGAGTAACCATCTTTTAATTTCATGGCTGCAATCACCATCTACAGTGATTTTGGAGCCCCCAAAAATAAAGTCTGACACTGTTTCCACTGTTTCCCTATCCATTTCCCATGAAGTGATGGGACCGGATGCCATGATCTTAGTTTTCTGAATGTTGAGCTTTAAGCCAACTTTTTCACTCTCCTCTTTCACTCTCAACATTCAGCTTAAACTCGGTCACTTCTTGGCATGTGAAGCTGGCCCCTCATCCTGCATCATGGGATATGTTTTTTTCCTGCTGTTGAGGATGTGAAGACTGATAACTGGGTTAAAGTGGTGACGGTCAGCCCTCTCCAGTATAAAGGCACCTTTCTGACCCTGCAACCAGCCAGTGATCCCTTAGGTGGGTGCTCCAGCACCACGTAAATACCCTGATCTAATCTTTCTAACCACACATTGTCCTTGTTGTTCAGCCTTCTTTGGTGGTTCGGACGGTAAAGAGTCTGCCTGTAACATGGGAGACGCAGGTTCGACCCCTGGGTCGGGAAGATCCCCTGGAGAAGGAAATGGCAGCCCACTCCAGTCTTCTTGCCTGGATAATCCCATGTTGCTGTTCACTCGCTCAGTTGTGTCCGACTCTCTATGACCCCATGGACTGCAACACGTCAGGCTTCCCTGTCCATCACCATCTCCCGGAGCTTGCTCAAACTCATGTCCATTTGGTCAGTGATGCCATCCAACCATCTCATCCTCTGCCATCCCCTTCTCCCCCTGCCCTCAATCTTTCCCAGTATCAGGGTCTTTTTCGAAGAGGCAGCTCTTCCCATCAGGTGGCATACATGACATTGGTCTGCACTGATTGTTTTGGTAAGGGCTCCAATGTGGCACGTCCAAGGAAAGAAGCACTCCGAGAGGACTGTTGGGACACTTGGAGAACTGGTGGCTGGGAGCAGGGTGGTGGAGGGTGGGGGGCAGGCGGGCCTGCAGGTGGGGAGGGAGAAACACAAACCCATCTTTGGCTCCATGCTGGGCCCCCAGAAGCCCTGCAGGGTCTGTTCTAAGAGTCCTGCAGGGGTGCAGGCACCTCCCGGGGGTCTCACGCATCTGCCTAGAAGCAAGCTGGCCGGCTGATCACAGAGCTAGGGCTGAGGAACAAGGTGCCCTTTTATATGTTTGGGTGAATACATTGCTTTATTTTCCTTTTCCTTTCATTCCCCAGCACTCATGAATTATTTATTTGTTATTAAATTCAACCGAATGAGATTTCAAAGGCAAGGAAAACTGCTGAAGTTCAAATGAAATCAAATTATCACAATGAGCTCAGCAATGGCAATGGGCAGGGGGCGGATGGCACAGAGAAACTCAGCCTGCTCTTGTGAAGGGCCTTCAGGTGGGTTTTCTGGGCTTGGCTCTGGGATGTCACCAGGCATGGAAGGTCCCCCTGTCAGTGTTGGTGTCACAGAGCCCCAGAGCCAGAGCATCTCCTGATCCAGGCACTAGGTCATCCTGGCCCTATGTCAGGCCACCTGCAGCCAGGCCTGAATGCCACCTGGAGAGCACAGCCCTGAATTCTTCATACACGCTGCCAAGGGGACTGTCCCCAGTCTCTACATCCGTTCTTGCAGTAGGTCCGCCTGCAGGGCTGCCCTTGCTTGGTCTGTGCTCACAGACTCTCCCCTCCAGGCCCCTTCGGCCCCTTCACCCGCACCCTCTCCTACACCCACTCCCCCAGCCACACTAGCCTCATAGCCCTGCCATTAGGGATCCAGTGGTCCAGGCTCCTTCCACTATGTAGGTAAAGCACTCCCATCTCCCCAGGCGACAGGCTGGTTCCAGCTTACCCTCTGGTCTCAGCTCATGGGGAATCTTCTCATAGAACAGACTTCCCAAGCTCCCCACCCAACAAGTCACTCTTCACATGCCTCCTAAGGGTCACCATCACCTGAGTACTGTCTGTTTCTCATTCATCAACCACCTCTTAACTCCACTAGAACACAAACTGAATGAACGATGAGGGAATTGCCAGCACCCAGCCCAGTACAGGGAGCATGGCAGGACCCCTCCATGATTGTATGTTGTATAAAAAAAATGCAAAGCAAAGGACCCTGCAGAGCATGCAGAGCTCCATGTTAGTGGCCTCAACACCACTCAGGGCTTGATGTTTAAGACCAACGCTGTGAGGTGGGCAGAGCAAGCATTCAAGATGCCAGGGTTCTGTTTCTCCCTTTTCAACAATGACTACAATGTGTAATATGTTTCATGGTCTTTATTTGATCCTTTGGCCAGAATATAAATCACGCCTGTTCTGCTCACCCCTGAAAAGGCACCGCCCAGCTGCACATGGAGGAGGCGCTGCCTCTCGGGCCCTCGGAAGCGACTTGAGACAGACAAAGCAGACCCATCTTCTGTCCCTATTCTGAAGGCATCGAGCCCCCAGTAGGGAAGACGGACTAGCATGAAAACCTGACCTTTACAACAGAAACAGCTTCGAGGGTGATGCTCTGGGAGCAAAGAAGGAAGTGAGTGATTGAGCCTGGGTTGCTCATGATGTTTTCGAAATGAAATTATCTCTGCCTGAGTCCCAAGGATGGTCAGACATGCTTCTCTCTCCTTCATGGTGAGCAGAAATGGAACAAGCAGAGGCGCAGACCTGTGGCAGCTTTGTGTGTTCGGGGATTTATGCGACTGATGTGCTACAGGTGGATCTCAAGGTGCCTGTGGGGGGTGGGGGGTGGGAGACCTGGAAAGGGCATGGTTCACGTGCCAAAGAGCCACTGACCAGCAATGAGCAATGAGGACTCATCCTGAAGATTTGGGCACTGGAAACCCTGAGTTCAAAGGACAGAAACCTGAACGCTTCTGGTTTCCTTGATGGCTCAGTGGTAAAGAATCTGCCTGCCAAGGCAGGAGATGTGGGCTTGATCCTTGGGTCAGGAAGATCCCCTGGAGAAGGAAATGGCAACCTGCTCCAGTATTCTCCCCATGGACAGAGGAGCCTAGTGGGGTACAGACGATGGGGTCGCAAAGAGTCGGACATGACTGAGCGATTAAACAATAAACAACAACATGACCAGGGCTGAGTGCTGCTCACAGCCACAGCTCTGTCGTGCTGAATTAGAGATGAGGTTTGGCTATGGACGGACTGGCCAGGACTAGGAAGCCCAGAGGTAGACACTCTTTGGATTAACTCTTTGATTTGATCACCTCTCACTTTGGAGATTCAGGCCAACGTTCTCCATATTAATGATCAAATAAGGAGGGAGCAGTAACCCATCGCCTGGGCCTCACCCCCCACTCACTGGCTTCTTTTATAAGAGCACTTCTGATTATTCATCAGAGAAGCAAGGTGGACTAGCATTTGATCTTCCTTTGAGTATTTATCCCTATTCTGGTTCTATCAGGGGATGCATTATTGTGTGCGAGCTCGGTCATGTCCAACCCTTTGTGACCCCAGGGACTGTAGCCCACCAGGCTCCTCTGTCCATGGGATTCTCCAGGCAAGAATACCTTTGGGTTGCCATTTCCTCCTCCAGGGAATCTTTCCAACCCAGGGATCGAACCTATGTCTCCTGCATTGCAGGCAGTTTCTTTACCATCTGAGCCGCCAGGGAAGCCGTGCGCCTGGGATGCATTATTCATACACTAAAAGCTGCAACATGGAGAAGCAGATAAATGCCCAGCAGAAGAAACAGAAGAGGTGTCTGTAACAGCGGAAGGATTCCTGAAGAAAGTCCTAAATGGGTCCCCTGTCCAGGCTGTCAAATAAATTCATGGTTGCAGCCTGTTTCAGAAGTCACAGGAGCTTGGAAATATGAATAGCTTGCCTTCTGAGTCATCAGAATACACGTGCTGGTGTCACTAAGCGGGTTCCACTCCGGGCACCGCACCTGACTTTGACAGAGTGTAAAAGGAAGAGCTCATTAGTCCTCCCTGCTCATTCATCATGCGTGTCCAATTTTCCAGCCACTGACAAACGATCTTCATAAAATATGACTAAATAGTCCACGAAGCAACATTTCTCAAGGTCTAGCCAACAAATATCAAGAAATCACAGCACCCCTAGATTACCCTTTCAGCCAGGTGCCTTTCTGAACCATCATCCATCAGCTGGAGTGATGGGTCAACGTGAGGAGGGGCGGACCCAGGACAAGGAGACTGGGATTCCAGGAAAGCAAGGCAACATGGGACCCCTCAGGCCATGTGGTCATTAAAGGACCAACTGAGGGACAAACAGGACAGTCAATACCCTGTGTAATGAACGTCCTGAAACTCAGAGATGAAGGAGCTGGGGTAGCGGGTCTGCAAACCCAAGGATTGAGGGCGTCTCCTGCATTAGCAGGCAGATTCTTTACCACTGGTGCCACCTGAAAACTCCTGAGGACTGGGGGCAAGATGTTTGAACCCCTGGCATCATAAATGCTTTCCCCAAATGGTCAATTAGGTCCTCCTGCAGATGTTTACTGAGTAAATAAGGGGAGGGACGAATGAATGAATAGGAGCAAGGTGAAAACCAAAAGCGTTCAAAGTCTGTGCACACGGCTCCCAAGCAGTGTTCCAATTATGAGCTCTAATGACATTCTGACCACATGTTTCTGGCTTTTGCAATACAGTAACCATCGCTCATCACTGTCTTATCTGCTTTGCCTTCCCCTCGCTTCTAAGCATCTCACTGTGTTTAATTCTGCTCCTTTCCTTGTTTCCCTGGTGGCTCAGACAGTAAAGAATCCACCTGTAATGTGAGAGACCCAGGTTTGATTCCTGGGTCAGGATTATCCCCTGGAGAAGGGCATGGCAACCCACTCCAGTGTTCTTGCCTGGAGAATCCCATGGACAGAGAAGCCTGGTGGGCTACAGTCCATGGGGTCTCAAAGAGTCAGGTAAGACTGAGCGCCTATCATTTTTCATTGTTTGGGATTATAGCTATGTGTGTTGAAAGAAATAAGAAGGAAAGAAGGAAGGAAGGGAGGGTGGCAGAGGGGGAAGAGGGAAGAAAAGGGGCGAAATCACTACTATTTACTGAAAGGATTCCCAGATGGCTCAGTGGTAATAGAACCAGCCTGCCAATGCAGGAGCCACAGGAGACACAGGTTCAACCCCTGGGCTGGGAAGATCCTCTGGGAGAGGAAATGGCAACTCACTCTAGTACTCGTGCCTGGAGAACTCCGTGGACAGAGGAGCCTGGTGGGCTACAGGCCACGGGGTCGCAAAGAGTCGGACACGACTGAGTGACCGAGCATACAGTATTTACGAGCTCCAGCTGGTGTGAACACAACAATGAGGCAGTTAATCCTCACTGGGCCTTTCTGGACTAGGTAGGAGACTGCAGACGAGTCTTGATACAGAGTTACGCCTTGTGGTAGGAAGAAGCGCAGGACGGTAATGCAGCTCACAGGAGGAGCAATTAATCTGAATTCAGAGTGCCAGAGGGAGTTTTCAGAAAAGTATATCCTGAGGGATCGCAGGATATGCCTGAGATGGGGGACACGGGGGAGGATTCAGCAGTCGGGGGGACAAAGACCCAGCAACCCGAGGTGGCTGAAGGTGTGCAAGGCAGGACGTAAGCACACAGGCCACCACAACACAGCCGGACGGACTCTCACAAGGATGAACGCGATGCTGCGGAAGCACACAGCGCAGACCTGCTGTGGGTCCTGATGGAAGGTCAGGCACCAGGCGGAAAGGGATTTAGGGCGTGGTGGGCTTCCAGGAGATTGGAGAACGTGTGTCTTGAGGATTCAGCAGGCTTTTTGTTAACCAGCGACAGCAGGGAAGGTCTGTGTCAGTGAAAGCAGATCATCATCAGAAAGAAACAAAGCCTAGTCTTGCCTACTCTGCCTTGGGGTCCCTCTGAGCGGCTCTCGGGTTAACTGCTGGGCGTGGTGAGCGATGAGCCATAGAAGGCACATTGGGCCCAGAGAATGAGCACCAAACCACTCTAGGGAATGGAAGGCCATTCCGTCAAGGAGCCACCTCTAAAAGTCTAGTCTAATTTAGTTTAAAAGTTCCCCTGAGATCTGCAGACTCATCTGCTGATAAGAACACTTAACAGTATCTCAAACTTTACAATCCGAAATGTACCCCCAAAGATGGCTCTCCTACAGTGTCCCCATCTCAAACAAAACTGGCAACTCCACACTTCCCGGTCTGCAGCTGAAACCTTGCTTTTGTCTCCTCCTGGATTCCCCCATGGACTCTGTCAGCAAATCCTGGCAAGTTCACTTACAGAATTTATCCTTAGTATGTCCACTGCCAGAACCCTGGCAAGGTCACCACCAAATCTTGCCTGTATTCCTAACCATCATCCTTCTCCCTGGGGACCAGAGAGATCCTAGTGACACTTGTCAGATGACATGCCTCTTCCCTCCCACCCTCCAACAGCTGCCGGTTCACTCTGGTTAAAGCCAAGTTCCTTAAGTTATGGCCAATAAGACATGACCTGATCAGGCTCCTCATTGGGCCCCTGGCCTTCCTAAAAGTATGATGGCCTCCGTGATGTCTTTGTAACAGAACAGCCCCTCCCACCTCAGGGCCTTTGCACTTGCTCTGCTCTGTTCTTACTACCGGGAGCCCATGGTTCACTCCCCTGCTTTATTCTGCTCTTTGGGCAAATGTCAGCTTCTCAGTGTGACCTCATTGGCTACACTTTTTATAATTTTAAGCCATTTCTTCCAACCTCCCAATATGTTCCTTGTTCTTTTTTCCTTAGAATTCATCACTAGATAGTACATAATAACTTTTACTGATTTGTTTGTTTGGGTGTTTTTTTTTTTTTTTTTGGTTTCCACCCATTAGACTGTAAGTCCAGGAAGGAGATTAAACCAGTCAATCCTAAAGGAAATCAACCCTGAATATTTATTGGTAGGACTGTTGCTGAAGTTGAAGTTTCAACACTTTGGCCACATGGTGAGAACACCCACCTCACTGGAAAAGACCCTGATGCTGGGAAAGATTGAAGCAGGAGGAGAAGGGGACGACAGAAGATGAGACATTGGATGGCATCACTGACTTAACAGACATGAGTCTGAGCAAACTCCTGGAGATATTGAAAGACAGGGAAGCCTGGTGTGCTGCATCCATGGGGTTGCAAACAGTTGGATATGACTTAGCGACTGGACAACAACCGCCAGTGAAAGACAAGATGTTTGACTGCTCACTGCTGTACCTAAAGTGGTTATCGCTGTGTCTGAAGCTGGGCACATATTTGGGACTCGGTGTTCACTGAAGCATGAATGGCTTATTTTATGTCTAACATCAGTTGGTGTTGCCAGAATTCACTGAAAGGCAGGGTAATGGAGCAGATTACTCCATTAGCCTCTGAGTCAAATGGGCTCCTTCCTGTCATAGAACAAACTTCTACTTTACTTCACTGGATTACACTTATACTCTGTGCAAAATAAGTGTTTCTGTTTTGCCATTCTCCCTAATCACCGTAGCTCTTTCATCTAAAGATCAGTGCATTAGAGCAAGTGTTGATGTGATGGTTTGCAAAGTGAACCTACGCTTTGTCTGCACAAGCAGCCTGGCATGACTTACTTTCCAAGTACAGAAATTTCATGGGGCAAGAACGACCTTAGGAGCTTGTTTTGTTTACACACATGTTGAGAAGTGCAAGTTTGCTGGTGCAAGTGTTGTTACGGATTCTCTGCGAGGAGAAGCTAAGGAACGCTTAGCTCAACAGCTTAACTCTTAACATCACAGACCAACGACGAGGCCTAGCAGTGGTTCCCCTAACAGGGACAACCTTCTCCTTCTCGAGCTGGATGGCGAGACGCAGGTGGACAATGGACGTCTGCAGTCCTTCTACCCTCAGCATCACAGAGGCAGGAAGTACCTGCTATGGCAAATTGAGCCAAAGCTTCCGGAGCCAAAACCCTGAGCAAGAGCAGAAGGCGTCCCCGAGAAGTCCATCTTCAGAACTTGGTGCTTTAACAAGGTCATGCCTGTGTTACTGCTCAGAACTCCACCAGGTACCAGCAGCTCTGACTTGAAGATGACCCCAGGCGTAACCAGTAAAGGTGGCTACAAGCAGCATCTCGAGTCAGCCAGGGCTCTGCCTGCCTGAACTCACCCTAACGCTAACCTGGGAATCAGCGGACGGGGTCTGGGGATGCGCTGCTGGGGTCAATCACTCACCAACACCCCCAGTATCCCTTGTAAATCTGCCTCCACGTGCTGCTATGTAACCACCTCTCTTCTCTGCTGCTCAGCACAGACCTGCCACTACAGCAGGCTTTTCAGATGGAGCCAGACACAGTCCGAGAAAAACAGCATCAGGACCACACCTCATCCAAGAGGCTTGGGGACAGCTGAGGACTGCCTTCCAGGAAAACACTTTCTGACTGGTTGAGAGAGGCCAGGGAGTGCTCTCTGAGGGAGGAGGGATGCCCTATGAACAGAGAAAGTTCCCATGGGTCCTCACGGCACCCACGTGAGGTCACCCTCATGTGTCCTGCCACCCACACACTCTCAACCACGAGGCCACTACAAGAAGGCCATGGGCTTGCTCACGTGGCACCTCCCCGCCTGGTAGCATGGCTGGTGTGTGTGTCAGATCAACCACACAGGGACACTGCTGACCCGAGGAGATGCCCCTGACGGAGACCCACCCACAAAGCTCGCCTGCGTCTCCCAGGGGACGGTGAGGCCCCAGGATTTCCCACGCCCTCCAGCTCTGCGAAGTCCTTTCAGCCTCCTCCTCCATTCCTCTGAGATCATTACAAAAGTTAATTCACAGCACAGAGCCCAAGCCCTTATTTCCGGAGATCATGAGTGGAAGTGCTCAGTTTTTCTGGGAACTGCGCTGAGTGCCCCTTGACTATGCAACATGACAGCAAGTTAGAGGAAATCACACAGCAGCAGAAAACTGCGGGGGCTGGTGGCTCCTCCAGAAGCCGCCTGCCCGTGTGGCCACCGTCCAGCCAGCTGCAGGTGGATGGGGATGCCCCTCCCCCACCGGAAATCAACGTTTATGGGCTTATATTCTAAAGCATCCCAGGAAAAGGCTGGAGAAGGATCAGGCCTCTTTTAGGATGCAAACGGCTCATTCCTCAAGGAGGACTCCTCTAAGGGGATTAGGAAAAGGCAACCCACTCCAGTATTCTTGCCTGGAGAATCCCATGGACAGAGGAGCCTGATGGGCTACAGTCCATGGGGTTGCAAAGAGTCAGACAGCACTGAAGCAACTTAGCACAGCACAGCACACGTACAAAATGCAGACGTCTTTATTATGTGATATCATATATGGATTATATGATATCTACATAAATGATCTCACATACGGATTTATGTAACATTTATTATGAGTGACATCATATACAGATTTATATGATAGCCCATGGACAGAGGAGCCTGGCGGGCTACAGTCCATAGTGTCACAAAGACTCGGACACGACTGAGTGACTAGCTTTCACTTTCATTAGTATATTCATCCCTGGAATCTTGCTTTGCAGACTTAGAAGTTGCTTGCGAAAAACTCATTCTTTCATGCCAGGAAGGATGAAAGAAAACGACCTTGGCCAAAGCATGAAGGTCACTTTAATAGCAAACACTGGAATGGGGAAAATTGAGCTGAAGTTAGGAGGGTCTCATGCTACCCAGATGTGTCGAACTTAGGCAAATGCCATAAACAATCTGAGTAACAATTTCCTTGTTTCTGAAATAAAGGAGATTAAAATTTTGTGCCTCAGTTTCTCCATGTGTAAAACAGGAATAGCTGTACCTAATTCATAGGGTTGTCATTAAAGTCTAAGTAATCCATACAGAGCCCCTAGAACAATACTTGCTGCTGTTGTAAGTAATGTCCAACTCTTGTGCGACCCCATGGCTCCTCTGTGCATGGGATTTCTCAGGCAAGAATCAAGTGGGTTGCCATTTCATTCTCCAGGGGATCTTCCTGACACAGGAATGGAACCCACATCTCCTGCATTGTCAGGCACATTCTTTACCACTCAGCCACCAGCCAGGCCCAGAACAATCCTTGAAACTGTAAAAACTCAGTTAACAGAATCCTCAGTTAAGGTGGGGAGATCAGTAGGGGGCAGGCTCACACCCTTTGATACCCAGTCAGTAAGTCAGTTCAGTTGCTCAGTCCTGTCTGACTCTTTGTGACCCCATGGACTGCAGTACACCAGGCCTCCCTGTCCATCACCAACTCCTGGAGTCCACCAAAGCCATGTTCATCGAGTTGGTGATGCCATCCAACCATCTCATCCTCTGTTGTCCCTTTCTCCTCCTGCCCTCAATCTTTCCCAGCATCAGGGTCTTTTCAAATGAGTCAGCTCTTCTCATCAGGTGGCCAAAGTATTGGAGTTTCAGCTTCAACATCAGTCCTTCCAGTGAACATTCAGGACTGATCTCCTTTAGGATGGACTGGTTGGATCTCCTTGCTGTCCAAGGGACTCTCAAGAGTCTTCTCCAACACCACAGTTCAAAAGCATCAATTCTTCGGTGCTCAGCTTTCTTCACAGTCCACCTCTCACATCCATACATGACCACTGGAAAAACCATAGCCTTCGATACTAGCAGAGCCCAAATGGAGCAAAGACTGGAGAGGACTCAGCCAACGAGAAGCCATGGACTCTTTGGTTACTGCATCCTCCGCACTTCTTCTTCCCTCGTATAAAAGCATCCTCCTTCCCCTGCCCTGCAGGGACTGGCATGTGACCCACCACGCAAGACCCCAAAGTGCAATTCTCTGATGATCCTGAATAAACCCATTTTTGCTGGAGAAATACCTGCAATCTGTCGATTTCAGGTCAGCAGCAGCAAGCTGTGAATAATCATGAAGAAGAGGATGACGACCGCAAGTCTGCTGTGGCTGCTGTGAAATATACTGAAAGTGATGTGACTTGTGTATTTAGACAGTCCTTCCCAGGTGGTGCCAGTGCCCAAGAATCCGCCTGTCAATGCAGGGGATGCGAGAGATGAGAGTTTGATCACTGGGTCGGGAAGATCCCTGGAATAGGAAATCCAACCCACTCCTGTGCTCTTGCCTGGAGAATCCCATGGACAGAGGAGCCTGGTGGGCTACAGTCCATGGAGCAGCAAAGAGTCGGATACGGTTGAGTGACTGAGCACAAAAGATCCACCTTTGGCAAAACTCCAAGAGCAAGCCCCACATCCCCCTTTCCACACTCCTCACTGTGCTCTGCCATGGCCACCCCCTCACACCAACCCGCCTGGGAGTTAACCAGAGTGGGATCAGAGGAGGAAACCAGTATCTGCTGAGCTCATTCATTCTATCCTATGAGTTCAAGAGAGAGAGAAATGTGGCCCCTAACGTGCAAGCTGAAACACCAGGAACAGGACTTTCTTTCCAGCACTAGCATCAGTGTGGTGCCTCCATCTCAGCAAAAGAATCATCGCACTCTTTACTGATCCTGAGTAAGGTGTTTGAAAATACTGCCTGCATTCTGAAGGGACAGAGAGTGATTCCTCTGAAATCAAGTGGGAAGCCCTGTGTGTGCTTCTAGAAGAGTCTGTCAGGAGCCACGGTCACAGCTGAGATTTCATGAAGCTAAGAAGCAGGATCTGCACCAGCATCAGGATAGAATAAGCCACCACTCTGTACAGAGTGGGCAGCCAGCCTGCTAAGTGTTTTCAGCAGAAACTGAGTGACTATAATATGAGCAAGCAAATCAAACCAGTCAATCTTAAAGGAAATCTACCTTGAATACTCATTGGAAGGACTGATGCTGAAGCTGAAGCTCCAATACTTTGGCCACCTGAAGTGAAGAGCTGACTCACTGGAGAAGATCCTGATGCTGGGAAAGATTGAAGGCAGGAGGAGAAGGGGGTGACAGAGGATGAGGTGGTTGGATGGCATCACTGATGCAATGCACATGAACTTGGACAAGCTCTGGGAGATGGTGAGGGACAGGGAAGCCTGGCATGCTGCAGTCCATGGGGTGCCGAAGAATCGGACACAACATGGTGACTGAACAAGATGAGAAGAGATGGGCAGGAGACGCTTCAGCACACACCCCCCACGGAGGACCTCCATCCCCACTGAGGAGACTCTCTGGCCAAAGTTCTCATTACGAGGAGACATGAGGCAAATCCCACTGACAGGCATGCTGCAGAAAAACTCAAAACGTGAAGGTCATGAAGGAAGGAAAGCTGGAGGAAATGCTCCACGTGAAAAGAGATTAGAGAGACAGAACAACCAAATGCACCAGTGACCCCGGATTGGATCCGGGAGCGGGGGAACCACAGTGACCAGTAACGGCACCACCACTGGAACAGCGGAAATCAGCACACTGATGCTGGATTAGGTATCACTGTATTGATTGTAAATATCCTCGATGGAGGAGCTGCACTGTGTCCCTGTGGCTTTTCTGATGGGATTTACAGCTGAACACCCTGCTCTCAGTTAAGTCCCCAGCGACCACACACATGGAACCTTAGGCACATACAGCGTCTGGAAGCCCTGTTATGCCTCCAGCCTGGACAGGCGTGGGATCCGTGCTGCATGGAGGTTCTCAGCTTCCGGGTGACAGGATTTGATAACTGTGCAGAGCCCTGTGAGTAATCTCCTACGAATGAAGATTAAAGTCTTCGAATGGTTTATTTAAAAAAACACATCAGAAAGGATTAAGGGTTTTCCCTGTAATGCTTGTAATAACGTCGCCCTCATTTCCTTCCACTTCCACTTCCATTCCATTCCTTGAGTGGGGTGGACTTCTACGAAGCACACGACAGTGTGTCTGTACAAGGCAGCAAGGACCAGCTGAGGGGGGCAGCCAGCAGGCAGCATGAACTGACCGCCCGCCATGGGTCACCCCCTGCCCTTGAGGCTCTATATTTCTTGTTTTTTCTAATATTAATATTTTTTGATGTGGACCATTTTTAAAATCTTTACTGAATTCATTACAATATTGCCTCTGTCTTACGTTTTGTTTTTTTGGCTGCAAGGCAGGTGGGATCTCAGTTCCCTGACCGGACACCAAACCCACATCCCCTGCATTGGAAGGCGAAGTCTCAATCATTGAACCTCCAGGGGAGTTCTGATGCTCTATATCTGCTGTCTCACTGAATATCCCCAAATGGCATTTGAAGACAATTATCATCTTGAAATATCATCTTATCATATTACACATCTGGAGTGGGTTGCTGTTTCCTTCTGCAGGGGATCTTCCCAACCCAGTGATTGAACCCAGGTCTCCTGTACTGCAGGCAGATTCTTTACCGACTGAGCTACAAGGGAAGCCCTCATATTATACAAGTCTCTCTTAAAATGAGGTCTCCTAGAACTGGACACAGCGCTCCAGATGGGGTGGGCAGTCGCTATATTTTACCCAGTCAGATGTGGCCGTGTCACCAGATGGCTTGTCTTGCACCGAGTGTCAACTAAATCCTGTAAGACAGCATGAAGTCCAATCAACTAAATCCTGTAAGACAGCATGAAGTCCAGTCATCTCTCCCATTCTTACTGGACTTGCCCAGACAGCATCTTCAGGGCTTCCAAACAGGTTGTAGATGAAGGAAGTGTGCAGGCTTGGGAGGGAGTTGCCTGAATTTTATGGGCCTGGCTGACTTAACCTCAGTGAGCAGGGAAGGGGATGACCACACATCCCACTGTTTAAGCCAATAATCCTTGAAGGAAGGAGTCTGCTGAGCAGTAGTTCCGGGAATTATCTCAGAAGAAATGGCACGTGACATGTCAGGGGAGACAGCATCCATCCGGCGGCATCACCAGGCCACGGGTCAGGATGCGTCGCAGCCGCAGCCGCCCGGGGCCAAGGAGCAAGTACTCTGGACCCGCAGAGGGGGCAGTGGGAAGGCGGGGGCACAGGCTTCCCCGGGGCAAAGGCCTGAGACAGAGCCAGGAGCTCTGCTGAGCCAGGCCAGCAGCTGCTTCAGGTTCAGCCAATGGGGCTGGGCAAGCGCTGTGTCACCCTCAACGTGCGGTCACAGGGCTGGCCAAGAGGGCAGGTCCCAGCAGAGGGATCAGGGCACTGACTGGGCACAGCAACCTGAGAAGACTAACGGGGCAGGGGCCAGGCTCCCCAGCAGGTCTGTGCAGTTGTGACCAGCGGTGAATCCTCCAACACCGTGCTGAGTGACCTAGAAGATCCCTGTTCTCGGGTAGGGATGTTAATTCAGCCACATTATGTGTGTGTGTGTGTGTGTGTGTTCAGCTGCTAAGACGCGTCTGACTCTTTGCGAGCCCATTGCTACAGTCCTTCAGGCTTCCCTGTCCTCCACCATCTCTCAGAGCTTGCTCAAACTCATGTCCATTGAGTCAGTGATGCCATCCCACCATCTCATCCTCTGTTGCCCCTTCACCTCCTGCCTTCAATCTTTCCCAGCATCAGGGTCTTTTCTGATGAATCAGCTCTTCGAATCAGGTGGCCAAAGTGTTGGAGCTTTAGCTTCAGTATCAGTCCTTCCAGTGAGTATTCATATGGTTGATTTCCTTTAGGATTGACCGGTTTAGTAATCCCCAAATGTAGTATTTTCGAGTCATAGACACCATCAATCTTTTTGGTTAACGATTTATACTTAAACCACTGAGTTCCCAAATTCCCTGACTGCCAACAAGTTATGTTCAGGAAACCAACACCTGGTGAGAAAAGCAAGAAAGGCAGCAGAAGCCCGAGGAGCCTCGCAAACTAAAGAGCTGCCCTGCTCTGGGCCTGCCTTCAGGCTGGCCAGCAGAGAGACGCTAAAGACAGATGACCATTCGCTGTGAAGAAGGCCGCTGGGCGCCACCTGCGGTCAGAAGCCTCGCTCCTCTGCCCTCCTCTGCCCACGTCTCTCCCTGTTCACTCCCTAGTTTTAACCTTGCTCTCACGTGTACAACAATCCTCTTTCATAAGGGAGACAGTAGCCAGATTCATCTCATAAAAGCACGTTTCCAATCTTTCCTGTTTAAACTCTTCTGCATGTGTGAAAATACTAAGTCACTTCAGTCGTGTCCGATTCTTCGTGACCCCATGGAGTGTAGCCCTCCAGGCTCCTCAGTCCATGGGATTCTCCAGGCAAGAATACTGGAGTGAGTTGCCATTTCCTTCTCCAGGGGATCTTCCTGACCCAGGGGTCGAACTCACGTCTCTTATGTCTCCTGCACTGGCAAGAGGGTTCTTTACCACCAGCTCCACCTTCGAAGCCCTAACTTATGTAACTAAACAGTATCATTAAATCTCATTAAAAAACATACTCCAGAGAACAGGAAGTACATCACACTAGTATCCTATTCATTCAGCAAAATCTCAAAGCTTGCTTAGGAGACAGCATAGGATAAAAATAATAGGAACTAAAAGAGGATGTAAAATGTTTACTGTTTAGTTGGCAAGACATACTGAAGATTAATCATCATGTAGGAGATGCCATGAAGGTCATTCAGGTCAAGCAGACAAGGGAACTCTGGGCTCCGAAGACGTGAACCTTCTGAAATGGCTGGGAAGGCTCAGGGTGAGGCCTTGGAATGCTTGGGGAAGGGAAGGAATGTTCAAATTTGGATAAAATGAAATATAAAAGAACCTTTCAGATGGAGAAATATTATCAACCCAGTGTGAACTGAGTCAGTAACTCCTAAATACCTGTCCCTGGATAACTGATCCTTAATGATGATGTCTCAATTGCTGGTAATTTTTTTTTTAAATGGAGAGATATAATGAGTGTTTTGTAAAGGTCATTGTCGTGAAGTCACTCAGTCGTTTCCAACTCTTTGTGACCCCATGGACTGTAGCCCACCAGGCTCCTCCATCCATAGAATTTTCTAGGCAAGAGTACTGGAGTGGGTAAGGTTTTTTAAAAACCATAGTATTTATTCAGAAAAATATGTTCTCCCTGCATGTTAAAATGTCCTTTCTTTAGGGCTTCCCTGGTGGCTCAGACAGTAAAGAATCTGCCTGCAATGTGGAGACCTGGGTTCCATCCTTGGGTCAGGAAGATCCCCTGGAGAAGGGAAAGGCTACCCACTCCAGTATTCTTGTTTGGGAAAACCCATGGGCAGAAGAGCCTGGCAGGCTATAGTCCATGGGGTCACAAAGAGTCAGACATGACTGAGCATGCACGCACATGTCCTTTCTTTTAAAAACTACTGTGATAACAGAAAGCAGTTTAGTTTCAAGTCAGCTCACTAGGAACAAGCTGGCAATGCCAAGTGAGGTCTGCTCCCCCATGGAGTCTGGAAGGCAGTCCAGAAGCCCCATGGCCAGGGGTGAAGGGCATTCGTGGAGCTAGATCTTCAGATGAGCAAGCTGGAAAGGCAGAGTGGGAGGAAGCCGGGCGCCACATCTGAACAGCTGGACCAAGACTTCCCTTCACTCTGGGCTTATAGACGTGCTCCTGAGAAGGCGGTCACATGATGGAAACAGAGTCCAGGAGGAGCGCACTGTCTCCCTGGAAGACGTCACTTTCATATAAATCTTGGTGACGACCTGTGTAAGTTAAACCAAGAGCCTGTGTTTTGTCTGCTCTGTGTCATCTTTACCATTTTCCTCCTGTGAAATGGAAACCAGCCTCACTCTTCAGCCTCATCAAAGGACCAAACACAAGCTCTTTCTCCTTTTGGCAGATCCCCAGATGCTTCAAAGAGCCTTGACCTTTGTTACAAGGTTAAAGATTCAACTCCACATGTGTGTTAGCTACACAGATAAGATGCGGTTCCTCCAGCTTCAAACGGGAGAGAATCAGGTGATGCACCTTTTATAAGGCAGAGAAGCACAGGATGAACTAACTCTAACTAACGCACCCTGTTAATTACAGCATTTCTCTTCCGCAGAACTCAGGGGTCCAGGCAAACCGCACAGCACATGAGAGGTACGTCTCCCAACCCCTCCCCATCCCTCCAAACCTTTGACTAAAGGATGTCACAGAAATACCCAGGCCAGTCTGCATGGAGGAAGCTAACTGCCGCATGAAAGGAAAGGCAGAAGGGGGTGGCCTGGCACCTGGATGGTCAGCGGCAGAAAGATGCTTGTGTGGCCGGAGAGAAAAGACCAGGCACATTCCATCCATCCTTTGCCAAAAACTTCCCAAGCCAAATCCTTGGGATGTTCCAAATCCATCGACACCTGGATCTTAGAAAATGTGAAGACAATCAGTGCTTAGAATTTTGAGCTGTAGCTTCGAGTATTAGAAATAAAGCAAAAGCAAGGAAGAGGGGGTGATGAAGGCCTGGGTGATTGATGCCAAAGACTAAGGGGCTGGGAATAGTGTCTCCTCCAGATGTCGGGTGTTACAGGCCTCTGTCTCCATTTCCTGGAAGCTAAAGAGAGAGCAACAGGAGGGAGCGGTTCTCCAGAGCTGGCCCACTCAAGCGGCTGGGCTACATCTCTTGCAGGGAGGGCATCCTGGGCCCATCGCTCAGAGCAGGCGATGAGTCAGACCAACGCATCAGGGAAGGACACGGAGCTGGCCGGCCCTTTGCTGCTGAAATGAGCCTGTCATGATACACACACACACACACACACACACCCACACACACACACACACACACGGCAGAGTCCTAGGAGGGACAGGGGTTTTCATTCAGTGCTCATCCTCCCCAGGTTTGCAGGTGCTAATCCTCATGAAACAGGGCTTCAGATGGCAGCAGGCCTGGGCCTAAGCAAATTGGCTTAGATCAGCCTTTGCTGGTGAGCTGATGTGGGGGCGGGGGAACCTTGAGTAACCTGGGTGGGCCAAGGGACATCCTACCCCTCTCGCCACCTGAAGGGGCAGAGCAAGTTATCATTCCATCCCCCAGGTGACTGCTACTGAGACAGAGTGCTTCCCAACTCTCCTCTATGGAGTAACCAGGATTTGAACCTCCAGCTGGATGACCCCGATAGCCACCTTCTCTCTATCCCAAGAAACTAGGATGCAACATGGGACCAACTGCCCAAACTTCCTGGGATTCGGTTTTCTCCTCTATCAATTTGGAAGTACCGGGAATATCAAAACTAGCCCTGCAATAAAACGACAGTGGAGATGAAGCGATAAAACGGAACTGCTGGAAGAGTTCTACAGTCCAAGTCATGCCATGCTCAGTAGCTCAGCTGTGTCCAGCGTTTTGCGATCCATGGACTGTAGCCTGCCAGACTCCTTCGTCCAGGGGATTCTCCAGGCATGAATACTGGAGCAGGTTGCCATTTCCTCCTCCAAGGGATCTTTCTGACCTAGGCATCGAACCTGCGTCTCCTGCATCTCATGCGTTAGCAGGCGAATTCTAGTCTCATTACCACTAAACCAACTGGCAAGCCCACAATCCAAGCAGGTACTAAGGTTTGTTCACTCATTAGCTAAGCTTTGTTCATTCACACATTCATTCAGTAGAGTCCGGAGCCAGAGGCTATGGAGCTATTGGGGGATTTGGGTTCCCATCCTGACCAGCACCCTGCCCCGGAGACAATCAGTTATCTGTGCTGCTCCGTCTACACCTGCAGAGGAAGCTCTGTGCTGTGTGGACAGGCTCCAAGGGGCAGAAGCTGCTGGGACTCCCTGGACATGGGGGACTGTCTCTAATGTGTTTCATGGAAAGGCCATAGCTCAAGCTGATTTCTCATAGGAAGCAGTGGAGAGCCCTGTCCAGGAAAGGTGACCCCAGGAAGTCTTCAGGAACCATCTTGAAAGCAAACATCCATTTTGTACCGAATTACTGCAGGATACAAGACACACAAGCTTATTTGCTCACATCCAGAGCTGTCACTCTCTACTGCAAACTGGAGCCACAGAAATTTGCATACTTCATTCCTTCTGATAATTAGCAAGCACTAAAAGGTGCTTTCTGAAGGTTTGGGGGTGACTTTCAACTTAGCAGCTCTGTTTGCTTCTCTCCAGGTAGGAGGAAGTTAGTATTTGTTCTGGGCACAGCCGGATTTTCACTCTTGCTCACCAAATCCGACCACTCATGACGCCAATGCGCACCTTTTCTAGAAGGTTCTCTGGCCAGCTTATGGCTGCCAAGTCGACCGCGCCCTCTTCCAGCTTCTGCCGGCACACATGGTAGGGATGCTGTGAGTGTGGGAGGGGGAGGCAGGCAGAGGTCAGGATGACCCAATGTGCCCACTTGGTTCATAAGTCGAGCTTATGCCGGTTGTTCTGGTATAAGGGTTAACCGCCCCACTCAGGACAAGTCACACCGCTTTTCTGGGCACCAGGTGAGGGCTGTGAGCAAAGGTTCAGACCTTTGCAGACGTGTGTGTGCTGTTGTCTTACGTAGGCAAAGAGAGGGACGACGAGCTGGCTGCCAGCCAGCCTCTGTGTGTCCTCGGCGTGGGGTCACCAGACGACAGTCACGGGTCCTCCCGCTCCCAGCCCCAGAGGCTGGTGCCGGTGGGCCGCATCTACCGCCCACCTCACGGCCCGGCTTCCACAGGAGGCCATGTGACGTGACGGGAGCCGAGGGCTGCAGGCAGGAGACTGTCAAGGAAGGCAGATGCTCCTGCCCCGGCCCCTCCCTGCAGCTCCCCCCACACCCGGCAGTCTGCATCCCTTCTCCTTCCCTGGGCCCTGACGGCAGCCCCCTCCCTGCTCCCGTCCACCTGGGGTGGCAGCAGACCCAGGCCCTGCACCCTCCTGTGGCTCCCCTGCTCCCTCCTCCCTCTCTGGGCCTTTAATGGTCCTACTGTGGGTGCCCTGTCTGTTTCCCCAGCACCCCATCACAGCGGTTCCCTGCTCCTGGCACTTTCTCCAGATCTTAAGTCAGTGGCACAGTTGTCAACTCCCAGGAAGCAAGGTGCCTCGATCGATACTGGCTGTGACTGTGGTCTCGAGAGGGGTGGAGTGCCAGGCGCGGGGGGGCAGGGCGGCAGCACGGGATGGTCGGGGTCACAGGAGCCAGCTTACAGGGACGGGGTGCTCCTGACAACCCCTCCTCGGAGCTGCAGCACTGATCCCTGGAGCCAGTCTCCAGACCCTGAGATCTCGCGTCTCACCCTCGAGTCTCTGCCCACGTTTTCCCGGTTCCCATGCTCCAGCCCTCCTCCTCCTCCAGCCCACACAGGCCCTGCTCATGCCTCTCACTGGGTGCAACCCTGGCCCCTTCCTGGAATCACCCAGGCTACCTTTTCCACCATCCCGTCAATGGAGAATTCACCTCCACCAGCCTCCACCTCCCCTCCTCACTGTGAGCCTTCTTTTCTAAGCCACATCCTTTCTGCCTTGAATAACCCCTACTCTCCACTTGCTGAGTACTTGAATTTTCTCCAAGGTCTCCCAAGGCTGTCGATGTGTAGCCAACTGGACAGTAACCCCTGGAAAGCAAGGCCACGTGATGTATCTTGTTTAAAAGCAGCTGCTGACTAGATAATAAGTGCTTAATGAAAATCTGCTAGTTGGCCTTTAAGGGTGGTACAAGCGGTAAAGACCCCCCCTGCCAGTGAAGGAGATGGAGGAGACGTGGGTTTGATCCCTGCATCAGGAGATCCCCTGGAGGAGGGCATGGCAACCCTCTCCAGGATTCTTGCCTGGAGAATCCCATGGACAGAGGAGCCCAGCAGGCTACAGGCCATGGGGTCACAGAGAGTCAGACACGACTGAAGCGACTCAGCCCGCACGCACCATCAGAACAGCTCCAGGGTCAACCTGGTGGTGTGGTGGGGGCCGGCTTCCTGGGAGGTGTGGGGGGAAGGAGGGCGCTTTGAGATGGAGACAAACGGCCTTCATTTCCTTTGGATTTCCAGTTTGTAATCTGAATTCTAAGAGAAAGAAAATTCTTTCCCCCACCCCTCCATAATCGTGTTGAAAGGAAAAATAAAACAGTTTGTTTTATAAATCATTTTGAGTGAATTTCTTCCTCCAAAATTAAAGAAGCAAACCAGGTGGCTTCCTTTGATTCCAATCCTTTTCATGTTCTTCCCCATGTCATGCGAAAGCACGGTTGCTATGGCAACCACTCATTATTTTTCAGGAGTTGGCTAGATATTTTAACAACAACCCCCAAAAAGCCCCAAATCTTTCTAGCCTCCAGATAGTCTTAATTTATATCCTACACGGGTTTCTAATTTTTACAATTCCTTAACTAAGCACTTGCTGCAGCTTTTACAAGCCTAACCAACCTACAACTTTGTCACTAAATGAGCTTTGGGGAATAATTCAGCAGCTTGACTTTCCCCCTGTATTGCTCAGAATCTAAGAGAATTTTAAATATTTCTTACATTCTGGGGTCTTGCTCTATCTTCAGGGTAGAAGAAATATGTGGGTTTAATGAAGCCTAAAAAGTCTGGAGTGCATGTATCTGTGTGTGTGCGTGATCTACAAGTACCCTTCAGTTGGAGAGAACTGGAATGTAATTAAGGAAGAAAGAATTTCTTCTTGAATCATCCTATCTACACACTCTTTTTCAGAGCATTTATCTTCTCTCAATACGGTGTTAGAATCTCTCAAGGCTTCAGAGAAACAGGTGACATCATTCTTATCTTCAGCATAATTAATATCTGGCTGGAAAAGGATATCAAGATATTCCTTCACAATGGAGAGAGGTGAGGTAGACAGTAAGACCAGGAACTATTCATGTGTAAATTACAGAAGGAGCAGCAATAACTAAGGAAGGAAGTGTTGTCAGGGTCTGGAAAGGAGTTAACAGGAGGAGATCCGTGGTCTATCCAGGGCCTCATGGGGGGCAGTCTACACCCTCAGCAAATGTTTCCTGAGCCCCTGCTCTCTACTGGGCAGGTGCTTTCAAAGGAGATACAGCACGTGACCTCTGCTCTCACCTGGTTGCTGCCCAGATTTAGATGAAATCTAAACGACTCCTGGAGAGAAATTAAATCCTCAGCAAAGGAAAAGGCCTTTTGGAAGTGCTCTGCATTTCCAGTGATCCCAAGGAGGACAAGACTCAGCTTGGCATTTCAAGTGGAGCCCCAGAGGCTGCTGCCCCCTGCACGGTGAGAGCCATGGGGCTCCTGAGGTCAGCCCACGGAAGGATAAATCAGCGGGACCTCAGTGCGTTATGATGCTGAGAGATTTTACAAGAGAATAAGCAAAGGGCCCAGGAACCAAACACGCTGGTTATGGAGACAGAAGCTGGTTTCCTGGCCCCGTGCACCCTGTCTGGTTAGTACATTCCTTAGTGGCAGATCCCACTACAGAACGGGGTGGCTTCAGCTCAGAGACCCGGTTAGCAAGCAGTGAAACCATCCTCAGGGATTTAAAATCGTGTTGGTTACCTGTGAACATCCTTAGACCCAAACATTACCCTCAACAGAAGCACATGCAATGTAGAGGCCTCAATACATTTTGTGAAGAAGGTTGTTTAAAAATAGTTCACCGTGTTTCCCACATGTTTGAAAACTACAGCACAATGATAAATTCACTTTGTAAACATTACATATTGACATTATTTCTTGCAGAGGGCAAGATGGCTCTTGTGTTTCAGTCTTTCTCCGTTAGGGTCCACTGGGCTGATCACATGACTTCTCCGATTCTTTTTCCAATCCATGCTGTGTTCCCCAGTGAGTAGCAAAGGATGCCGTCTCCAAGGCCTTATTAAGTACCACAGACAGAATGTAGGCCCCGACAGGCGGTGGAATCCCAAGGAGACAGCGGCCTCAGCCATCCATGCCGCATCCACAGAAGGCACGGGTTGGACAGCACACTGAAGAGACAGGCGTGATCAGAGCTTCCCTGGTGGTTCCGCGGCTCCGACTCTTGCGTTCCCAGTGCAGGGGGCCAGGCTCTCTCCTCAGGGAACGAGATTCCACACGCTGCGACCAGGAGTTCACCTGCCGCAACCAAGACCCGGCACGGCCAGATAAATTAAAACAGAAAAAGAAGGAGACGTGATCCCGGCTGAGATCTTCCCAGGCCCCACTTTCTCTGATGACTTGTAACCTGTATTGGGGTGCAGCCCTTACTTCAACAGATGAGCTTCTTCTTTCTCATTCCACATACAAACAAGTCTATCCTTCCTTATCCTGACACTTTTTAAATTCTAGGGTTCATCTGTCCCATCTTCTCTTTCCTTTCCCCGATTTCCGATGATTTCCAATCTTCTTCTTTCTTTTCAACCCACACTGATTATTTCTTCAATATTCATTTTTAATCAATTGGTGATTGCTTTACAATAGTGGTTTGATTTCTGCCATATATCAATATGAATTAGCCAGAGGGATACATATGTCTCCTCCCTCTTGAATCTCCCTCCTATCTCCCACCCATTCCCACCCCTCTAGGTTGTTACAGAGCCCCGGTTCGAGTTCCCCGAGTCATACAGCACATTCCCCTGGGCTGTCTGTTTACATATGTTAGTGGCTATGCTTCCACGCTACGGTCCCCATTCATCTCGATGTGCAGTAATAGACTCTGGCTTCCTCCCCACAGCCATTACTGCCGTTAGCAGGGGGCATTTAGTACCTTTACACTTACACATTGAAGCACGTATTACTGATACTTCACTATAAATTATTTTATTTCATCTATATTAAATTTTTAAAAAATTGTGTATGCACACAAGCTTTATTGTAGATGCACTTAATTTAAGCTAGGAAAAGGGCATTAAAATATTTCCCATAGCAAGGGAAGTATGGGCTCATTCTAACACAAGCATCTCTAGGTTTGCCTTTTTTTTTTTTCCAAAAAAAATTGACCTATTTGCTCAAGGCCACCCTCTACTTATAGAAAGAGGGGGAAACATCCCAGGTTCCCAGCTCTCAGTCTTCCCCTCCCTGCTTGGCTGCTTTCTTTTAAGCATTAGGCCCTTAGGGGAGCCCCTATATGAGGTCCTGATACATACAACAAGCTTGTCCCCCAACACCAAAAGAGGGAAATGATGCGCTGGCAGACTGCCAGAACTGAGAGGTCTGGTCAGAGTTTCAAGCGCTGAAGCTGGTTTAGGAAGGCCCCTGCTGGTCAAGGGTATCCCCCTCACAACGCATCCACTCTTGGCACACGCACCACCCTGCTCAACGGACACGTCCCTCTTCCCACTGAAACCAACAGTGTCTAACATGAACATCACTATATTTCTTTTAAAATTCGTCCTCACACTTTAAAATTATGAAATAGAAAATCATATTTCCTACATGTAACAATATGACACACACGTGCTTTAACCTGCTATAACCTGGCTGCAGTAACAATAACATTTTATTAAAATAAAACTGGATGAAACAGTTGAAGCTCAGTACCAGAGCCACAGTGCCCGTCCCCTGTCCCTCCCCAGCAACCTGGAGGCTGGAGCTGCTGGGCGTATCTCCATCCTGTGTTTTTACACTTTACTTTCACACGTCAGCGACAATAAACGGTAACTGTTTCGCATGAGTCAAGCCTGACCTAGGCGGTACCACACCATACCTGGAATCTTTGTTGTAACGCGAAGGGCTGTCTCTCAGATTTCTTGAAATACCTAGAGCATTCATTGGATTGCTGCGTTGCATTCCGTTTTGTGAGCATACTACTGTGCCTTACACATTCCACATTTACAAACATCAAATTGTTTTGCCTTCTATTACCACAAATGAATATCTCTACGCACAATTCTTGCTTGTATGTGTCAGTTTACTCTAGGGACTATATATTCAGGGAGAACTGCCAGATGTAGCGATAAACAACTCCAACACTTATTAGATAGAGGTCTACTTGGGGAGAATTCTAAGTTGCTTTCAAGAGTAGCTGCACCCACGTCTTCCGAAACCACCAGTATGTGTAAATTCATTTTTCTCCCTATTATCAAAATTTGAGATGCTTTACATTTTTGAAATACCATCTGTGCCTCATTATTTTTTATTCGCATTTTTTTCCTGACTGCCAGTGAGACTGAGGCTCTTTTGGGAAGTTTATTGGCCGTTCTGCTTCCGAAATCTGGAGTGTGCTCACTGACAGCCTTCCCTTGTCCTGTTAGGTAATTTATCTATCATATATTGATTCCTAAGAATTTACATATTATGAATGGAATTCTGTATCAGTTATATGCGCAGCTATAGTTTCATCTGGTCTGGGGTTTGTATTATTAATCTTCTGCCCACAGCAAAATATTCATTTTTTCCCCTTTATTATTTGTACAATTGTATGTTAAGAAATGGGCTTCCCCATTGGCTCAGCAGTAAAGAATCTGCCTGCAGTGCAGGAGACACAGGAGACATGGGTTCAGTCCCTGGGTTTGGAAGATGCCCTGGAGGAGGACACGGCAGCCCACTGCAGTATTCTAGCCTAGACAATTCCATGGACAGAGGAGCGGGGGTTACAGACCAAAGGGTCACAAAGGGTCACACACAACTGAAGTGACTGAGCACGCACGAGTTAAGAAATACTTTCAGGCCTCACTTCTATCAAGATGGTCCATATTTTCTCATTAAGTTAAAAAAATTCACCTTTAATCCCTATGAACTGTTGTCTAGTATAGAATGAGGAAGGAAGTAATTATATATTTTTCTATATTGATAAGAATTTATATTTATTAAATAACAAGTTTTCCTGCCAACATACAACTACTCTCGTTGTCAATTACTCATATGTAAGTCAGCCTTTTAACCTTCCTTTGCCTACTTTTCCTAGAGCATTCCCGGGTGGTTGTAAGGATTAAGTGAATTTATCTTTGAAAGCTGTTTAAAATAGTTCTTGGCACACACATAGTTAAGAGCCAGCTGAGTTTGCCGTTTGTGTCCTGTCCGTGGATCTGGGCACCGGTCCCCACATCACAAAGACTTTGTTGTTGGTGTTTGGTCACTGCGTCATGTCCAGCTCTTTGTGACCCCATGAGCCACAGCACGCCAGGCCTCCCTGTCCTTCGCTAGCTCTGGGAGTTTGCTCAAACTCATTTCCGCTAACTCAGAGTGACTAAGGCCTTAGAGTAAGTGTAGGCATCGAGTTAGACAGAAACATCCTTCCTGGTTGTCTTGCTAAGTCTGGGTTTTTTTTAATCATCCACAGCGTTTGCTCTTATTTCACTCATTTGTTAATATGTGCAAAAACTCACAGCTCACCCAGTACAGATCATAAAAAATATAATCTTCATCCTTCTCATCCTATTTCCCTGAAGTTTACCACTGGTTGCTGTTAGGTCTATTTATATGCATTTTTATCAAAATATAAGCACATATATGCCTTTCCTGTTTACTCGTATAATCTGCCCCTCCCCAGCCGAGGACTTGCTACTTTGATTTAGAATCAGCTGAAGTTCTGTGAGAAAAAAATATCAACTGAAATTTTTATTGAGAAAATTTAACTTGGTCAAATTGGCATGGAACCCACATAGTTTTTAAAAAACATATTTTAATAAATTAAATAATAACACATTTTCCCATCTGTTTCTCCTTAGGATCCTTGTCTAATACACAGAACACAGATCTAACAGATGTTGGGAAATTTGAAGCCAAGAGGTAAAGGTCTCACTCCTCATACTGGGCTTCCCATGTCAGGCCTCCACTGAAGCCCACTCATTTATTCATCACGAGGCACGCTGGGCACCAGTTCTGTGCAAAAATAAATAGGAAACAGTCCTCATCCTTGAAATTCTAAAGGGCTGGTGTGCATGGCTGGTGTTGAAGAAAATAGTTGTCCACACACCAAAAGGTTATCAAGAAACAACCCAGAGACTGTGAGACAAGAGAGGAGGCAGAGGCTCTGAAAATATTTTTAGGGGATCCAGATTTGGGGGAACAGGACATGGGCCAGCCGGAGTTCACAAAGGGAAGGGGGGCAGGAAACAGGGAGACGCAGGAACACGGCTGTGAGCCAGGAGCGTCGGGAAGAATATACTGGCGATGCTTAATCCTTCCACATCCAAGTTCTTCCTTGCATGGAACTGAGGGGCTGGGCAGAGACCAGGAAGGCGAGGGGCGGCCACGCCACGGTCTCAGCAGATGCAGGCCAGACATGGTCACAAGGTGTAGACAGGATATTATCAGGAGGGAGGCAGACACTACATGAGTCCTCATGGTCATCAGGCCTGTCCCGGTGGGGCTGTGTGAGCGAGGGGGCCAGGGGCTCTTCCCTCCAAACCTAGGGTCCACTGAGATCGGCACTGAACACAGCACAGACCAGAGTCAGGGCTGGTCTGGCTTCAGACAGATGTGCTTATCAGTCTGCACTGATCAGCCACCAGGGGATCAGAGCCCTGCCCTTGAGCTCATGAGCCTGGCATTGGGGCAAGTCCCCTGGTAACAAAGTGCAGGCGACAAGCCATGCCTCTTTACAGTGGACTCAGTACAGCCTCACAACCCTAGGTGGACAGTGGAAACAAAATGCTACACTTGTCAGCAAGAGCCTCTGATAACCAGTAACAGTGGGCTAGGCCACCACCCGCCCGCTTCCAATGCTTGCTGTTAGATTTCAAGAATGTTTTGGAATTAAGAACCCACCTCTGCGATGGAAACCTGGAAGCAGGGCAGACCCGCACATCACAAACGCACAGCCACAGAGCATTCTCAGGACCTAACAGAGTCAAATCCTGCCTGTTATCCATGACTTTTCTGGCAAGTCTGCAACGAAGCCTTGGGGATTTCTCCAAGTACCTCGCTCATCTCAGCGAAGCACCCACCCCAGCCCCCTGATGCTGTGAGCACAGTCAGGGGCCAGGCCTCTGGACAGGGTTTTTTGTTTATAATGAAATAAACAACCCCCAGTGAGAAGCATTTAATTCTCCAAAAGAGAGCCCCTCTCATGAAAACCCTGAAATGATGTGCAAAATTTAAGGGGAGCTAACAGAAATGCAACCTGTGATGAGCCCTACCACTTTCCAGCTTTCCCTGACGTCATAATGTCTTTCTCTCGGCCTAGGGAACAATTTCTGATACATGGTTGCTTCTCCTTCTGAAGGCTCCTGGCACTATTGAAACAGAATCTAATCAGTAAACTCTGCCCTCTGCTGTCCACACTTATAAGTACACACACAACCTTATTCACTTACAAGTTCACACACAACCTAATTTTGTTCCTTTAACATTAGCTTGCATATCATGCAAATGGGAAGCTACCCTGGGGATTACCTGTGTTTCCTTAACACTGCTCATTTTTCTGTTTTCAAGGAATTGAGATTTTTAGGCTAATTTCACTGGCTGGATTTTTCCTTGCAATGTGCCGTGCTTGGTCACTCAGTCGTGTCCGACTCTTTGCGACCCCATGGACTGTAGCCCACCAGGTTCCTCTGTCCATGGGACTCTCCAGGCAAGAATGCTGGAGCGGGTTGCCATTCCCTTCTCCAGGGGATCTACCAAACCCAGGGATCAAAGTCTAGGGAAGTTGAAGAAAGAGGACTCCACCGTCTATCATCCACCCACCCCTTTTCTTCATAATCTGTTTTTCATTAACATGAAGACATTTCAGAACATAGTTTGTGTCAAGGCTTAGCATAAGCGGGCGACACAAGCAGGACCAGAGTCGTCACTGTAATAAAACTTTTTCAGTGGAAACTACATGATATCTTGGATTTGCCTTAAGATATTCATGGTAGTGAAATGGATGAAGCACAACTCACCAAGCATTGCTTGTTAAAAAGCTGGATAATGAATGTCATGAGTTTATTATATTGAAGTGAACTGAAGTTGCTCAGTCATGTCCAACTCTTTGTGACCCCATGGACTGTAGCCTTCCAGGCTCCTCAATCCATGGAATTTTCCAGGCAAGGATACTGGAGTGAGTTGCCATTTCCTTCTCCAAAGGGGATCTTCCTGACCCAGGGATCGAACCCGGGTCTCCTGCATTGCAGGCAGACGCTTTACCGTATGAGCCACTATGTTTGCAAGCTTTGTGCCCCCATCTTACTTTTAAAAATGTTTTTAAATTTTTTGGCTGCATGTGGAATCTAGTTCCCCAAGAAAGAAAGTGAAAGTGAAGTTGCTCAGTTGTGTCTGACTCTTTGTGACCCCATGGACTGCAGCCTACTAGGCTCCTCCAACCATGGATTTTCCAGGCAAGAGTCCTGGAGTGGGGTGCCATTTAGTTCCCCAACCAGGGATCAAGCCTGCACTCCTGCAGAGTCTGAATCACTGGACCACATGGGAAGTTCTGCCCCCATCTTACTTTGAAGAAGACTCAGCAGCTGGACTGAAGGATGAAGACGTGACAATCTGATGTAGGAACAAGGGAGGCGGGAGAAACATGGGTTTTAAAATCTGAAAGTTCTGGGTTCTCATTGTGCTTCTGCCTTTTGCTGACTGAGAGGCCTTGAGCAGGTCACTTAATCCAAGATTTAGTCTCCATATTTGTAAAATGAGAGCAATAAGCCCTACCACATGGGGTTATTATGAGCACAGAGCAAGAGAATGTATTAAACTACAGTTCACTCACCAACTTCCAGAGACCAGTCCATGGATAACCCTCTTCATTAGAAATGGTTTGAGTGAACATTACAAACACACTTTTCCATACCCTCAATTAACCAAACCATTTGAAGAATATATCATGCTACCAATGTTAATATTCTACTAAACAGAGGGCCATTCTTTTTTTAAATGAATTTCAATGAAGAAAATTGACCTGGTTATTTTCTGTAACAGTTTTGCATGACCTCAATAATTAAATATGTCATTCAGGAAAAATGTTAGAGAGGCAAAGGTAAAAGTTGAAGGAAAAATTGAAACCATGTGTATTAGACCTAAGACCTCTACCTGCCAGGATGTCACAGACCTGATCACATGAAACGCTGGAAGGTCTCCTCGTCAGTCGCCCAAGACAATCGAAGTTAAAGCAAGAATAAACAAACGGGACCTAATCAAACTTACAAACTTTTGCACAGCAAAGGAAACCGTAGACAAAATGACAATCAGTTCAGTTCAGTTCAGTTGCTCAGTCGTGTCCCACTCTTTGTGACCCCTTGGACTGCAGCACACCAGGCTTCCCTGTCCATCACCAATTCCCAGAGCTTGCTCAAACTCATGTCCATTGAATCGGTGATGGCATCCAACCATCTCATCCTCTGTCATCTCCTTCTCCTCCTGCCTTCCGTCTTTCCCAGCATCAGGGTCTTTTCCAATGAGTCAGTTCTTTGCATCAGCTGGCCAAAGTACTGGAGTTTCAGCTTCAACATCAGTCCTTCCAATGAATATCTAAGACTTATTTCCTTTAGGATTGACTGGTTTGATCTCTTGCAGTCCAAGGGGCTCTCAAGAGTCTTCTCCAACACCACAGTTCAAAAGCATCCAACCTACGGAATGCAAGCCATGCAACTGACAAGGACTTAGTTTCCAATATATTCAAACAGCTCATACAACTCAACAAAAGACAAACAATCCAATCAAAAAATGGGCAGAAGAATCATACAGACCTTTCTCCAAAGAAGACATACAAATGGCCCACAGGCAAGTGAAAAGATGCTCAACATTGCTAATTATTAGAGAAAAGCAAATTAAAACTACAATGAGGGACCACCTCATACCTGTCAGAATGGCCAGCATTGAAAAGCCTATAAATAACAAATGCTGGAGAGGGTGTGGAGAAAAGGAAACCCTCCTATACTGTTGGTGGGAATGTAAATTGGTGCAGACATGATGGAGAACAGTATGGAGGGTCTTCTTTTTTAAGTTTAAGAAAACTTAAAAAAAATAGACTTTCCATGGAATCCAGCAATACCACTCCTGGGCATATACCCAGATTAAAATATAACTGAAAAACATACATGTACCCACTGTGTTCACAGCAACACTATTTACAGCAGCCCAGACACAGACACAACCTAGACGTCCACTGACAGATGAACCGATAAAGAAGATGTGGTGCACACACAGGATGCAATATTACTCAGTCATAAGAAGGGAACAGCGCCATTTGCAGCAACACGATGCAACGAGGCATGATCCTACTAAGGGAAGGAAGTCAGAAAGACAAATATTATATGATATCCCTTAAATGTGAAATCTAAGATGGGACACGCATGAACTTATCTACAAAACAGAGATGGACTCACAGCACAGATGTGGTTGCTAAGGGGGAGCGGGTGGTGGAGGGAAGGATGGGGAGTTTGGGGTTAGTAGATGCAAACTATTCTATAGATGGACAAACATCAAGATCCTACTGTACAGCACTGGGAATTATATTCAATATCCCACGACAAACCATCATGGAAAAGAATATAAAAAAATAATGCATGTATATGTATCACTGAACCACTTTGCTGTTCAGCAGGAATTAACACTGTACATCAACTATGCTTCCATAAAAATAAGAATAAAAGTACATTTTGAAAAAGAGAAAGCTCATAAATTAATAGATACAGCACGACTTTCCTCTGAGGAATGCATGTGTTTAACTATGTTAGGGCTTCCCTGGGGGCTCAGACAGTAAAGAATCCCCCTGCTTGTGCAGGAGACCCAGGGTTGATCCCTGGCTCGTGAAGATCCCCTGGAGCAGGAAATGGCAACCACTCCAGTATTCCTGCCTGGGAAATCCAATGGACAGAGGAGCCTGGCAAGGCTACAGATCATGGAGTCCCAAAGAGTCGGACTAATCTCATTTTATAAGTGAACTGAGGCGTAAAGACTTTCATTACAATAAATTAGTAGTAGAGCCAGGGTCTGAACCTGGGAGTGGCCCTGTCTGACCAGCTCTCTCCCTCCCTCACCTGCTGACCGGTGCAGAGTGACAAGCCTGATAGGCATGGGGTGTTGGGGGCACATCTTCTTCGTTTTTGCTTCCTCACTTAAATTCCTGATATCAGCGTACTTAAGTATTATTGGAACATACAGATGAACCGCATTTGAAAACAACCAAGGATTTTTTTTAAGCCCTCCAAATGATTAGGCATTTTGCGAAGCTATGTTCCTTTTTCTGAAAGGCCTCTTTAAGGAAGAAGGAAGTAAATGCTGACTTGATTAATTCATTTGAATCTACTAAACATAGAACAATTTGCATATTAATAAATAAAAAATTATTCAAAGAAAAGAAAATAACCAGGGGTCTGTGAACATTCAGCTGTCAACCAGGTTTAAATGATTTAAAAACAAAATACTACCCTGAGTTCCTAGTAAGTATTTAACATATAAACAATGGGCTGATTACTTCCATGAATACCATTTGAGTGTGTCCAGAAACTGTACTTCTTCCCTCAGACTCTGGGGTCTTAATAATTAACCCTTAAAAAGTGTCCTAACAGAGAAAAACCCAAGTGGGTTAGTCCTTTGAGTATAGTTTTATTTCTGTTTCAAGATATGTCATAAATAAACTACACATGTTTTCAATGGAGAATATTCTAGAAATAATCTAGAATTGGATTTTAGGTAACCTTCTTGTAAATACAGCCCCTACCTTTCACTATTTTGCAATCTGATTCTTCACTCTGGCACATGGACCATTGCCCAGAGCCTTGCTCACAAAATTCTTTGTTATTTGACAATTCTCATTGGTTAATTTTCAATAAAAAGACTGCAAAGCGATGAACTGTGGTGTTGGAGAAGACTCTCGAGAGTCCCTTGGACGGCAAGGAGATCAAACCAGTCAATCCTAAAGGAAATCAACCCTGAATATTCACTGGAAGGGCTGATGCCGACGCTGAAGCTCCAATACTTTGGGCACCTGATGTGAAGAGCCGACTCATTGGAAAAGACCCTGATGCTGGGCAAGTTTGAGGGCAAGAGGAGAAGTGGGTGGCAGAAAATGGGACGGTCAGATAGCATCACTGACTCAATGGATGTGAATTTGAGCGAACCCTGGGAGATGGTGAAGGACAGGGAAGCCTGGCATGCTGTAGTTCGTGGGGTCAAAAAGAGTCGGACACAACTTAGTGACTGGACGACAACAATAAAGGGGTGAATTAAGCCTCTGGGGACCTAATTTGCTAAATTTCCAACTGTCAAAAGTCTCGTCTCAGAGCGCATCCCTCGGCCTAAGGAGGTCCTCTGTGCCACCCAAGTGAACATGTCCCCAAGCCCTGCCTTTATTAGTGGCATCTTCCTGGCTTCTGCAGGCGCTCACCAGGAGCTGCTGTTGGTGCATCTGCACAGCCCTTCCAGTTTATGGCCAGAAACTCCAGAGTACAAGCCCACCTCTCCAGCTTTGGTTCACCCCACACCTCAGGTTTTTATCAATACCCTCCATTTTCTGGTTAGTGATGTCCCCTCCTGGACACTTCCCCACCCCCATGCTCCTAAAACCAGTCTGGTGGATGATGGATGACAGCCATATGATGAATCCGCTGGGCATGTCCTCTTTCATGGGACTTGCTTGGAAAGGAGCCACCTTCTCTAGGAAGCTCTTCCCTGCTGGGCTCCATGACAACAGCCGCTCCTTCCTTCCTCCTCAGCTGTTCCTGCTCAACACCCTTCAACACCTTCTAACATCCCTAGCTGGTCATCTGCCATCTTTTGTACCCACTTCCCCTGGGCACTGCCCTCAAGCCCCACAGCTTCAGACACCCACAAGAGAGAAACAACTTCAAAATGCAAACTTCCCAGGGAACTCTACTCAGTTCTCTGTAATGACCTGTATGGGAAGAGAATCTGAAGAAAAAAGGATGGATACATGCAGACGCACGACTGAAACACTCTGCTGTACTCCTGAAACACAACACTGGAAATCAAGTAAGCGCCAGTAAAAATCTTAGAAAAAGAGTAGTCCCTCCCCTGGGCAATGTTATAAAAGATTAAGAGGCCTTGCCTAATTATCACAAATAATATTTTGATGCTAAGGACAAGGGAGCAAATGGACACATGGTAGCTCTTACAGAAAACTGCTTTAACAAGGACCATTTCCAATCAGCTTCTGGGCTTCCTGAGTTGCTCCGATGGTAAAGCTTATGCCTGAAATGCAGGAGACCCAAGTTCAATCCCTGGGTTGGGAAGAGCCCCTGGAGAAGGAAATGGCAACCCACTCCAGTATCTTTGCCTGGAAAATCCCATGGACAGAGGAGCCTAGTAGGCTACAGTCCATGGGGTCGCAAAGAGTCAGACACAACTGAGCAACTAACACACATTTCCAATCAAGTGTGTTATATATTACATCCAAACCAATTTTTTTTTACAGAATATAAGAATATTAAAAATTCTGATACCATTGTTTTAATGCAAACTTTACCATGTCAGGTCTCACGAGTCATCAGGCTTGTTATACTCCAAGCCCATTCCTCTTGTCTCTCCCATGGGCTCTGCCCCACAGCCTCTCCTCCAGCACAGATGTCATGCCCCTGAAGCCACTCTGTGTGTGGCAGTCACTCAGTCGTGTCTGACTCTTTGAGACCCCATGGACTGTAGCCCAACAGGTTCCTCTCTTCATGGGATTTTCCAGGCAAGAATACTGGAGTGGGTAGCCTTTCCCTTCTCCAGAGGATCTTCCCAACCCAGGGATCGAACCCAGGTCTCCTGTATTGTAGGCAGATTCTTAACCAGCTGAGCCACCAGGGAAGCCCAAGAATACTGGCGTGGGTAGCCTTTCCTCTCTCCAGGGGATCTTTCCAACCCAGGGATTCAACCCAGGTCTCCTGCATTGCAAGCAGATTCTTTACCACCTGAGCCACCAGGAAAACCACTGTACCTCCTCCCTTTCCTGACTGTATTAGTTCCTGACTGTATTAGTTCCTGACTGTATTAGTGCTGTGCGGGTGCTACAACAAACCCCCGCAGACGGGGCGGCTTCAACAACAGAGATTCATCTTCCCACAGCTTGAGAGGCTGGAAGTCCAAGACCAGGGTGCACAGGGTTGGCTTTGTGGCTGGAAGAAGGCCCCTTCATGCTATTTCCTCACGAGACACAGGAACACAAGCTCCCTGGTGTCTCCTCTTATGAGGACGCTAATCTCATCCCAAGGGCCTCACCCTCATAGCCTCATCTGACCCTGCTCTTCTCCCAAGGGCTCATCTCCAGACACCATCACATGGAGGGGGGCAGGGTTTCCACGTATGAGTTTGGGGAGAAGCACACATTCCGTCCTTAACATTGATCCACCTCCCCTCCACACCTAACCTATCGCCAAATTCCGTCTGTTCTACTCATCCTCTTAGAAATCTCTTACACTTGCCCCTCTGCTTTCCAGGGTTACTCCTGCTGTTTGGAAAATACTGAAATGGATACAGGAAAACAGAAACCCACACAGCATCACAGGCACAGGTAAGCCACGCGTGCAGTACATGCCACACCCTTCACCTGCTGCAGTTGTGTAGGTGGTGACCAGAGCCATCTTGGTGATATCTCCTGGCCAGCTCTCCCAAAACTTCCTCTCTCCCTCAACCAAACACCCCTGGTCCATTCTCCAGGCTGAACTCAGAATGTTTGTTTTTTAAAAAAAACCTCAGGAGGACTTTGCCACATGTCTACTTCCACTTTCCCCATAGCTTCCCACCACCTTGTTGTTCAGTAGCTAAGTCACGTCCAACTCTTGGCGACATCATGGACTGGAGCACACACCAGCCTTCCCTGTCCTTCGCCATCTCCCAGAGTTTGTTCAAACCCATGTCCATTGAGTCGGTGATGGAATCCAACCATCTCATCCTCTGTCCCCCTCTTCTCCTCCCGCCTTCAATCTTTCCCAGCATCAGGGTCTTTTCTAATGAGTTGGCTCTTTGCATCAGGTGGCCTAAGGACTGGACCTTCAGCTTCAGCATCAGTCCTTCCAATGAATATTCAGGACTGATCTCCTTTAGGATGGACTGGTTGGATCTCCTTGCAGTCCAAGGGACTCAAGAGTCTTCTCCAACACCACAGTTCAAAAGCATCGATTCTTCAGCACTCAGCCTTCTTTATTGTCCAACTCCCACATCTGTACCTGACTACTGGGAAAACCACAGCTTTGACTAGACAGACCTTTGTCCCATCACCTTGAGAAAGATCATCTAAGGTCTGAACTCCATGCAGGAGCCCCGTGACCCCTACCCACCCCTGGGCTCACTTCCTGTCACTGTGCCTCGTAGGCATTGTGCTTCAGACTGACTGAGGTACCGGGATGCTCTGAGCTCTCTTTCATGTCTTTGGGTCTTTGAAGGGGCTGTCGCCTTACCTGGAATATCTGCCTCCTTCCCACATTATCTCCTATTAATCTGTCAAGAATCATCACGAGCACTCATCTCTCCCAGGAAACTCTGCCTGACACCCCGGAAAGGAAGCTAAGTGCCTCTCCTCTGTTCCCATAGGGCCTCTGCCTACTCTATTGGAGCATAATAAGGCGATGTGTTCAACTTGAGGGCAAAGGACTGTTTTACTGATGAAATGCCACGTACTGAACTCCTTGTACTGGTAAAGAGATTAATATCGGGGATTTCAGACAAATGAATAAATCAACACACCTTCTATTACTTGAATACAAATTTCTCACCTTGATCCCTCAGGCCTGTGCTTTCCAAAATGGTAGACCTTACCATGGGGCTGTTGAAATGTAAGTAGGTTAAGATTCAATAAAACTTAAGACTCAGTGGCCCAAGCCACATCCCTGGTGCTCCACAGCCATGGCTGGCTTTCAGCTGGGGACTGGGGGGCACAGATGTTGACCATCTCCATCATCATGGAGAGTTCTATCAGTGGGGGGAAGACACTGTCAGGACACAGCATTCGGGGAGCTGATAAGGTCTGAGAATCGTCTGTCCTGATGGAGCCCCTTATACGGCGTAGAGTTATGATACATGCTCGACAATGTGACCGACCCCCAGGGGTGCTGTGGCCCGTGACCCCTGTTGACTCCATCAGAAACCCGAAAAGAGATTTCACCTGTGGTCATCAAGAAAGAGGGCTGCCCAGGTGGCTCAGCAGTAAAGAATCTGCCTGCCAATGCAGGAGACAAGAGTTCAATCCCTGGGTCGGGAAGATCCCCTGGAGAAGGGAATGGCAACCCACTCCAGTATTCTTGCCTGGGAAATCCCATGGACAGGGGAGTCTGGCAGGCTCCAGTCCATGGGGTCACAAAGACTCAGACACGACTGAGCGCATCAGGAGAGAGCAAAGGTTTCTCAGTCCCTGGACTAGTCTGATGATCTGGACGTCAGTTTTCTCTAGATCTCTCCCAGTTCTATTGATGATTTCCTACTTCAGAAAACAGAGGGGTGCTGACATTTTAGAAATGATGCTAAGAAAGCTGTATCTTTCACCAGTTCACATGTGCTGCCAGACACGAATCTGGTTCATGCTCTGTGTCAAGTGCTAGGTATTCCAGAACGAAAAGACAGGCAGTTGCCTTTACAGAGCTGGCAACTCGTGGCTATGCTCAGTGCATGCAGGGATGCTCTCAGTGGGGAGACTCCCTGTTCTGCGCTCTGTATGGAGTCGGGTGCTGGGGCTAGCCAGAGGGGGCCTCTGCCTGTCCCACCTCCACACACAGCCGAGCAGGTGACTCCCATGTCGTCCTGAAGGATGTCAGGGCTTTGTCTAGAGATGGATGGGGAGCAGGCAGCCATGGATGAGCCCGCATACCGAGGCATGGAGCTGACATAGAGCCTCTGTGGGCTGCTGGACGTCAAAGCAGGTGTCAGGTGTCGGGCAGGTGAGAGGCACACCCAGAGCGGGAGGCATCAGGCCAGAGTCAGCTGTCCTGACTCCCAGCTCAGGACACAGAGACGGACTCCTGTCCCCACCGAGGGCAGGAATGGGTCATTCTGGACAGGACGCTTGCAGCAGCGAAACGTCCCTCAAGGTGGACCCTGAGTCACTCGACCGACAGCCCAGAAAGGGCAGCAGGGGCCACTTTTAATAGCTTGTGACATTTGCGTGGCTTTCTTTCCAGCCAAACCCTCCCTTTCATCACACATCCCAGGGAAGGATTTCAGCCACTGCCTGGGGAGGAGCTGGGAACCCCAAGCGAGAGGCAGGAGCTGTTGCTTTTTTCAGAAAGGACACATCTGAAAACATGACCTCCTTTCCTTCTGGTTGGGCACAGCATGTGAGGAGGTGTCCAGGAAGGAGAGAATGAATAATGGAGAAATGTCAGCGGCGGGGGGCCGGGACCCAGCTGCCGCCAAGCATCCCACCGCTGCCTCTGCTTCTGCCTCATCCCGAGCAGCCCGGGAATCTGTCTCTTCTTAGGTTCCTCATTTCCCAGCCCGGATGGTTCTGATGAACGTACAGCCTGACAGGCAGCACAGATGACACACATTCCGAGTTCACGACATCGCCAGCCCAGGGCCGGTCCCCGGAGGGACCTGGGATGCAGGGGCACACTCCCTGATCCCCCAGAAGCTCAGATTCCAGAGGAAAAGAAAGGAAAAAAAAGAAAAAGGGGCAATTTCCTGTGTGATGTGACACGTGCTCCCACCGCTGTGTGCAGGAAGACCTTCTGGGAGGCTGTCACGGTGACTCAGACGGGGACCAGGAGGACTTTGGAGGAAGATGGACTGTAAAGCAGGAATCCCTTCGCTACAGAGTCTAGCAGAGCAGAGTGGCAGCTGTAACTCAGTGAGCAAGGGGAGGGGGGCAAAGTGTCCTTGCTGCCCACGTATCTGCAGCACCAGGAACTCTGTGGACTGGCCGTTGCTTGCACAGGATCAGCAAGGACGTATGGCCAGGCCTGTGGAGAGAGGAGAGGGTGGAAGCAAACAGAAACCTTTCCCTGTAACCCTAAGGACCCTTCCTCTCCACAGTTCTAACTGGAGCTCCCAGTGCTTCAGCCCTGACCCTAACCATGACCCTGACCCTGACCCTAAGCCTGACCCTATAAAAAGTGTTAGTCACTCAGTCGTGTCTGACTCTTTGCAGCCCCATGGACTGTAGCCTACCAGGCTCCTCTGTCCATGAGATTCTCCAGGCAAGAATACTGGAGTGAGTAGCTAGTCCCTTCTCCAGGAGATCTTCCTGACTCAGGGATCAAATCTGAGACTCCTGTATTGGCAGGTAGGTTTTTCTCCATCTGAGCCAACAGGGAAACTCTAACTCTGACCCTGACCCTAACCCCACATGGCATCACCAGCCACTCGTCTGAATGTACATTGGAACAGGTAGGTTAAGAATGGCTTCCTAGGAACCTCCACTGCTCACGTGACTGCTTGGGACACACCTGTCTCCTGCCCTCCCCTGATCCAGGGAGCCTGTGCCCCGGGAGGGGCAGGGGGAGAAATAATGAGGCCAAAGCCTTGGCCCCCAAGGATGCCCACCCTGGTTCTAGGCATCGATAAGGTGTCTGTATACCTTCAGAGCACTGGGTTCTACACATCTTCCTGTTCTGACAGCACAGAACACACCTAGGTTTTCTACCTGCAGTCTGGCCACTGTCTTATTTTCTAATTTCTCCACTACTTGTGTGCATAGTCTATTGGGGGAAGGAAGAAAGAAATAAGGAAAACAAATAAAGCCATGTGTCCTCCACCGACAATGACCCTGCCAGAGGCTGGCTTGTCTGTTTTTGGAACAGAACTACTGAAACAGGAGTGTACATCCAGGGGCTGCACTGTCACATAATTAGCTGCCCCTCGGTTCCCATGCCAACAGGACATTGCAGCACCCTAGAAGAGGACCAATCAGGAGTCCTTGTGGAGTGACATCTTAGAAGAGGACCAATCAGAAGTCCTCGTGGAGTGACATCCTAGAAGAAGACCAATCAGGAGACTTTGTGGAGTGACATCCTAGAAGAGGACCAATCAGGAGTCCTTGTGGAGTGACATCCTAGAAGAGGACCAATCAGAAGTCCTCGTGGAGTGACATCCTAGAAGAGAACCAATCAGGAGACTTTGTGGAATGACATCCTAGAAGAGGACCAATCAGAAGTCTTTGTGGAGTGAGTGGTCTGCAGAAGACAGGATGGTTTCCACACTTCTGGGCATGGACCTTCCCTGGAGTCCAGTGACTCTCACCTTCCCATGAGAGTCCCTTTCCTGTTTAATTTACCCAGCTCAAAGCACAATGCACGACACTGCAGTATCTTATCATTTTGGTCTTCCTAACTATTCACATCAGAATCTGTTTTCTCCTTTCCTCTCCAAACTGTTTTCCCCAAAGGAAAAGTCCCCAGGGACAGCAAGCACCAATAAACTGGCAACAATGATTGAATGATGGAGCCACTACACAAAGCAGTGAGTCAAACTTAGTGACAATATATTGTTCCTTAAAATTCCAGCAACATAGGCAATAACCCTCCAAATGCTCTAAAATAACCAAGAAGCTCCCTGCTTCCAGAAAATCATCAGAAAGTCAGTGTTAAGAGTTGAATTGGGTTCTCCCCAAAAGATATGCTGTCCTAACCCCAGCATCTCACACTGTGACTCTATTTAAAAACCGGATGGTTGCAGATATAATTAGTTAAGACAAGGTCACACGGGGGTAGGGTTGTTCTTCATCCAATATAAATGAAGTCCTTAGGAGAAGAAGGGACACAGAGAGAAGAGGGTCATGAGACAACCAGGTAGAGAGGAAGGTGACGCAGCCACCAACTAAGGAACTCCTGGGCCGCCAGCAGCTGGAAGAGATCAGGAAGGACCCACCCATGTCAGTTTCAGAGGAAGGGGGCCCTGCTGACACCTTGATTTTGAACTTCTGGCCTCCAGAACTGTGATTCCATATGTCTCTGTTGGTCTGAGCCACCGGATTGGACGTGTTTTGTCACAGCAGCCCTGGGAGACGAACAGGATCAGAGATAAGCTGTGATACAAAGAAACCAGCAGAATCTGAAGGAAATTTCCTCCCCCTACTGAAGAGGGGGGAAATGTGAGACCTGCTCCTCAAATACTGCCATTCCACAAACTGATGTAAAGCGGGAGAGATCCTGAAATAAATGCATCTACTTAACATGCCTTGGAAGGAAAGTTATGACCAACCTAGACAGCATATTGAAAAGCAGAGATAATACTTTGCCAACAAAGGTCCATCTAGTCAAGGCTATGTTTTTTCCAGTGGTCATGTATGGATGTGAGAGTTGGACTGTGAAGAAAGCTGAACGCTGAAGAATTGATGCTTTTGAACTGTGGTTTTGGAGAAGACTCTTGGGAGTCTCTTGGACTGCAAGGAGGTCCAACCAGTCCATTCTAAAGGAGATCAGTCCTGGGTGTTCATTGGAAGGAATGATGCTAAAGCTGAAACTCCAGTACTTTGGCCACCTCATGTGAAGAGTTGACTCATTGGAAAAGATTCTGATGCTGGAAGGGATTGAGGGCAGGAGGAAAAGGGGACAACAGAGGATGAGATGGCTGGATGGCATCACTGACTCGATGGACATGAATTTGAGTGAACTCCAGGAGTTGGTGATGGATGGGGAGGCCTGGCGTGCTATGATTCATGGGGTGGCAAAGAGTTGGATGCGACTGAACTGAACTGAACTGAACTGAAAGAGTCTACAAATAACAAATGCTGGGGAGGCTGTGGAGAACAGGGAACCTCCTACACTGTTGGTGGGAATGTAATTTGCTGCAGCTACTGTGGAAAATAGTATGGAGGGTCCTCACAAAAAACAACAACAGAGCCACCATATGATCCAGGAATCCCAGTCCTGGGAATATATCCAGAGAAAACTCAAATTTGGAAAGATACACGTACCCCTAGTAGTCATGTGAGATGACTATCATGAGAGATGTGAGACTTGGACCATAAAGAAGGCAGAGCACCAAAGAACTGATGCTTTCGAACTCTGCTACTGGAGAAGACTCTTGAGAGTCCCTTGGACGGCAAGGAGATCAAACCAGTCAATCCTCAAGGAAATCGACCCTGAATATTCACTGCAAGGACTGATGCTGAAGCTGAAACTCCAATACTTTGGCCACCTGATGCGAAGAGTTGACTCACTGGAAAAGACTCTGATGCTAGGAAAGGTTGAAGGCAGGAGGAGAGAAGGGGATGACAGAGGATGAGATGGTTGGATGGCATCACTGATTCAATGGACATGAACTTGGGCAAACTCTGGGAGATGCTGAGGGACAGGGAGGACTTGCATGCTGCAGTCCATGGGGGTCACAAGAGTTGAACACAACTTAGCAACTGAACATAAACACACATGCACACACACGCACGCACACACATGCACACAGACACACGTGTGTGCACACACATCCACGCTTATGTTTACAGAAGCGCTAATTTCAGTGGCCAAGAGATGCAAGCAGGCTACATGTCTGCAGCCATATGAGTAGACAGAGAAGATGCGATGTAGATATACGAAATGGAGTACTGCAGCTGCTACTGCTAAGTCACTTCAGTCGTGTCCGACTCTGTGCGACCCCGCAGAAGGCAGCCCACCAGGCTCCCCCATCCCTGGTATTCTCCAGACAAGGACACTGGAGTGGGTTGCCATTTCCTTCTCCAATGCATGAAAGTGAAAGTGAAGTTGCTCAGTCGTGTCCGACTCTTAGCGACCCCATGGACTGCAGCCCACCAGGCTCCTCCGTCCATGGGATTTTCCAGGCAAGAGTACTGGAGTGGGGTGCCGTCGCCTTCTCTGAATGGAGTACTACTCAGCCAGAAAAATAGAATGAAATACTGCCATGCAGCAACATGGATGAACCTAGAGATTATCATACTGAGATAAGTCAGACAATTATTATATGCAATCACTTACAGGTTGAACAAAAAAATACAAAAGAACTTATTTACAAAACAGAAACAGAATCATAGACATAGAGAACAATCTTATGGTTATCAAAGAGGAAAGTGGGGTAGGGATAAACTAGGAGTTTGGGATTAACAGATCGACACTCAGTCAGTTCAGTTGCTCAGTTGTGTCCGACTCTTTGCAACCCCATGGACTGCAGCACGCCAGGCTTCCCTGTCCATCACCAACCTCCAGAGCTTGCTCAAACTCATGTCCATGACGTCAGTGATGCCATCCAACCATCTCATCCTCTGTTGTCCCCTTCTCCTCCTGCCTTCAATCTTTCCCAGCATCAGGGTCTTTTCTAATGAGTCAGTTCTTTGCATCAGGTGGCCAAAGTATATTGGAGTTTCAGCTTAAGTATCAGTCCTTCTAATGAACACCCAGGACTGATCTCCTTCAGAATGGACTGGTTGGATCTCCTTGTAGTCCAAGGGACTCTCAAGTGTCTTCTCCAACACCACAGTTCAAAAGCATCAATTCTTCTGTGCTCAGCTTTCTTTATAGTCCAACTTTCACATCCATACATGACTACTGAAAAACCATAGCTTTGACTAGATGGACCTTTGTCGGCAAATAGATAAATGACAATGACCTACTGTATAGCACGAGGAACCATATTCAGTATCTTGTAGTCAACCATAATGGGAAAGAATCTGAAAAGAATATATAGATATATATACATAACTGAATCACTTTGCTGCACACCTGAAATTAACATAATGCTATAAATCAACTATACTCCAATAAAAAATTTGAAATAAATTTAAAAAAGAAGTCAATGCTTCCCAAACTTTTTGACGAAAACCTCTTTTCCCCGCAAGCAGACATTTAAAAAGGGAAGTATGGATAATGCCTTGCACAGGTTCCCCTAGCTCTGTAACAAGAGCCCAATTTTATTTCAAAGGAACTGCAAAGCTGACAGTTTTATACACACTTACTGATGTGAAAAGAATTAGATTAAATTAGGTTCTTCATAATTGTCTTTTTAAGTGAAATTTTATATTTTACTAGTCAACAGATTTTATTTGAACTCAATGAATGTGAGTGCCGGCCAGTCTTGGAGCCATAAAAACCAGGAAGAATGCCAAGGGATGTGGATTATTCAGAACAAGCAAACGTGGTCCCACTTTTCAACACTGAACTAGAATCATGTCATTAAAAAAATATGGAATATGCTCTCCCCCAAAGGCATTCAGAGTTATTGGGAACTTTTCCAAAATTGGACACAGATTTTTCCCTTCTCATTCTGGCCTGGCTTCACTGAAATTTGCATCTTGCTTCCCAGCTGAGCTGAGTTAATTATAGACATTTCCTTCTGTATTTCCCTAGTCATGTTTCTGCTTTTTAAGTGTTTTGATGTGTGCATCCTTGGGAAGACCTTTCTTTGGAAACATTAGCACTGGGAAGGCAATGAGCTTTGAGAAACACTGACCCAGACAGCAAGTCAGGTGCCCAGAGATGTTACAGCTCCTCCTGACTTTCTAGGTTACAGCTATTGCATGCTGACCCCTGTAAGATGTACATGGTCGTGGAACCATTGATGCCCGCAAGGCAACCTCAAGATGTTTTAACTATCAGGGACTTCAGATACACGATACCTTTCCAAGGCTTTCAATGATTCACTGAGTCTATTTCGTTTTTTCTTTCATCTTGAAGCTTTTGAGTTTGTAGAAAACGCTCCAAGGTCTCCTTGAACACAACACTGGCTCTGTTTCATTTTGGGAAACCTTATATCCTCCCCGCCCCTGTCTCCCCACTGTCCACACTGATATTACATTTTCTGGCTCATCTCCTGATGAGCTCGCTGAGATCAGCCAGCTCACAGGGACTGCTGCCCACGTCCAGGAGACTCAGCACCTTGACATTCAGTGCGCAGTCTGTCTTCACACTGTGGGCTGAGTCCTGGGAAATCAGGCAGGGATCCTGTGCTCTGGGCCACAGCGAGGACCAACCAGAGTCTAGGTGAATAAACAGAGCCTCCTGCACCTCTGAGAAGAGCACTTCAGATGAAGGTCTTCACAAGCCCTGGTTTAGACGGAAACACATCTACTGCTTTGGGTTAGTCACTGCAGTGGGCGTTCCTCTGTGCACTTGTCGTGTGTGTGTGTGTGTGTCTGTGTGTGTGCGCGCGCGTGTGTGAGAGAGACAAAGAGAGAAACAGAGAGAGACCGAGACGGGAAACCTGAAATTGACTACATAAGCCCAGCGTGGTGGAGGAAATGCATTGACTCCCTTGGTTGGTTCCTGAGAAGAAACATCATCATAGTGCCACTGGCTGTCTAAACCCCCTTCCAGCTGCTCATGGTGTGATGCTCGCCCTGCTGGGGGTGATGGTGATGCTTCTCCAACCACAGAAAGCTGCAGAAACCACTTCAAAGGCAGGAACGATGGTACAGCCAGGTTCCCATCCACCCGCTCCTGAAGCTGGAGTGAGGAAACTTCTGGAAGGTTTAAAATGAAAATCTCCTGGCTAAATTGCTAATAGAGAGGCAGGTAAAAGGCAGGAGTTATGTTAAAGTGAAATTTTATAAGGATCAGGAAGAGAAGTGCATTCAGTATTTTTGTTTACAGTTAGAAAACTTTTAAAATTTCAATTGTTATAGTCAAATCCATATCTGGCCAGTTTTCCATTGTTTTTCTATAGCTCCACTGAGTCCATACGTTTTTTTTCACTCTGTTTTATACAGCCACATCTGCCAGCTGGCCCTTTTCTAGTAAATCCTCAAGCTGAATCCCGTGTGGATGCTCTTCTTCCCCAGCAGGCACTGCCTCCGCAGTATTTCCCATGTCTTCTCGTTGGACCTATTCTGACCACTGCTGGGGAAACATTATTTATTGAGCACTGACCGTGCATAATATTTCAAATTCTCCATCACAGGATGGACTCCGATAGAAGCCATGTTTTCCAGCCACTGTTTCCTCATTTAGTTTTGAGGTCTCAGCCTCCAGAGGGTCTCTATGAACATCCTCAGCAGGTGTCTGGTCTTTGTGGAGATGACAGGGTCCTGAGAATTAATCTGGGGTCAGCCTGCACTTCCTCGTTCGTCCTCCTCTCAGGAGGGGAGCTTGGCCTTGAACCTGCGGCTCCAGCCACCACATTTCCTTCACAAAAGCTGGGGCAGGGTGGGGAGGGCACAAACCCACCCCGAGGGGGATCCTGATTAACCCTGATGACCCCTGACATCACCAGCCCTTCCTAAAACCATGGAACCCAGCGGTCCAGCCCTCTCATAACCAACCACTCAACCTGCATATCGGGATAATGGTTAAGTTACAAATGCAAGGGACTGCAATTAAATAATCAGTGCCTGTGTGATCACGGGGGGTTTATCACATTCCCTTCCTCTCCACAGTTCTAACCCCAAGACACTTTGCTGAAGGGCACACAGAGTCCTCCACCCTTCCTTTCCAAAACAATTAGATCATGTAATAAGGAGTTTGTTATTAGACTTCAGTTATTTATGGCATGTGGGATCCTATTCTAAGTGTTTGACATGCATGGACTCAAACTGGCCTTCCTTAGCGGCTCAGATGGTAAAGAACCCGCCTGCAATGCAGGAGACCTGGGTTCGATCCCTGGCTTGGGAAGATCCCCTGAAGAAGTGAATGGCTTACCCACTCCAGTATTCTGGCCTGGAGAAATCCATGGACAGAGGAGCCTTGCAGGCCCCAGTCCATGGAGTCGAAAAGAGTTGGACACGACTGAGTGACTTTCACTTTCACAATACACCAATAAGAAAAATACCATAGATTTCCCCCTTAATTTTACAAATGAGAAAACTAAAGTCCAAAAAGAGTTAAGTGACTTTTTAAGGCTGCTACTGCTACTGCTAAGTCACTTCAGTCGTGTCTGACTCTGTGCGACCCCATAGACGGCAGCCCACCAGGCTCCCCGGTCCCTGGGATTCTCCAGGCAAGAACACTGGAGTGGGTTGCCATTTCCTTCTCCAATACATGAAAGTGAAAAGTGAAAGTGAAGTCGCTCAGTCGTGTCTGACTCTTAGCGACCCCATGGACTACAGCCTACCAGGCTCCTCCATCCATGGGATTTTCCAGGCAAGTGGTGAGCAGTTGGCACTCATGCTCAGGTAGTCTGAGTCCAGGGTGCACATCAGGCACCGTGGCGCCCTGCCCATACCATGAACCATCAAAAAACTGCCCAGCCCTGTGTCCAGCAATCACGCTGTGGGGTGGACACAGGATCGATTCTATGTGCGGCGTGTTCACAAACTGCAGCAGGAAGAGATCATGATGACATCCTGCCAGTGTCTGTGAGTTTATTGGATAACTGGGCTGTTACTCAAGAGCTCAGCAATACCCACTTTTCCTGTGAAACCGTACATACGAGTAAAATATTTTAAAAGCTCAGCTGCTTTAGGGAGGAGATGAAGTTCTGCTGGCTCTGTCCCCGCCCCCTTTGGTGGCTGCCATCTCAAGCCCAGAACTCAGGGAAGCAGAGACTGAAAACCCCAACAAATCCAAGCTGAAGCCTGGGGTCTGGCTGCTCTGATCCAGTGAAGGCGGATGCCCCCTGGCTGACACATTGAAATGATGCTCTTCCACGGAGACCTCTGACCTTCCTGGGTGCACCCCATTCGCCCCAGGCTCCCAGAACCCCGGGTCTGCAGGCCGGGCTGGGTTCCACTCTCTCCTCTGAGGCTTCCCTCCGTAGACCAGTGCCTACCTGCCCAACAGCCTCTTTCCTCCTCTGTGGGCACTGCTGTGTCCCAGACTAGCAGCTGTGACCATGCCCTGACAGTGAAGGGCTGGTGTGCTGGGTCCAGGACCATCCCCGGCCCCTGCCCTCACCCACCTGATGCTCTGAGAGAGAAAGGGAGGGCGTGGACCTGCAGGGTGGAGCCGCTGCCTCAGTTGCTCTGCGGGGTGGGGGTGGGGGTGCCTGTAGGGGGCCAGGGTCCTTGGGCTCTCTCTCAGGTGCAGAGAGATGGGTGGAGTGTGTGTGAGGTGGCTTTTCACACGCACCATGGCGGTATAGAATCCGCCTGCAATGCAGGAGCCGCAGACTTGGGTCAGGAAGAGCCCCCGGAGGAGGAAACAGCAACCTACTCCAGTATCCTTGCCTGGAGACTCCCGTGGATGGAGGAGCCTGGCGGGCTAAAGTCCAGGGGGTCTCAAAGAGTCGGACACGACCGAGTAAGCAGCAGGCACACACCTCTCTCCCTCTCTCCCTGGACTTGCACCAGGGTGCTGAACCGGGAAACGGTGTCACATTAATGCACATCCTTTTCCCTTATGTAACAACGGCAGGAAACGTGTTTCCGTGCATCTTTGGGCCTTAAGTGTTCGGAGGCACTTGGACTACTTAAGTCCAGTGGTCAGAGAGCCGACTGTCCAGCCACGAATCTCCTTATTATCTGCTGCACTGTAATGCCTGCACTCTGGCACCATGTGACAAATCAGGAAGCACACACGCTTATTATTAGCACGTCTTCAGAGGAAGGACCCGGACTATCTGCAGGTCCCTGATCACCCGTGTGCTAAACTGAGGGTCTGGTGTGATTCCTTGGTGCTGTTAAACAGCTCAGCGCAGGCTGATGTGGGCACAAGAGCCCTCATCATGGAATACATTTGCATTCCAACCCTGTCTGGCCACAGCAAACGCAACTGCAAGTCTTGATTTCACATCATCGAGACTTAAGAAGTCTTGAATCAAAGTCCTGCTGCAGCCTCAAGACAGCCTCTAGGGTCCGGCGGTGCCAGGCCAGGCTGGAGGTGGGCAGAAAAGTCAGGGTCACACCTGCAGACTTCTCTTCCTGTTCCAGCTCCATCCAAAGCGCCAGGTAGCTCTGACTGTATCATCATAAAAATGGACACTGCAGGTAGCGAATGTGCCTCCGGCAGTTTTGAATAGACTACAGAATCCAGGAAGAGATTTTTGTGTGTGTGTCAGAATCTGTGCATTTTGGTTTGGGAACTTTAGTTTCCCTCTAATGACATAGAGTTCAAAAACACTCTGATTTGACTTTCTACCTGCCAGATGAAATGAGGATCACAGGACCACAGAAAAAGAAGCTGTGATCTTCTTCTCTCATTTCAATTGAGAATTAGGTAATGCAAATTTCCAATCAAGCAACAACTTATCGCAATGCTGTATTTATAGGAATCTCCTCTTCTTAAAGGTTTGCATTTCCCTAATGGGACTCCCTCCTCTGATAACCACAAAAAGAGAGGAAAAAAGTCAGCAGAAGCAGTTATATATAGAAAATGTATCTCGTACATTTTTACTGAATGAAAGATTCTTTAAATTCTGCAGTGCTTTACAATTTTTTAAGTTTCATACACATGATTTCACACGATCCCGTAATAACCCCTTTCTAAAGTCCCCTCCTCTCTTTTCTCTCCCCAGTGGGTAATCACTGCTTGTTCTCTATATCTGTGAGTCAGCTTTTGTTTTTGTATTCACTGGTTTGTTGTATTTTTTAGATTGCACGTGTGAGTGATAACATGCAGTATTTGTTTCTGTCTGATTTATCCTTTGTGGTGTTGTAAGTTGTGTCTGACTCTTTTCAACACCATGGACTGCAGCACGCCAGCCTCCTTCGTCCTTCACTAGCTCCCTGGGGTTTGCTCAAATTCAAGTCTGGTGAGTCAGTATTGTGATCGAACCATCTCATCCTCTGCTGCCCCCTTCTCCTTTTGCCTTCCATCTTTCCCAGCATCAGGGTTTTTCCTAATGAGTCAACTCTTCCCCTCAGGTGGCCAAAGAATTAGACTTCTTTTTAACTCACACTTATTTTTAAACCCAGACAAAGTATTACTAATGCGAACTATCACACATCTTAAGCAGGTCTAACAAAAGTAATTCCTACTGTTTCCCTAATAACTGTTTTGTCTTCTCAGCTGTGGTCTTAAGTCGGGCCGTCAGGCAGAAACTGCTCAGAATCAAACGACGGATGAAAATCTGGAGAGAAAAGAATCCATTTGTAGCCACTTATAAGCAGCCACATAGGCAGTTCAGAGTTCTAATTTCAGAACTCCTTTAATTTAAAAAAAAAGGTCTGGAGAACTGGGTTAAGGGCACTGTGCTTATCCAAATAGAAGTGAGCAGAGATAGGGTCAGGCAGGATGTCAGTCCTTCACGCATTCCTGAAACAAAGACATGTTGAGCACGTTGGCCATGACAGATACTATACCAGGCACCTAGACACGCCAGAGAATAAGACAGCAAGAGACCCTGACACTAGTCAGCTGATATTCTAAGTGTGTGTGGGGAAGGGGGGGGAGAGACAAAAATAAAACAGGCATGATAAGAAAATTATAAAAACATATTCAGTTCAGTTCAGTCACTCAGTCATGTCCGACTCTTTGTGACCCCATGAATCGCAGCACGCCAGGCCTCCCTGTCCATCACCAACTTCCAGAGTTCACTCAAACTCACGTCCATCGAGTCGGTGATGCCATCCAGCCATCTCATCCTCTGTCGTCCCCTTCTCCTCCTGCCCCCAATCCCTCCCAGCATCAGAGTCTTTTCCAATGAGTCAACTCTTCGCACGAGGTGGCCAGGCGATAAATGCCATGGGAAAAGAAGAGCAAAGCAGGGCAGGGTGGGGAAGAGCAGGAGGGCTGGGTGGGAGAGCTGCAACTTTAAGTAGGATGCCCAGCGTGGACCCCTGAGGAAGTGATGGGGAAGCAGAGATGTGAAGGGCAGGCAGGAAGGATGTTCAGGCAGAGGGAACAGACAATGCATGCCTTCCGGCCATGACAGGGACCTTGACATTTACTGAGGGAAGTTCGGAGCCACACGGGCAGCTCTGACCTGGGGCAGGGTCACCCCAGCGGAGCGATGTTCTGCAGTGAGTTCAGCATACAGGGAAATTGACTGTCCATGCAATCAGGATGGATCTGAGAGGTGCAAGAGGAAGGGAAACTTGGAGGATGGTGTGAAAACTTCCAAGAGTCCATCCAAGCAGGAAAATGGCTCTCAAGTGTGTGTAAGAGGGAGTGACAGATACTGGAGGGGCCAGAAACGACCCCTCAAGTCCACCTCTTTCAGAGACACTGTGATGTACCCCAGAAGTCGAGAACAAGGCTGTTTTCCCTATGGCTATGATGAAATAAAAGATACGCTGGAACAGGAGAAGCAGGATCAAAGATCATAGGGAGACAGGATATTAGGATTCTGCTCAGGTGCACTCCAGGCACCTGGGGAGACAAAAAGCTTCTGGTTGATATGATCTCCTCGGCGCTGCAGGACAGCCGTGAGGAAGGGTATCAATGATTGTGTGTCCAGTAAGGCCAGCGCCCGACAAGGAAACCAGACATCCCCACTCATCACAGCCAGCTCCTGTTTCCATAGAAACAGTGCCCCGTCTTTGACAGCATCTCCCCTCTCCCTGTAACAGATAACCAGTCATTTAGGGGCTGACTTTTCTGTCCATTCAGAGGAACGAAAAATCTAGGAAAAAGGAAGAGACACTGGTGACACCTTTCTACACGTAAAATAAAGAACTGGCCCGGACAGGCACTCGGGGAGAAAGAGCATCTGCTAGATCTGGGCGTGTCTGATGACATCGCCTATTGTTTAGATGAAGACGTATACTCTTCCCTGGTGGCTCAGGTAGTCAAGAACCCGCCTGCAATGCAGGAGATGCAGGTCCAATCCCTGGGTTGGGAAGAGCCCCTGGAGAAGGACATGGCAACCCACTCCAGTATTCTAGCCTGGGACATCCCATGGACTAAGGAGCCTGGTGGGCTACAGTCCATGGGGTTGCGAAGAGTGGAAAAAACTGAGCAACTTACACTACACACACACATGTCCTCTTTAATCCTACACTGTAAATATAGATTCTGTGTAAAACGGATTCCAAAATCCACGTGACATGAAGAGCATGACACTCGGTGTAAGGACACAGACTCAAAGCATCCAGGCTTCCCTGTGAGACCCTCAGAGTCTCTTCATTCTGACTTGGAAGGTCAAAAGCCCAGGAGGCTCATGTCTAAGGCTGGGCCTTTGTAACATCCGGAAGGCTGTTTGCTTCCATCGTTACTATCTGGGAACCTGTATGTCCACTCCTGTTTCCCAGTCTCTCCTGGCCCCCTCCCATGAACGCCCACACTTGTCTCTTCTCACCCTTTCCTCTTCACCCAACAAGCATGCTCCCCAAAGACAGGAAATGAGGGAACTGGTTAAAACTCATCACCCCAACATCGGTTGGCCTCCCAGGGAAGTTTCCATTTCCATCTCTTTGGGAACTGGAAAGTCTTAAGCACGATGCAGGAATGTAGAATGAAGCTTCCCATGGAGGTTGAGAAAGTGCCGGATTTGCCCACAGACGAGGAAGCAATCAAGGTCCAGAAACAGTGCACAGTGGCTGATCCACAGGAACACGTATCCCGCTGTGTCCGTCAGCTCAGGCCAGGTGACACTGTCTGGATGTAATCTCGGTGATTTACAAACCTAACCTTCTATCTTTCCCTCTGATACACTGCCAGCATCCATATCAGAAGGAAGGAGAGCAGGGCAAACCACGGGCCGGCTCACAAAGCGTCCACTTAGGAGAGCTATTCTCACTTCCAGTCCATTCCACCTGCCAAGGTCAACCACGTGACCACATACGACGCTAAGAGGGAGGGCACAAGCCCACAGGTGCCCGTGAGACCCACAGGTGCCTGTGAGACCCACAATAACGTGCAGAGCGGCAGTGACCCTGCGCCAAACCATGGCAACACTCAACGTGAGGTCCAGTTTGGAAATTCAGCCCAACTTGACTTCCAGCTGAGTTTCTCCGCATGCCACACCCACGCATCCCTCTAGCGAACTAACCACGGTCCCCATGTAGGTTTCAGGGGCGCCTCTGTCTCCTCAAAGCGCTATTCTCAGCAGCAATGCACTCTGGGGTGGACTTGCAAACAGATGGGTTCACTCTGGACTCAAAGAGTTTCACCTGCAGCACACTGCCTTCAAACCTGGCATGGAGAACACACATTTGCAAGTCGGAAAAGATGGAATGGACATAACAACAAAGAAGACCTAGGAGTTCGCCTGGGAAAGAAGCTAGGTATTCTATTAATATAACATTCCAGGAAACGGCAACTGTCCCCTTTGTGAATATTCCCAAGACGATGTGGCAAGGTAGGCAGGGATGAAAGCCTAATCTCAGGGCAGCCTGAGGACTAAGAGAGCAGAGCGCAGGCCCACTTGTCTCCATTGGCTTTAGATGCCAGAAGGCAGCGGTCCGTCCACAGGGTGGGGGAGATGCTGAGGAGGGATACGCAAAAGCCACAAAGAGCCCAGAACCAGCCACGCATGCTCAGGGCTTGGAGCCATTCACACAAGCCTGGCGGGGTTTCACTACCTTGTGGGGTTGCAACCATTGCAACTCTAAGAGCTTTCACAAACTGATGAGATAATGTCATCTCTCAGGACTTTCAAAGAGATTTCTTATTTTTGCTTCAGATTTTTAAATTGCTGGATGGCATACTGCACAAAGCATAGGAAGGATCTGAACACAGTTTAGGAAATTAAATATTTTTGGGGAAATGGTTAGGGAGCCTGGAGGCCTGTGACCTTCTCATGCATTTCTCCACCTCTAGTTTCTGCTTTATCCACCCCCTCTTCATGTGTATTGCATAAAACCTCTTTTATTCCTGTTCCTATTCTTCAATGCTCCCTTCTTCCAGTCCTGGTCCACTTCTGGGTGATGCCATCTTAAAACATACTAGGTGCCCAATATATAAAATAGAAGGGATATAAACAATCATATAAATATATGACAGACGATATAACAAAGAGCCCGTTGCTGTATGAAACAGCTGTATTAATTCCAGTAGTTCTGTCTTTAAACTAAATCTTCCCAAACAGTAAACAATAGAAGACAGAAGGATTCACTGGTCTTCTCAATTCCAAACTGGGGAACGTGCCAGGAAAACCTGCTCCACATTTTTTTTTTTTTTAAACAGAGGCATATCAAAACTGACCCCAAATCATCTAAGGTAAAAGCTGATAGCAAATAAAATCTGAACATTAGAGAAAGTTAAGATTTTATTTTGACAATGACTGTGATACCCTGGAAAACCTTGAAGTTCCTTTTTAATTAAAAACTAGGCGGAGGCATCTTTTGTTTTGGTTTGTTTTTAATGTCCATTGGGCATGGTACTAGTATGATTTTACTGCATTCTAAATGCCTTCAAGCTGTTTATCTACATACCACAGGAGTGAGTTAAAGTTAGGTTTGTTTATTTTAAAGGGAATGACTGTTCCAGGACCTGAGAACCATTCCATTTGTAGCAACGGGAGTCCCCCTCTTTCCTGCATCCAGGCAAGACTCCAGTCCCTGCCAGGTGCCGGGCTACGGTGCCCGCTGCTGTCGACTGAGATGTTCCGACTCTGGGAAGCAGGATGCTCACTGCCTGGAAGTCTACCATCTGGACCTCGTGGGCCATCCTGGCTTCAGACTCCCTGTAAAGGTACCCATATATGTTCTCAGATTATGGGACAAAACTGAACATTTCCTGTGCTTCCGGTGGATTTGGATGCTGTTAGGAAACACAGAAAGCATTGTATGGAGGAAAAAAGAGTAAAACCATTGGGGAAACCCATTCAGGGCAAAAGTCTCATGCTACTGTGGTGAAATTGTTATTTTCTTTGGCAATTAGCATATCCATTTAGAATCAAAATAATTTAGACTGTCAAGATTTCATAACGTTCATATGTTTGAAATCCAGTGATATAATTAAGTTAATTCTGCCACTCAATTACAGTACCATAGAGGATACTGAGAAGAACACAGGAGAGAAGTGAAGACTGAGTTTCTCTGAGGTCCAGAGAACACAAGTGATTTACAGAATATTACTCACATAACTATCTACAGTCTTCTCATTTGTAAGATGAGATGTTATCCAGTTTTTAAATATTTTATTTCAGATAATTTCAAGATGCAGATCCTTCTAAAGATAAGTGTTCCAAAAGTCATTAACCAGAAAGGCTGAGTGCTTATCCTTTTGTACTTGTACAGAAAATCAAATGGATGTGTTTAAAATGAAGCAAAGCATAGCACGGCACATGGGTACTGACTGCCCTTAACACTATATTTATTAGGCAGAATTTAATTTTGAAAGGATTACTGTATGTATTATTTTACAGGCAACATCCATGAAAGGGATCACTACTGTGTATTGCAGAGAAGCATTCCATATGCACGATAAATGCGCTGGTATCATCGGAGTAATTAAAAGGAACGGGGTTATATTCAATCAGCTTGTACATCTTACTCAGCAACTCCTGCTGGTTGCTTCCAAAAATTAAACTCATTAATCATTCTGATTCCAAAGGATAAAAAGCTTGAAGTATGAAATAAAAAGCTCTATTTTTATGAAGAAAAAATGTCCAAAGTCAACATCCAGAGCAGTTCCTGTCCACATAGTGATACTGGAATATTAATCTCATGTGGGAAGATGAGCTGATTCCATTGTCAAAAATATAAATTGATACTATGTTATCTAATACTCCAGACCTCCTCATATCTACAGGTAACATATACAAGTAAATTGCTTAAAAGTGTGCACTAGCAGGAATAAAAGGAAGCATGCCATATGAAGTAGGCTGCCATGCCCACTTCAAAAGATCTTACTGCTACACAGAACTCAATTCCACCAAGAAGGCAGAATGCTCATTTTTCACAAACAGATTCGGCCTTAAGCAAAGACGTACTTTTTTGGCCGACTCCACAGAGCAAAGGCTTGTTAACGTGTTGAAATTTATTTGCAATAATTCACAGTGGACAATTGACTCATCCAAATGAAAAAAATCAGGCTTACCCTGACTACTTTTTCAAGCCAACAGATTGACTCTTTGTTATGGTTCTCCCCAGGCCAAGGTAACAAGGAAGGTGGAATGAGATACACCCAGTGGTGCTTTAAAAAACACAATGTGCAGTGCAGAGGCAAGGCAGTTTTGATGCTATATTTGGCTTCACCCATCAGTCAGCTAGCACTGAATCTTTGTTTATATCACTATTTGTACTTCCTTGTAACAGACAATTTCCCAATGATGACTCTGCTCTGCATTGAGACAATAGGCAAAATTTTGTATAATTTTGTGATAGCTACTTTACCAAAACATTCACAGAGAGACTGTTTTAGATAGTAAACACATGAAATTAAAAGATGCTTGCTCCTTGGAAGAAAAGTTGTGACCAAACTAGACAGCATATTAAAAAGCAGAGACATTACTTTGCCAACAAAAGTCAGTCTAGTCAAGGCTATGGTTTTTCCAGTGGTCATGTATGGATGTGAGAGTTGGACTACAAAGAAAGCTATATGCTGAAGAACTGATGCTTTTGAACTGTGGTGCTGGAGAAGACTCTTGAGAGTCCCTTGGACTGCAAGGAGATCCGATCAGTCCATCCTAAAGGAGATCAGTCCTGAATATTCATTGGAAGGACTGATGTTGAAGCTGAAACTCCAATACTTTGGCCACCTGATGTGAAGAACTGACTCATTAGAAAAGACCTTGAGGCTGGAGAAGATTGAAGGCAGGAGGAGAAGGAGATGACAGAGGATGAGATGGCTGGATGACATCACCAACTCAATGGACATGAGTTTGAGTAAGCTCCAGGAGTTGGTGATAGACAAGGAGGCCCGGCGTGCTGCAGATGGGGTTGCAAGGAGTTGGACACAACTGAGACCGAACTGAACTGACTGACTTGTGTGTTTAGCATTGTTCTGAAATGCAGAAAATAGACTTTGCAGGAGGACAACTGTTGTAGGGCACTATGAAACAGTGTTACATAGCATCAAAGCCATAAGGGCACCTCAAAGCCATCTAGTGAAATACTGTATATTACAAGAAAGAAATCAAGACATTGAGAGAAATGCAACTGTACAAGCTTATGTACATCGTATGCCACGCTCGGGGGTGGAAGAAATAGTAGTGCTAGAAGTAGAAATAAAGAGGTTAGGCAGAGAGTCATTTAGAATAATGATACGTAAAGAGAGGAAAGTGGTGGCTTAGCGGTAAAGAATCTGCCTGCCAGTGAAGGAGACATGGAGATGTGAGTTCCATCCCTGGGTTGGGAAGATCCCCTGGAGAAGGAAATGGTGACCTGCTCCAGTAATCTTCCCCATAAAATCTCACGGATGGACTGGAGGAGCCTGGTGGGCTACAATCCATGGGGTCGCAAAAGAGGTGGACATGACTGAGCTACTAAACAGCCACACGAGAAAGAGAGGGAAGTGACAAAGTCAGGGATATAGTTTATGTAGATGTCTTGTCGCCACTACCGAAACTGATCTGTGGAACAAAAGGTGGGAGAAGAGATCAACGTGGAGACCTCCAAGGTCCTTCCAATCCTACAGTTCTCCAATTCTGCAAAACAGAAAAGTAAATACTCTTCAGAAGAGATGCTAGGAGGTGTATACCAGAGGAATTAAGCTACTTCGGCCAACTGCTATTACAGAAGCTGTGAAATATACTCAGCTTCCTTTATCTTCATTTTACTTTTCCCAATATTTAGTGTATCTTAAGAAGAAAACATGGCAGGGAAAGAATAGAATAGTGGAGACCAAAACCTTGGAGTATAGGTTCTCCCAACCCCCTACATGAGGGAGAGGAGGGGGAGAAAAAGGACTTACTGAAGAATACAAAGGTCAGAGAGAGATAGGACATGAACTCATGTGGCATCATGAAAGACACATGATACAGAAGTCTGACGTGTAGGGTGGCGGTGATCAGGAGCAAAAGAGGTGACGACAAGGACGAAGGCCATTGTATCAAGTAATTAAGAGGACACTGAAGACATTTTCTGTGCAGTTTTCTGCAGTGAGGACAGTAAGAATGTGAGTGTGCCACCAACCTAAATAAGGAAAAAGGAATTCTTGTAATGAATTAGTGAATCCACTTTAGATCACCTGATTGAGAATTTTAAAGCTCCAAGTAACCCTGTGACATGGTAACCCTTCTATAGACAAGTTACACTAAGCATTATCGAATTCGACATGAAAATAATGAGATCAAGCTGGTGGCTGAAACTTTTAACCTTTTCCTCAACATGTTAGGAAGATAATATGAGATTGTAAATACATTTGAAATTGCAGAAGAAAGTCAGAAGGTATACACATATTTCTGTGGAGTCAAGCTGCTTCAAAAGTTAAAGCTGATAAACTCCAAGGAGAAATTAACAGGATGTTGACAGCATATCAGTGAAAAGTCAGGTGGAGAGGAAGAAGGGCTGGAGGTTGCAGACAAACAGGAAGATGAAATACGTCAGAAGCATGACATCATAAGCTAGACAGCAGTGACATCATAAGACAGACTGAGTAAGCAATGATCTTTGCTCAATCTCTGTTTTGGCCAAATTGCTGTTTTAAAATCCTGTCATCATATTTGTACTGTTAGGAAATCATATGTCATCAAAAATGAAGAATACAGGAACATGCTGATGTGGCCCTACTTCCCATGGCCTTCAAAGTCCTTTAAGAAATCAAAAGGAAACACTCAAGCTAGGGCACAACAAGGTTCAATATTTTTAAATTAATTGAAGTTAATTCCCATCAGAAGTTACTAAATCCCATTAAAAGTCACTTCCAGCAGCAGTCCCTTTAAGAGTCAACTTATTTTTAGCCTATGAAGTGAATTTTAAATCAAAATAGCTATTGATTCCTCAGAGGGGTCTCCCAAGTCATTGACTTTAAATAAGTATAAGATTGATGAGGAAACTCTGGTAGAAAAGCACTCTGGCTTTCTTTCTTCTTCAAAGTTAAACTTCACACCTTAAAACTGGCCCACCGCAGACAGACTTTTACACAGTAGAGAGGTCCCTAAACGTAGTTGGTCCAGACAGGAAATGCACTCCTAGTCACTAACCATGCAGCTGCAGCATTTGACTTCTCTCTTCCAGACCTGGTAACTACCTTCAACTTTATTTTGTAAAGAACTGTTCATTCTCAGTCCTATTCAGACATGTGTGCATATACACAGAGACAGATCGAAAACTACATTTCATTTTCTCATTTCTAGATGGCAGGACAATGAGACACAGAGTTCGTTGGATTTTAAAGGTAACGCTGTTTACCATCATGTGAGTGATCAAGGTGGGAAGACTGTTTCTGTTCCACGGAACAGACAAGTCACAGAAGAGCAATGACACCAGCAGCCTTAGTGCTGGGACTGCAGACGAAGGTGCTGCAGATTTCCTAGGTGCTAATAGAGAGGATGCTTCAGAACCTTGGACAGCAACCAGCATGCCCTGGGGATGCCCAAGACACACAGAGTAATATGCAATGTATTCTTTATCAGTTGTACATCTTAAGGGTTAAACGTAGGTACAGGGTGATTACTCAAGATTCTTTAATCCTAACAAGGGCTAATATCAGAAAAGTAGCTTTTGTACCTACTTTCTTTAACTAGTACTAACTCATAGCAAATGGCATTCCCTGTGACTGGAGGGAAACGAATCTGTTTGATGTGTACACCTACGTAGTATATTTTTAGACATAATTTTTCCAATCCTGAATATTTTTTCTGAGAAAAGCACATAAAAGTTCTCAAGAAATTGATGCTACATTTACTCATGTGTCATTTTTTAATAATACATTTTAAACACAATATTATATATATTTCATAAGGATACTGCATACACTATATTTATACTTACTTTTACACACACAGACATACACACACCCTTTGTTTTTCATTTTCCATGAAATAAAAAACATTAATATCAGGAGTTAATGAATTTAAAGTAGATATACTCTTCAGAGTCATCTCAGCAGAAACCATTTGCAAATGTTAAATTAATAATTTGGTCCTCAGTTCAACCCTTTTGCTTATCTGAGGAACACTTCTAGACATATGTCAAAATGAAAGGAGGAATACATGCTCAAAGCTAAGACGGGAGGGGGGGGAAATGGGCGGAGACCGTCTACAACAAAATTCAGAAACTCTCCATTCCCCTAGCGACACCTAGAGCCTGTTAGGAGGAAATTGCTCATGGTTCTCACTTAAAGCATAACAAATCCCAACCGTTTTAAGTCAAAAGATTTAAGGCAAAAAGTGCATCATTTTTGTCTGCATTGCAGCTGGGTGGTCTTTCCCAAGATCTCTGGAGTTTAATCCTCCATAATTTTTCAACTGTCCCAATGAAACCCTTCCTCAAAGATTCTGGTTCCTTGAATCTGAGAATTCATGCATTTCCCTTAGGACCTGACCCACTGGAGTGAGGGCCATCTCTCTGATATGTCTTTGTGTAACGGGCGGAGGGGGGGGGGTCTGGAAATAAACCAAAATAAGAATATCTCATGCAAGCTCTAATACAGGGTGTGTGTGTGTGTGTGTGTGTCCACATCTCCCACAAACTTTTGCCACCTCTCCAGATCCTCCATTCACAAAACAAAACAACCAGTGACCCAAGTCAGGGCATGTTGAATGATCACAGCCTCCTGCTCAGGGCAGAGACAGGAACTGCCCTGGGTCTGTCAGGGGAGGCCATCTGCGGGGGGCTTGTAAGAGGACCTGTGTGCAGGTACCCACCCCCTGCTACCCCCGGGTGGGGACACTCAAAGCTACACACGGTAAACTCTTGGACCCAACACACCCAGCCAGGCTGGACCAGTTGAGCCAGTCCTGTCTGACTGTCTGAGAGCTTGTCTGGGATTTTTTTCTCTGTTTTTTTTGTTTTGTTTTGTTTTGTTTTTTCTGGAAACACAAGGTATCAGAAGCATCACTTGGCCCTCCCTGGCCCTCTGAATAGCTGGAAGAGATCAACAGAGGTGGGTGAACTCATCCACCTTGGGCAGCCTGCGGGTGTCCTGCCTGAGTCACCGGTTACTAAGGTGATATGCAAATCCAACCTTTGAAACCCCCAGCTACCAGCCCGGAGAAGAGTAGAAAACGTGCTCCTGGAGAAGTTTTCCCACTAACACAGTCCAAGGTCGTGGCTAGTCCAAGGCTAAGTGTGAGGACAGGCAGGGCCTGACTCGCACCAGCACAAACTGTGCTGGGCCTGGGTCAGAGGGCTGGGCCTCGGAGGCAAGTGCTTTTATTTTATGGTTCGGGAAAGAGGATCACCATCAGCCCCACCACCAGTGGGGGAGGGGGTTAGGGGAGGGGTTGGAGAGTGGAGAAGTGAGAGAAGTGACAGCCTGGGAGGTAAGGACTCCAGTGACAGGTGGGAAGGGGCGAAAAGGAGCCTGGGACAGCCTCTTCCTAGAGTCTTAAAGCAGACAAAAGAAAACGTAAAGAAAGAACAGAGAAACCAACTCGTAAGCACACACAGATCGAATTCTCTCCTTAGGATCCATAGCAGCGTGCGGGTAACAGCAAGCGTCCCCGGGGCCGCCGTGAACCCTCAGCCAATTCCACACCCCAGCAGCGCAGCTCCGCCAACGCTGCCCTCAAAGCCACCAACTCTTGGCCCGCCGCCGCTGCAGACCGGGACCCGCTCCAGGACGGCGGTGACCGAGATCCGCGCAAGGAGTGGTTTTGTGGGCGCGCTTCCGGGAGCAGTGGGGGAGGGGAGGGCGCCCCGAGACCCTCGCAGGCGCGGCGCGGGCGTGTCTCCCCCGGGCTCGCCTGGAGCCCCGCGTTTCCCCCCAACCCCACCCCCACCCCACCCCCAAGATGCTCTTACGTCCTCGTCGTCACAGTCGCTCCGCGCCTGGTACTGGAACCGGGGCCGGCCGCCCGCGCCACCGCCGCCGCCGCGCTCCCGGGGCGCCGCCGCGGGCGCCGGGGCTCCGAGGGGCTTGGGCCCCGCGCCGTCCTCCTCCGGCCCCTGGCCGCCCAGGAGGCGGCTCGCCTCCGGGGGCGCCGGGAAGGACCGCGAGGTGTTGATCTTGCCAGTGAACCTCTGGTACAGCGAAGCCATCGGTCTCCGCGCGCTCTCGCTGGCTGTCTTTGGGGCGTTTCTGTATCGGCTTTCTCCCTCTGGGGCTCCCGCTCCCCACGCCCTCCGGGGGGAAAAGGGGAGGAAGAAGAAGAGGCGGCGGCGGCGGAGGAAAGGACGGCGGCAGCGCGCCGCTCCTCCCGCGCGCCACTCTCGAGTCGCCGCCGAGCGACCGCCTGGCTCAGCCTCCTCCGCCCCCTCCCCGGCTGCTGGGCCGAGCCAGGGTCTGGCGGTGTGTTCTCGTTCCCTTTGCTTTTCTGTTTTCAACTCTTCGGCACGGCCGCGTACGGCTTAATCAAAGCCATTGAAGGGAAGAAAAACAACAGAAAACCATAAAGGGAGGGAAAATGCCTAGGCCCCGGAATTTGGCACCACCTAGAGCCCGGTGAGCATCCGGAGCGCATCTCCTCGTTCCCCCCGCCCCGGGTCCCCGCGCAGCTCCTCCTCCCCGCCGTCTCCCCACGCGGCCCTTCACCCCCGGGAACGGCGCCCGGGGGTCCCGGGGCTGGCCGCGAGGAGGCCGCGGGGCCACGCAGCTCGTGGATGCAGGCGCGCGCTTGGGGGCTCCGGGCCACCAGGAAAGGGCACCCCGCCGTCTTCCGGGAGAGCGCAGCGAAAGAGGAGGTCCGCGACGGGGAGGGGGCGTCGGGGGCACGGAGGCAGGGGGCGGCACCCCCAGATGCAGGTCCTCGGTTCCGCGCGGGGCTGTGCTCCGCGTCCACGCGCTCGCGGCTGCAATCCCGGCGCCCTGCGGGGCCTTTCCCCTCGTGTTTCCCTCGCAGCTTTTCCTGCCTAACGTGAAACGACAACAGCCGAGACCCCTGGAGGTCGGGGGTGCGCACGGGGGGTGATGGTGTGCAAACCGCGGGGATGCAAGGGAGGGGGCTCGGGGTCGCGGCCTCCGATGGGCCCCCTTCCTTCCCAAACCAAGCTCTGCTCCAAAATCAGGTCTCAAGAAGAAGAGACGGAAAAGGTCACGGAAGGCAGGCAAGGGCCGACCGGGGTGCGGTGGGGTGCGGTGGGGGGAGGGGTGCTTTCCGAGCAACTCAGTTCAGCGCTCCTCCCGGCACACCCCCACTTATTTGTGTGTATCGCGAACTTCATTTTCGTTTTCGATAAACGCGTAAATGCCAACAGAGGCTAAAGCATTTGGTGATGCCTGCAACTTTTCCGAAGCCTGCTCCGCGCCCGCCCCCAGCCCCTGCACTGAGAGGAAGTGGGGAGCCCCGGGTGTGTGGGGGGCGACACCTACTGGGGCGCTCGGGTCTGGGTGCACATTCGCTCTTCCTCTGCAGTAAAACGTGCTCCAGCGCCCCTGTGTGGAAAGACACCCACTGTGCCTGGGCGCTGGGCTCCGGCTCAGACCGCAGGCTGGCGTGTGGTTTGTCCTCTGCCTTTCGGGGTGGATTCCTCCCTCCTGTCCTGCTGGAGTCCATTGTCCTGCTTGAGGGTCTAGGCCTCTCCCTGCTGGTCTCGTCCCCCTCCCCCAACCCCAGATCTTCCACGCGCAGTCCTTTCCCCTTTGTTGGCAGCCCTTGGGCTGGGATGGATCGTCCTGTCCTGAGCGGACTAGGACCCCACACTCCAGACCAGCTCGCACCTGCTCCGGCGCTTCCCCGGTCCTTCCACTCCACGTGGGTGTGGGCATCTTCACCTTCCAGCGGGACTTCCGCTCGGCCATGGTTTCCGTGACCACTTGAGAAAATGGCCCCAACCGCAGGCTGCCAGCGCTTGTTGAGTCTGAGTCCAAGGCCAGCTCCTGGCACCATTGTCCAAACGCAGAAATCCCAGAGGGAAAGAGACCTTGCTGTCCTTTGTCCTAAAAACTGCTGCCTCCTGAGGTGACCCGAGGATGAAAAACCAGATAAAACCAGGGAGGGTCTTTGAATGCAGGAATGGAAAAAGCAGACCCTTATTGTCCTTCCCTCCCTTTATGTTGTAACTATTAATGGAACAGTATAACTGTCTCCCCTCCTACCCCATAGGGAGGAGGCATTTGCCCTACTCTTCTCCCCCCACCCAGTATACATGCCTCATCCAACCAGCAAATGACCCGCAAGACCCCTATCCCACTCCTTGTACCCTGGGTATCAAAGTGGACTAAAGACCGCTGTTTAACGTCAGTTCTCCCTTGAGCTGGCCCGCTGTTCTAACAGCGTCTCTCTCTCTCATAAACTTTATTTCCCTCTCATTCTGTCTCATGTCTGGGAATTCTTTTCCAACCCAAGCCCGGACCAGGACACCTCCTTCAGGGTCCTTAACTTGGGTGGAGACACTGGAAGTCCGCTGGGAGAGGACCCCTTCAGATCCCTCCCAAGCTCTCAACCTAGCAAATAGTCTTGTTTTAATTAAAATGTATACCACAGCTATCCTCTGTTTAATCCACTATGGTTTCCTTCCACTAAGAAACAGAAGTGCATCTTAACATAGTTCAAAAGATGTTTCCTTTCCCGAAACCATAAAAACAAGTAGAATCAGAATCTGGACAGCTGGGGGCCCCCCGCACCACCAAAAGGCAGATATGCCTCCTGCTGATCTGGGGGTGCCAGAGCATCCTGCCCCACTTGATGTTGAAGACAGAGGCCACAATTACAAGAACCATCCAGCTAAACCCTAAGAGTCATCACATTCAGATAAATAGGAAATCTTGCTTTCATCCCCCTCCCCCACCCAGCTGTGCTTTCAGATCCATGAAACTGCTTTCCCAAACCCACTTGAAAGCCCGCCACTGCTGCTCACAGTGGCATCTACATCTGACACCTCACTAAATATAGAGGCTGTGAGGGTCCCACTGATGTAATACATATGCATATATATATTTATGAAATGTCCATGTATATATTTACATGAATTATAAGAAGAAGCATGATGAATATTTCTTGTAGCAATATAGTTCATACAAGATATTTATATGGAAATAGTTTAGCTATCACACATTTTATAGATGTGTGTGTATCAAGGAGAATAGATTGAAAGGGAGATAAGGAAGACATGCAGGGTCTCTCACACTTGAAATTATATTTTCCAGCGAGCATGTAGGTCTTCAAATTACACTTTGGCCAAAGCGACAGAGGATGGGATGGTTGAATGGCATCACCAACTCAATGGACATGAGTCTGAACAAACTCCAGGACACCATGAAGGACAGGGCAGCCTGGCGTACTGCAGTCCGTGGGGTCACAAAGAGACACAACTTAGTGACTGAACAGCACGCAACAACAAAAATCTCAACTAAAGGATTCAGATGAAATGATAGGGCCATTCTAATTTATAGTTATTTGTAAAGTGAAAAAAAAGCTATAAAGCCCATAAACAACTGGGTGAAGAGTTGAGTACAGATGGGTGTCAAAAGAAGTATATCTGAAAATTGAACAGGACAAATGGAAGGCAAGGAGCTGTTGCGATGAGCAGAGGCCAGGGTGGTGGGAGCAGACAGAACACTAATGCAGAAACATCACAAGCTGCAAAGCTTCCTGGGCACCATCTAGATCCGGGGCCCATCAACCAACTTCAAAAGCACCGGGCTACCTTCCTCCACCCACACACTGAATACGACTCATCCTAAAGCATGTCCTAGACTTTGAATGTGAGTCTGTGCACACATGTTGGCAAGCGTGTAGGCACTCACACATCCAAGTCTGCCTGAAACACTGATACATACACTGCAGGGTCTCTCTGGAACCCTGGATAGACTGTCAGAACCCTGAAGTCCCAAATGCAAAGAGGGAACTGATGAATGAAGTCACGCAACTGCAGAGAATTGCAAGTGGTGGCACTTCATGATGCATAATTCATTCACTTACTGCCTTCAATAACCTTTGCAGAACCCCAACCTTTAAATAAGGAAAAAGATTCTGAAGAGTAGGAAAACTTCCCAGGGAGTGTGTAAATAGAGGGGCAGTGCTGCAGAAGGAAACTTGTCTATAACGGCCTCCACTCAACACTGAACGTCTTGGCTACGAAGTCTAGAAAAGTAGATCTCCATTCCTGCTCGTTGGCTAAGTATGGGAATCTATTTTCAAAAATGTTCTGTGGATTATCTCACATCAAAATTTTAATTCTTCATTATGGCTTAAAACTCTGATCACTGACCCATTTTTTCCATCTAGTTTCACATGATTATTTCTTCCCTGTTTATTAAAAGGTGGGAGTGTGTGTTTATTTTCCCTGGAACCAAATTACAAAACAAATATGGTAAATCATTGGAATTAGGCAGATGCTACAAAATAGGATGGGCAGTTATTTTTTTTAGTGACAATAAAGGGAACTTTCTGGTCTATATGCAAGCTAAGCATTGTAAAAATACCAAAAGTGTATTGAGTCCAGAAGCCCAGGCATGCTTTTTATTACCTAAGAGGTTTTCTTACTTCTAGGAGAGAATTATGTCCTATAGTTTACTTCCCCCTTCTTTTGGAGGAGAACGAGGAGGACAGAACCTTGCTTAAGATTTTTATTCTTTTCCAAACACTGATATTTCAGAAAAAGAAATGGCCAACTTAGCACACTCTGACAGAAAGGCTTCCCTAAAACACTGGACATCAGTGTTTTTAAAATATTATCACATTGTATTCATACAAATGGAAAGAAATAAAACAAGTATTTTGGTAGCTTGAGAAAATACAGTACCAACTACATAAATACAGAGCACCCATTCTCTCTTGTACTCTCTCTTTAAAATAATTATTTCTTTGCAAGATGACTATCGAGTGGGATCCGGATGGTAAGATGGTAAGATGTCCTTTTCAAACATTACAAATAGGAAAAGTCCAGCACTAGAAAAAGAGAAGACCACTACTAGCTTTGGGCTTCCCTGTTGGCTCCGTGGTAAAGAACCTGCCTGCCAATGTGGGAGACTTGGGTTGGATCCCTGGGTCAGGAAGATCCCCTGGAGAAGGAAACGGCAAACCACCCCAGTATTCTTGCCTGGGAAATCCCACGGACAGAAGAGCCTGGTGAGCTACAGTCCATGGGGTTGCAAAGATTCAGACACAACTGAGCAACTAAACAACAGCAAAAACAACTCCTGGCTTTAACACAAAGTTAAAGTACAAACTGAATTAACCTTGAGCTTTTTGAATTGATACTTCAAGATTCATATGTTTTAAAGGAAAACATTTATTTTAAGCCTGGCGGGCTACAGTCCATGGGGTCTCAAAGAGTCAGACACGATTGAGTGACTCGCACTTTCATTTCACTTTCAACCGAAAGGCTTATGCTAAAATTAATGTAGTTAAATGTTAGTTTCCAGCAGCACATGTCCCTGCATTTTAGTACTGACTCTGCACTTGCCTGGTTTTCTCATACAGTCTGAAATATACATACAACTCTCTGCCCCGGGCAGCACCTGCTCACCTGGACTTCGTTACTAATACACGTGGTAATGCTGACCACCAAGTAAGTAAAACAATCACTGACTCAACTAAGCCCGTATTTTCCTCTGAGCCTGGTGGGGCTGTGGGAGCCCACCCTCCCTTCCTTTAGGGGTCCTTGAGGGGCCCACTGTCTTCTGTCACCCACACCCATGGACACTGGACTGTGGCCTATTTCCTCTTTCCTCCCATCTTTCACCCTTCTATCTTCCCATCCTCTTTCTGCTCCTCCATGGTCCCTGCTCTGGATCAATATCAGTAAACTGCATTTTTTTTCCTTTAAAAATTCCTTGCTGCGCTCTGAATACTTATAAGAATTTGCTTTTCACTAGCAATGCTGCCTCAGAAAGTATCTGAATAACCACATTAGCCCCTAGAAAAGGCACCAACCTCTGTCTGCTCCCACTTCCTGATGATTCAGTGAGAGCTCCACCATGCTCCCCAAGGCTCCTAAGATTTTTAGAGCACGGGATCCAGAAGAGAGCCTGTTGTTTCTGTCTGTCCCTGGTGATCGCTGGAGAGCAGCCGTGTCATCATCTAAAATGTCTTCATTCATACCCCTTGCACCATTAGATTAAAAAGGAAGGCAACTTCTGCTCTGAAATGCCCCCAAAGCTCCTTGCCTTTCAAACCACACACTTCCCGGGTCCAGTGAATTAAGCTGAATCGGCTTCCCTTCAATGTTAAAGTGACATTAACGAGCCTCTGCAATTCAGTGCTTCCCTTTTAAAACCAACAGAGGTGATGGTTGAGTTCTGGAAGGAGAAAAAGCTTTTATCTGCTCTCTCTTGTGACCAATGGCTGGCATTTCAAAGGACCAAGTCTTGTTTGGCTCTAATGGGAAATGTGAAACCAGCTTGAAAGGACAGGGCTCAGACCCTCACTGAGGGTTATTCTTCATCATGTCACCCAAAGGGATTCTTAGGTTTTCACTGGAAAGGAGCAATGGAATAGAAAAGAAGAGATAGAAACAGGATCATTCAAAGGCTGAGTCTTCTTCAGATAGTAGAAAACAGAGCTAGTATTGATTCATTCATCTTGCCATGTAAATTCCACTCAACTGCAGGCCAGTGGAACTGCAGAATACGGAAAATCATCTACTGGGGGCTTCCCATATCTTAAGTTCTCAGCTAAGTGCTCTGCACACATTAAATCATTTAATTCTCACAATTATCATTTTTCACTTGGACGTCCCAGGTGGCGCTACTGGGAAAGAAGCCACCTGCCAATGAAGGAGACATAAGAGACTCGAGTTCCATCCCTGGGTCAGGAAGATCCCCTGGAGGGCATGGTAATCAGTTCCAGTATGCTTGCCTGGAGAATCCCATGGACGGAGGAGCCTGGCAGGTTAGTCCATGGAGTCACAAAGAATCAGACCCAACTGAGCGACTAAGCATGCATACATAAGGATGGGAGGGAATATGAGTAGTCCTTAAATGTGTTGCAGAGCTAAATTATAGGGAAGCCTAGGTGTGAGGCTGATGTAGTGTACCAGCTGGAAATAGCTGGTATACTAAGAAGGTGAGTTAAGCCCAGGGAACCAGCGTCCAGGTGCAGGCGATGAGTGTTTCATGCATCCTGGTATCTGCCTTCCAGACACCGAGGGGCAGAAGAGGGGGCTTCCTCTGATTGGAGAACAGGGGCCTTAGAGAGTCAGGGCCAGAAGCCCTCCCTGAGGCTGACCAGGGATGCGGCGGGCCACCTGCTTCCTGGACATCCATCTGGTTGAATGTGAACCTGCAGAAGTCGCTTTAAAGTCCCTGTCCTGTCCATCTTACCCTGCCTCAGACACTGCCAGAATTAAGACCATACCCTTGAGTTTAGGCATTGTCTGGAATAGCATCAAGAAAAAATCACTGGACATAACTGAGGTCTTACGGTACAGCACAGGGGACTCTGCTCAGTGTTCTGTGGCAGCCTGGATGTGAGGAGGGGTGGAAGGAGAATGGGTTCGTGTATGTGTGTGCTGAGTCTGAAACCATCACAGTCAGGTTAATCGGCCATACTCCGACACAAAATAAAAAGTTCAGAAAAAAGGAACTGGCAATAAAAGCTCGCTAGCATTTAGAAAAATGAATAAATCACACAAGTGTCACCCATTAAAAAAAAAAGAATGTGGTCTGAGTGAAAAGAAAAACAAACAAGCCTCGGTTAATGGCACACACACCAGAAGACACACCAGCCTTTCAAGTGTGCGATGGGGCTCTCCCGGCAACACCGGCTCCTTCCTGGGGCAGAGAGTCCCAGCCATGAGCTTCTGGGTCCTGATGATTCATCTTCAGGGTAATCCATTGCTTCCCCATTCATAACTGTGATGGACTGGAATGTTGTTCGGAAAACACCCACCGACCCTGGACACCTTTGCAGCTCTACTTCCAGCAGCTTGTTCTGGCCAATGGAGTGTGAATGGACCCGACACAGGCAGAGACCTTCGAGGCATTTCCATAACGTGGCCGACCTCTTGCACCCAGGTGGCCCACCCTCTAAGAACACAGCCTGGGTAGTTGTAGCCACTTCAGCTTGGCCTCCACAACTAACCACACTTGGGAGAGACTTGAATCCAACCCCTGGTTTGGAGTTGAGCTCAGGGATCAGGGAACACAACGCAGAGCCTCCCAGCTGAGCCCAGGGCAGACACACCACATCACAACTGACCAGCAGAAATGGGAACCTTGATCTTACGTAAGCCATGCCATTTGGGATGGTTTCTCACACTTGCGTCATGCTGTATGTCACATTCTAGCTCACTAAAACTAAAATCAAATCCATGCGTGAAAAATGAAGAGCTAATGTCGGTGCTTATTGTAAGCATTTAACTTCCTTATCCAGTAGCTATCTAAGTGTCCACCACGTCCCGGTCATCGCTCTATTTTATGTTCTAGGGAAGAGGTGAATGACTGAAATGAACACAGAACTATAATCTTATAGTCAGCCCTCCTCTCAGTGGAGACGGACTGGTGCTCTAAACTACAGGCTGGATTGATAAGGCCATCCTTTCATGAAAAGATGTAACTTTCTCTGTTTATTCTTCCTTTTGGTACATTTACAGCCCTGGCAGTTTTATTAGAAAAAGACTGTTAGAAACTTAGACTACAAATGTGTTCCTAATAATGGTCTAGTTATTGACTGTAGAAGCGCAAAGAGCATCAGTTCAGTTCAGTCGCTCAGTTGCGTCCGACTCTTTGCCATCCCATGGACTGCAGCACGCCAGGCCTCCCTGTCCATCACGAAGAGCATGTTCAGCCCCGAATCACAGAGGCTGTCAAAGAATCACTCCTGGACCAGGCATGAAAGGAACATCTAGAAATCTGTGAGGATGTGAATTCTGGGTCCCATTCCAAACCTACTGAATCCAAAATTCAGGCTGGGCCCGGTCCTCTGTAATTGTAATGAGCCCACCAGGTAGTTCTGATGAGCACTCGAGTGTGAAAAACAAGCCGTACCAGAATAATCCCTAGAGCACGTTTCTAAACGGCACCCAGGTGAGCCGAGCCAGTCTCAGAATGTTTGTTGATTTTCGGGAAATGGCTTACCCATTTAAAACTCAGAACAGGCATTCTCCAGAGGGTAAGAATTTTTCTAGAATGAACAAAGGCCAGTCTTTCTCACTTAAAGAGGGGTTATCTTGACAGTTCCTTCAAAGCCAAAATATGCAGTTGGCCAAAAAGTGTCTCGGTGGCCAAAAGCAGATACCAACCACATTGTCAAAGCTAACATACATTCCTGTTCAGACTCATCTCAGAGAGACTTTGATTCTGTACCCGAGCTGACAGCCTCACCCATCTTGCCAGAATATATGCAGTTTGGCAGACAAGCTCTGCAGAATTTCAAGAAACAAAACACCTTACTTTCAAAAATTGATTTCATTAAAAATCCTCAGTGCCCCTGGTTTAGACTCATTGCTTTTTTAATGCAATAAAAAAATCTTGAATTAAAAATCAATGAAGTTAATAAACATGTTCAGGTTGAAAACCAACTTTTTATGAACTTAATTTTCCTGAATTTACTCCTTTAGGACACATTAAGCTGTTCAATATAAAACCCATTTTTTTCACCATCACTTAAATTTCCTCCAAATTTCCATGCAACATACTTAAAATTTTAAAATAGGTGAATGCAACTTTAGGTGGTTTGTTTTTGTTAAATTGTAATGCATTCTCTGACCCACATGCACATGGTTAATATTTATGGCTAATCATTAATGTACACACACAATAGATTCTATGAAGTATGGGAACTAACCTGGAGGAGGAAAATAAACTTCAAGCCTGGTGCTGTGTATCTTCACAGGGCCTTGAGCAAATACAAGAGATATCAATGCAAAACCCTGGTTCCTGCATATATGATATGTCAGATATGAGTGCAGAGGACTCTCATTAAAGAAAACAGATTATATTAGGGCAATAAAACTAAAATAAAGCCACTCATTTGCTTCACATGGGTAATTCGATCACTGTGCACTGTAACTCTATCAACTCCGCTACACCCATCTCTGTCCAATTTCCTTCTCATAAAAGGGAGAAATAGGCTTGTCTATACTACTAATTGCATTTCAGATCATTTTAATTTGGAACTCAAAAACAGTAATTCTCCTAACAATCGCTTATATTTATATTCTGCTTGACAGGTAAACAGAAATTGCCTGTTGGCTAAATAAATCCATGAGTCACAAAAGCCTGCAATTTGAACAGATTTTTCCTTACTCACAGCAAAACCAATGTTGACTCTCTGCTCTAAATAGCATGAGGTGGGTCCTACTCATTCCTAGATTGAGCTTGGAGTCTCTGACGGGTCTCATTACCTCATCGTCCACGTCGCACCCATAATCCCCACCATGACTTTCTTTGTGAGTCAGCAATATCCAGATTGCATCATCGGCACGTGACATTTTCAGTCTTCATGAGAAAGGATGAATAAATGGATGCTTTCAAGGGACTCTGCTTCTGAGCTGTCTTATGGGAAAGAAGCTACCCATAGAGCAGGATGAGGCTATATGGATATCTGTGTGCTAGCCTTCCTTTATTCCTCTGTAAGACCTCTAACATACACAACCTCAGCTCAACTCTAAATGAGATGTAAATGGTTGGTTGCGATCTAAATGAATTCTGAGTTTCCAAATTGAGCTATTCAAATTCATAAGAGAAATATCTTCCTTGAGTACTTAATAGCCTCAAAGAAAAATATTTTATGATTATTAAATCCAAATATATGGTGGTGGAATAGAATATAAAATTCGTGACTGTGCTAAGACAGAGAGTAAGACTTTAAGTAAGTTAACAACTTACATCAGACCCTCAAGGTGGGATCCCTGTGGCATGATGGGCACTCTCATGGAAAAACTTGGACCAAGAACTGGTCTAACCTTATACCCACTGATTACATCTGCATTTTATTGTTTTCCAATCAAATAACATGAACAACTTCACAGACAGCCACTGATTCCCTGGCAAAGCAGGCGGTCTATTTGGATTTCTGCACATGACAAAAAATAGTCCCTTGACATGATGGCGCTTCAGAGCACAGACTAACCCAGTGGATAAGCCACTAGCCCGTGGTCTCCATACATGCATGCATGCGTGCTCAGTCGCTCAGTCCTGTCTGACTCTTTGTGACCCCATGGACCATAGTCCACCAGGCTCCTCTGTCCATGGGACTTCCCAGGTAAGGATACTGGAATGGGTTGCATTTCCTCCTCCAGGGGATCTTCCTGATCCAAGGATCCAACCTGCATCTCCTGCATTGCAGGTGAATTCTTTACCACTGAGCCACCAGGAAGCCCTCCCTGCCTTTGGTCTCCACTTCTGATTAAAGTGGAAAGATGGTGATTTCCTAGGCCAACTGGAAACAGCTCCAGGAAGAGAATGGAAGCAAGTGATCCACAGATTCTGCCATCTCCCTTTGATGCCATTGATCTTTGTAGGAAAAAAATCATAATCACTAAGACAAATGCAATTCTGGTTTTATAGTTCCTGGACCATATCTTATCGTTTCCCTGTATGATACTGGCCACATTAAAGAGTTCTCTGAAGATACATCTCATTATTTATTTACTTAAAAGAACCCTTAGATTTGTATTACACTTTATACTGGAAAAGGCTGGATATTATTCATTACATTAGTGCTTTGGAGAAAGAAAGAGCTTTGTTTATTTTCCAGAGCAAATTACGGAAAAGTTACACTCCCATTCTTTCCCACTTTCTGATCATCTCCTCTTAATTTGAAGAATTTCTGTCCTAAAATTAAGGGTCCCTACTTGGCTAAAGATATATAAAAAACTTTCTGAGTGGCATTGGAAAGGGTTTTTCCCCTCCTGGATAGAGGATAGTGGCGTGAGGAAGGACCTCTTCCTTCTCCCCCCAGCATTGTCCCTCTAGTTTATTTTCTCTGGACACAGTTGTATGAGGCCTGAAAGGCAAGGAGCTACTGCAGTCTCTTTGTGGCCATGAGGAAAGAGTCAACTGCTTGCACTGATGTAAACAAAGAACCCCAACAGAATGGAGCTGGTAAACTAAACCCAGAACAGTCCCCCAGTTAGAAACCCCTGTTTTACCCCCTTTCAGTAAGAATAGCTACTCAGCCCAAAGTGCTGCTAACAGACACAATCAGACCCCAACTCGTCCTCAGTGGCTCTTTGAATGAGGAGAATTCACTAAGCATTGGTTTTCTCACCTACAGCATGAAGATGATAAGAGAGGCTACTCCTATCAGCTTTATCTACAACACAGGGCTCCTGAGCAGTTCCAATCCATTGCTTTTATAAGAGAAAACAAAAACTTCTTAGATATACCTAACCTTTGGGAGAACAGGGGCTGCCTATAGTTCACACTCTGCAAAACACCTCACTGAGCTTTTTCATCTGATTCTTTCTTGTTTTTGTCCATGACTCTGCATTTGGACTTTTTGTTGATTTTGACAGCTTCTTCCACCTAGAGTACTTGATGGAAAATATTTTTCAATTATCAAAAGCCTGAGTGAGCTTCCTTGGTTAGCAACTCTGTGTATTATCACATATATGCTTGATGCTTCCTCATTCCACAAGGAGAGGACAACAGAGAATGTGTGATTGGAATCCTCCTAGAGTTTGCTCTATGAGCCTCTGTCTGTGAAAGAAAGTGAAAAGTGTTAATCGCTTGAGTCATGATTCTCCAGGCAAGAACACTGGGGTGGGTGGCCATTCCCTTCTCCAGGGGATCTTCCTGACCCAGGGATCGAGCCTAGATCTCCTGCCTTGCAGGCAGATTCTTTACCATCTGAGCCACCAGGGAAGCCCAACGAGAGAACGAGCTATTGTGGGTTTTTTTTTTTTTTTTCTTTTTTTAGCTGCACTGCACAGCATGTGGGATCTTAGTTCCCCAACTAGGAATCAAACTTGCCACCACTGCAACGGAAGCTCAGAGTCTTAATCACTGGACTGACAGGGAAGTGCAGTGAAGAAAAGCTATGACTGACCTAGGACAGCCTATTAAAAAGCAGAGACATTACTTTGCTAACAAAGGTCCATCTAGTCAAAGTGATGGTTTTTTCAGTATTCATGTATGGATGTGAAAGTTGGACTATAAATAAAGCTGAGCACCAAAGAATTGATGCTTTTGAATGATGGTGTCAAAAGACTCTTGAGAGTCCCTTGGACAACAAGGAGATCCAACCAGTCCATCCTAAAGGAAATCAGTCCTGAATATTCATTGGAAGGACTGATGCTGAAGCTGAAACTCCAATACTTTGGCCACCTGATGCGAAGAACTGACTTATTGGAAAAGACCCTAATGCTGGGAAAGATTGAAGGTGGGAGAAGAAGGGGATGACAGAGAATGAGATGTTTGGATGTCAACACTGACTCAATGGACATGAATTTGAGCAAGCTCTGGGAGATGGTGAAGGACAGAGAGGCTTGGCATGCTGCAGTCCCTAGGGTTGCAGAGGTGGATATGACTGAGCAACTGAACTGATTAAAAGCCTTTCATTCACATGGCATGAAGAAACATGTTCTGTGAGATATTCTCTATCTAGGGTTGATAAAGCCAGAGAGAAGTAGTGTGGATCCAAAGCAGGGAGGGAAGAGAGGAAAGAGTCATTGCCTTACCAAATGAAATCATAATATTATAATTTTTGTGTAGATCAGCAGGCTATACTCAAAATATGCTCCAATAGGCAGTTTCTTTGCCTCAAAGAGGCTCCTAAGAAGCAAACTTTGACTTGGCATCAGAAGAAGCCATTTAGAACATGCAACCAGGGCTGCCGTAAGCTGAAAAATGGTGGGCTTGGAATCCTCTAGCCCACAGGAGGAGGAGGGCAGGCTGTGCCCCGTGCAGGCAGGGCATGTGTTCTGGGCACTAGGAACCAGTGAAAGTTAGAGTGCAAGTCACTCAGTCATGTCTGACTCTTTGCAACCCCATGGACTATACAGTCCATGGAATTCTCCAGGCCAGAATATTGGAGTGGGTAGCCTTTCCCTTCTCCAGGGGATTAGGAACCAGAGTAATGGTCAACAATACAAGGAAAGATATTCCAGCTCCAGTGGACATATAGAACTTTGCATTCAGAATATCTGGGAAGAAACTTATTTTAGTACATATACATGTTTTTAATACTTTACAAAATTAAGCTCTGGAGTTGCCTTTTGGAATTGCACATGGAGGGGCAATGCCTTCGCATCTTAATCAAGCCTACAGAGGCAGTGCTAAAAGGGAGTGGACTATACATTTTGCTCCAGGTTGATCAGCCTCCTGTTTATCAAAGGCAAGGACCAGTAATATTTCAGATAATTTTTTTTTTTACAGAACTTGGAGTTGAGGGAAGAAAGCCAGAAAAACAGGTTCATAAAGTGCATTCATTCCCTTTATCTTGCAGCCTGTTTTGATTGTTTGGATCTTGTGCATTGTTTGTTCTGCGTTTCAATCCAGGGTACTGAAAGAACACAAGGAAAATAAATACATTTCTCACAGTCTCATGGGCCTCTCTTTTATTTTCATTTCCTCTCACAGCTTCTCCTCCCAGTCCTTCCACACCAAAAGCACCCTCGTGACAGCATCCTTACCATTTCAAAACAACTCGGCACATCCTGTTCACCTACAGCTGTTTATTTCGATAACCCTTTGATGAATTCAATCAACTGCAAAAATGAAAGCAACACAACAAACAACAGAAAAGACATAGCAAAACAGGACAGGCTTGTGATCTTGCTGATTTTGAGCACACAGCTCCGAGCTTGACGCTGCCGCGTGAGGGCGCTATGGGAGTTCAGAAAGGCAAGCTGTGCTCAGCCCTGGGTGGCTAGGGCAGCCCTTCATTCTGATCACACCATTTCTGCATTCAACTGATCACACAGGAAACGAAGCAGCCTCTTAGAAGACTTTTGTTTCCTAGGAAAAGGAAGACTGCTGTTCTGTTTTCATGCTTTAAATGTTTTAAAAGCTTTCAGAAAACTAAAATTGGGTCAAAATGAATCACGACTCCGTCTTTATTTGTTGAAGATTCAGATATTCTGGGGAGGGGACGGTGGGCACAATAATGAGCTGAATTCCCATATATCATGGAGCACAGACAGACTGATGAGTTTGTGTGCCAAGAAGTTCATGGCTCAGGAGGGGTCCTGGATCCCCTGTGGTCTCTTTTACCCACTAGACCCTCGGTATATGGGATACGGAATCGGCGTGAGTGATGTCAGAAAGCACTGGAGCTACTGAGAAGCAGTGATGGGCTGGACTATAAACAAGCATTACTGGGCCTAGATCGGCTTATTCCATCTATCACTTTCTCCTTCCCCCCTCCTCCTCCCTCCAGATAAAAAGAAACCCAGAGAGCAGAAGCTACGCTGTGATAGCTGACATCCTTTCCAAAAAAAAAATGTGAAATAAATTCAGCACCTTGGAGAGCAGCCTGGCAACCGTTAGGTCTGCACAAGTCTTTGTGGAAATATGAATGTTATGATCTTTGAAAAATTATTCATTAATTTAGAAAATACCGCTTTACAATTTAAGTCAGCTTTTAAAACATGCATGTCTTCATACACACAAGGGATCTCAGAAGCTAGGACATCGGTAGATCCATTGATACCTGCAAATGAACTCAATTTATTTGTAAACTTTCCATCCTTGAAGAGTTTTGTGTATGAATGATGACAGAGTCAGTTGAGGGCAAGCTTATAACCGTATGTTTCACATGCGTCACAGTGTTCAATAATTTTATAAGTCCTGTGATGTGGCTATTACCAAGATGGGATTCCAACTGAGGGCGACACTCTACAGGAGCATCCCCACTACGTGTCTGTACACTTCTGTCATTTTGATGAGTCTTGCACTAAAGCACATCGCAGGAAGATGTCAAACTGAATTTCCAGGTGGCATAACCATAACCTGACTTCAAAGTCCAGCTCAACAGTCCATCCAGTGATTTTTCAGAAGTGACTAATTGTCCTGCTGGATCGTCATGACATCTCCAAGTACTTGCCTCACAAAGTACATCACGCTCTATCTTGTGCTCTTCATTCATTTATTCACCCGACACACACTACAGAGCCTTAACATGGCTGACCATGTCTTATCTCCCCCATCAGATGTTCCTTAAGACATGCGTCTAACTGAGGTTCAAGCGAGGAACTCTGTTGTATACAGAGAAGGTGCTCAAATTAGAGGAAAGTCCATTTAAGCCCCAGTTATCTACACAGTCTTCACAGAGGTGGTCTTCTGGAAGATACTGTGTTGGAATCAGTTGGGAGATGCTCTGATTGGTGACGGCTGAGACCCCAGTGATACAAAGATGCTATATTGTTCACAATAGCACCTTTCAGAAATGACGGACCATAATCCACAGGCAGGCCATGCTAGATATGAAATCAGCGTATGATTTTAAAGAAGAATGTGAAAACCTCCTGCTCTGTGTGTTCTCTTCCTGGAGGCATGCTGGGCTCCTCCCAGGTTTGGGTACCTGCCTTGAGTCTCCTGCCCCAGAGTACAAGCTCCTTGAGAGGAGAAACTGCTTCCATTTCCTTTACTGTTCATACCAGTGTCTATTGCAGTGCTTGGAACACTGGACATGGCAACGAGCATTGGTCAAAGGAATGAAAAGGCCTAAAACAACTACAATAAAGGCGTGGCAGACAAGTCTTGGTTGCCTATCATATCAAAGATCCACTGAAGCAAGTGTAGACAGAGTTTCCCTGAATTTATCCATATGTCCTGGGGGATGGCTTCCAACACCCTAGTTTCCCAAGGCAAATAGAGAAAGACAAATAATTTGATATCCACCAAGCAAACTGCCAGTATCCACTGGATCATCGAAAAAGCAAGAGAATACAGAAAAACATCTACTTTTGCTTATTATTTGTGCCAAAGCCTTTGACTGTGTAGATCACAACAAACTGTGGGAAATTCTTAAAGAGGTGAGAATACCAGATCACCTGACCTGCCTCCTGAGAAATCTGTATGCAGGTCAAGAAGCAACAGTTAGAACCAGACATGGAACAAAGACTAGTTCCAAATTGGGAAAGGAGTGTGTCAAGGCTGTATATTGTCACCCTGCTTATTTAACTTATATGCAGACTACATCATGCGAAATGCCGGGCTGCATGAAACACAAGCTGGAATCAAGATTGCTGGGAGAAATGTTAATAAGCTCAGATATGCAGATGACACTACCCTTACAGCAGAAAGCGAAAAAGAACTAAAGAGCTTCTTGATGAAAATGAAAAAGGAGAGTGAAAAAGCTGGCTTAAAACTCAACATTCAAAAACTAAGATCATGGCATCCAGTCCCATCAATTCATGGCAAATAGATGGGGAAACAATGGAAACAGTGAGAAACTTTATTTTGGGGGGCTCCAAAATTACTGCAGATGGTGACTGCAGTCATGAAATTAAAAGACACTTGCTCCTTGGAAGACAAGCAATGACAAACATAGCTGCAGCTGCTACTAAGTTGCTTCAGTCGTGACCGACTCTGGGCAATCCCAGAGACACCAGCCCACCAGGTTCCTCTGTCCCTGGGATTCTCCAGGCAAGAATACTGGAGTGGGTTGCCATCTCCTTCTCCAACGCATGCATGCATGACAAACGTAGGCAGCATATTAAAGGCAGAGACATAACTTTGCTGACAAAGGTCTAGATAAAGCTTTGTTTTTTCAAGTAGTCATGTATAGATGTGAGAGTTGGACTGTAAAGAAAGCTGAGTGCCAAAGAATTGGTGTTTTTGAACTGTGGTGTTGGTGAAGACTGTTGAGAATCCCTTGGACTGCAAGAAGATCCAACCAGTCAATCCTAAAAGAAATCAGTCCTGAATACTCACTAGAAGGGCTGATGCTGAAACTGAAACTCCAATACTTTGGCCACATGATGCAAAGAACTGACTCATTGGTAAAGACCCTGATGCTGGGAAAGATTGAAGGCAGGAGGAGAAGGGGACAACAGAGGATGAGATGGTTGGATAGCATCACCAACTCGATGGACATGAGTTTGAGCAAGCTCCGGGGGTTGGTAATGGACAGGGAAGCCTGGCAAGCGCAGTCCACGGGGTCACAAAGAGCTGGACAAGACTGAGTGACTGAACTGAACCGAACTGAAGCAAAACATCTGGGTATGCCTGTTATCAAGATAGGTCTTCTCATAATTCAAGGAAATGCATTCGTTGCTCAGGGCTGGTAGTCACTTTACCTTCTAGCTGTTGTTTGGTCATTCAATTGTGTCCAACTCTTTGTAACCCCATGGACTGTGTCCCATCAGGCTTCTCTGTCCATGGGATTTCCCAGGCAAGAATACTGGACTGGGTTACCTCTGAATAGTCTTCATAGCCTTCAGGAATGAACACATCTTTCATACAGAGGAGGTTTAATAGCGTGAAGAGGGAAAAGCTTTCCTTTGAGATTTTTGTTTGTTTTAGTGGCAAATAATTTATCTTTAATGGCTAATGAAAATGTATCCTAGAGAAACTAATATTGCACAATGCCACTTAAACTAGGTATTATATTATATAAATCTCTCCAGTGTGGTTTATCTATCCAAAATGGAATTAATACCATTGATAAGCCAATGTAATATTTCCATATTATGACATTAACTGATTTCCTATATATACTAGTGGTGTCAAATGTTTAGTTATTCACTTACATATTCATCTATTGTTGTTTACTCCCTAAGTCGTGTCTGACTCTTTGTGACCACAGGCTGCCCTGTCTTTCACCATGTCCTCGAGTTTGCTCAAATTCATGTCTGTTGTATCAGTGATGCCATCCAACCATCTCATCCTCTGTCATCCCCTTCTTCTCCTACTTTCAATCTTTCCCAACATCAGGGTCTTTTCAAATGAGTCAGTTCTTTGCTTCAGGTGGCCAAAGTATTGGGGCTTCAGCATCAGCATCAGTCATTAAGTCATTTTAAAAGATTAAATGTTGGTAGTTATAGCAACAGTGATGTGTTTTTGAAAGCTCGATAAAGATTTGCTGGAAGGGCTCCCTGTGAGTCTTGGAGAAATACATGCGGCTCCAGGCCAGAGCATCTGGATGAGCCTGCTCTGTGGTCCTGGGAGACTCCGACTATTGGTCTCAAACAACGATTCTGTCTCAGTGAACACTTGAGCACACTCGCAGGGAAAATGAATTTGTAGAATGTAAACCGACTGAAGTCTTTCCTCCAAGGAACCTGTCAGGGTCAATACTGGTCACAGTCAGCTACCTCTCTCCTCTCTGGTGCCTGTCATCCCACCAACTTCAAAGGGGCTCAAACACAGTTCACTCCTGATATTGTCATTAACATGATTTTTCACTGAGCCTAGAGAGCGCCAATGTTTGCATTAAGATGCACAGATCTAAATCAACCTTGAACTGGATAGACTAAGAAAGGTGCAACAAATAATACTATAGTTTTGAAAAGTTAGTCACTCAGTTGTGTCCAACTCTTTGTGATCCTATGGACTATAGCCTGCCAGGCTCCTCTGTCCATGGGATTCTCCAGGCAAGAATACTGGAGGGGGTTGCCATTTCCTTCTCCAGGGGGTCTTCCCCATCCAGGTATTGAGCCTGGGTCTCCTGCATTGCAGACAGATTCTTTAGCATTTGAGACACCAGGGAAGCTTGATAGTTTTGAATGTTATTCTCAAATCGATTGCTTCTTGCCTTCCATTTGCATTGGGATATCATATCTACTGAGATTTCTGATGACTGGATATGTTCACCAAAGACATGCCTGTCGGGTTTCTAGATCCCGAGGAATGTCACTCCCCACCGGAACACACATGGTGGATCAATGGTGCCAACAGCGGTGCAAAGCTGGTCACGTCTTTCGCCGTGCCATCTCACTGCACGTGGTGAGTCTTCCATGGACACTGAAGCGTAGCAAGTGACAAACAGAAATTTAAAAATTTGGAAAAATACCTCCTTGCTTGAATGAGTAGAATGCTTGCCATATAGGGAAGTCGGGTGTGTCTGTAGCCCTGCTTCCTGAGGAGGTGTAAAAATGGGGGTACAATGGGGCTCTTTCCACATCTCATTGGCCCATGAATAATGGGAGCCCCCACCGGATGGCTCCACAAATGTCAGGAAAAAAACCTAACTCAGGGTCTCCAGTGTGCTGTAGACAAGACATTTGAAACTCAGTTCCTCCAGGTTTCTCACTGGAGAAAGGAGAGATTAAAAGGTTTTTCAGGGATTATTAAAGCTGTTAAGTAAACTTCTTATATGATGTTTAACACACACACTCACACACACACACTCACACACACTCACACACACACACTCACACACTCACACACACACTCACACACTCACACACTCACACACACACACACATGGGTTTTCACTGGTCTCCCTAGTGCTATACCATGACTATCCTTTCACTGGGTGGTTCAGGCAGTGGGTTCACATTTATAAAACAGTCTCTTCATTTTTTTTTAAAGACTTTATGTTTGCCAAGGTCTCCAACATCAAGGAGAGTGGCTCTCCTGTTTTCATCAATATAGCTAATAAATACATTGTACCGAGGACCTAAAAAAGGGCACATGGTGCCAAGACGATGTATGGGAATCATCTCTGTGGATATCTGTGGATCAGACAAGATTAAAAACCATTCAGTCTGTGCCTCTGCTATAATCTCGAGCTTCTTGGTGCTTTTACGTCTTCCATATAGCCTTCCTAGGTGTGTTTAAGTTGATAAATGTCTCTCTGGATAGAAGCATCATGCTAGAATATCAGTGCCTACAGATGGAATTTGTACATCAGAAGCTGGGTGCCTCAATCCTCTGGCTTACTACCACCATCACAAGTAATTCCTACAAGAAAAATAAAATATTTCCTGCACTTGGATGAGGAGCAGAAAGGAAATAAAATACATTAGTATTGTACTGGAGACATCACTTCAGGCTTGCGTTACTCGTTCATTATCCATAATGAATGAAATGATTCACGTAATTTAACATTGAAAGCCTAAGTGATTACTATTATTGTATCACTGCTATATCCAGAAGGCGATGAATTCTAGAGTGTACCTTATTCACTTTGCTTACTCAAGTCTTAAAGGAAATCCGTTACTGGACCACACCATGGTTCTTTTCTAATGGAGCCTCTTCACTCTGTCACTCAAAGATGGCTTAGAAGAGGACAGTGTCCACGGAAGCTAAGCATTGAGCTAGTCAGCAATCGCTCCACAAAGGAAGGGCATAGCACAAAGGGTTTTCTGGTCCAAGAGCCTCAGGACTAGGTGGGAAGGGTACTCTTGAAGGAAACCAAGACACAGAAATAAGCCAAGCAGAAGCTGTGGACTCTGGCCATTTTGTCTATGTTTCAGCTTCAGAGAAGTTTCCATTTGAATTGGGTGGGTGTGGGACTTTGAATTCAATCGGTGAATAGAACTGACCAAATAAATTGATGGCTTAGTCTTCTCAATTTTCTATTGGTTGAGTTTTTATGAGACAAACGTAGCCTTCAAATAAGTCGGTGAGAAGAGAGAAAGGGGAATAAAAACAGAAGTGAAATTGAAGTGAACCACAAATGCCAAGATGAGTGAAGGGAGACGCAAACAATGCCCGGACACTTGCAAGGGTAACTTATTTGTCCTTGGCTGGTTCCACACCTTTAGACCACTGGAAGATAGCACTACACGTACTGATGACTGCTGTAAGGATGGATTCATAATCTACTAATAAAAAGGGAAGAGAGGTATTGGATAGTTGAGTGATGCATATCAAGCACACACACAAAATGTGTCTTAAGTCAAAAGCAGTAAAACAAGAACCATTAATCTCAACACATGTATAAGGAAGGAAGGAGGGAGGGAAGGAGAGAGAGAAAAAGTAAGGAAGGAAGACCCATAAATCTGGGGACCTTGGCCATGGAGAAGGGCCTCGCGGCAGCAGCAGCGGTGTGCAGAAGTTGCATAAAGGCGCGGTGGGGTCCGGAGCGGTATGCATGGTAGACGCTCCATGTCCCCATCGGCGTGACCTCAGACAAGTCATATGTGTTTCCCAGAATCTCAATTGCCTCAACTAGAAGTGCACAAGGTTAGAACAAGGGCATTCTTGTTCTTTCATGCTCTAAGCTTTATATAATACACTATTAGCAGCAGAAATACCTTTCTTGCTTTGAAAGGATCTGGGCAGGTAACTTCTGTTTTTAGATAAAAGAATAGATTGTATAGTTTCTGGGAAGAAATAAAAGTTATACAGGAAAAAGTGGTGCATTTAGTTGGGCCCACACTTACTAGTCATATTTTGATATAGCTATTAACACTAATACTACTGCTATAGAATTCACATCATTCATAGTAACGAGGTCATCTCAATGACCCCTCTACCAATATCACTGTGCAGAAACCGGCCACTGAGGCTGTCTATAAACATGCTAATATTGGACAGAGAAAGACAAATATCATAAGATATCACTTATATGTGGAATCTAAAAAATGATACAGATGAAGCTACTTATCAATACAAAACAGACTCACAGAAAATAAACTGATGGTTACCAAAGACAATAAACTTAGGGCTACCAAAGAGCATAACCATAAGTTTATTTTCTGTGTCTGTGAGTCTGTTTGTTTTGTATTGATAAGTAGGTGGGGGACACATGTGACCTGTGGCTGATTTATGCCAATGTATGGCAAAAACCACCACAATATTGTAAAGGAATTATCCTCCACTTCAAATAAATTAATTTTAAAAAAGAATAGCAGGAGTGGGGGAGAGATAAATCAGGAGTTTGGGATTAACAGATACACACTACTGTATATAAAATAGGTAAACAGGGACCTCCTGTGTAGCACAAGGATTCACATTCAATGACTTGCGATGGCCTGTAGTAGAAAATAATTTGAAAAAAGAATGTACGTACACATGCATTATACGTACAACTGAATCATTTTGCTGTGCACTTGAAACTAACACAACACTGTAAATTAACTATACTTCAATAAAAATAGAAAAGCAATACACTTGTGTGTATAAATGAACTCCAATTAATCAGTTACATTCAAATTGCAAAGGGGTCTAGAAAAAATAGCTTACTAGAGTAAATTGAAAAAGCAGCCATTTGTAATAAGCATTGCTTGCTCTTGTTTTCACAGAAAAGGGCTCCAAGTAAAAAGCGGGACTGTGAACCTATGTGTAGAATATATGTTAAAATCCTGTTGGTTTCCAAAAAAGAACCATGATCATGAATGGGCTTTCATTTTTTTCCCTAGAAAATTAATCATCCAAGAACCATGGCAACTGCTGGTTTAGCTTATGGAATCACTCACAGTGACAAATACAACTGCTCCAAACGCATATGGAGATGAAGGAGCTGTAGGTACAAGGTCACCTCTTTGTGGGAAAGATTTAGAGCCTTGCAGGAAATCCCCTGACCCTGTGGTCAGTATAAAGAGCCGTCTCTCCTCAACCAGCTGTGAGCCCACTGCAGTCAGGAGTCCTTTCTCACACTGAAGTTAAATAGGCATCGTGGTGCTGGAAGGGACTTCGGAGATGGCTCAGGTTGACCTTCTTTGTTTGGACACAGGGAAACCACCTCAAAATGAAAGAGACTCCTCTGCAGAGTCAAACGTCATTGCAGAGGGAAAAATAGGAAAAGAAAGAAGCAGTGAGGACTTCCCTGGCGGTCCACTGGTTAAGAACCCGCCTGCCAGCGCAGCGGACGTGGGTTCAGTCCCGGGTCGGGGAAGATCCCACATGCCATGGAGCAGCTAAGCCCGTGAGCCGCAACTGCTGAAGCCTGCACGCCCTAGAGCACAACTCTGCTACGAGAGAGGCCGGCATGAGAAGCCCATACACGGTGACTGAAGCCCAGCCGCTGCTCACCGCAGCAAGAGAAAGCCCACAGGCCGCAACAAGACCCAGGGCAGCCAAAAATGAAAAAAATTAAATGAAACACACTAAAACCTTAAAACAACATAGTTTTTAAAAAATAAAATAAACAGAGAAAGAGAAAGGAGAGAGAGATAAAGAGAAAACAATTTCTCTTTTTCTTCACTAAAGATGTGCATGTATTCTAAGGACAAAGAGGGAGGCAGACAACTCTGTTCAGTGTATTTACTCTGCAAGATATTCGAATGAGTCCACAGCATACAACACAGTAGTTAAAAACCAAACTCCCCAGACTCCTAGCCCAGAATCCCTAGATGCAGATACTGTCTCCCTCACTCACAGAGTCTCAGGAGAGTGACTTGGGGAGATAACCCAGGGGAGTCACTTCCCCACAGGAACCCTCGCCGGGCAGCTGTGATCAGTACTATTATTGGTTAGCCTGCGGCAGCTCCAGAGATACAGAAGTTGCATATGGCAAAAAAAAGAAGTAATTGTTCCACCCAGGAAAGTAACCATTTGGCAAGATGGTGGTGATAAATTTTGAGGACAAAAGGGATTGAGGCCCTACATACACCTTGAGGAAACCACAACTGAAAAGACACATGCACTCCAATGTTCATCACAGCACTATTTACATTAGTTAGGATATGGGAGCAACCTAGATGTCCATCAACAGATGAATGCATAAAGAAGCCGTGCTATTAATACACATACACAATGGAATATTACTCAGCCATAAAAAGGAATGCATTTGGGTCAGCTCTAATGAGGCGGATGAACCTAGAGCCTATTATAGTGAAGTAAGTGAGAAAGAAAAAGACAAATACAGTATATTAACACATATATATGGCTTTCCTGATGGCTCAGCTGGTAAAGAATCTACCTGCAATGCAGGAGACCTGGGTTTGATCCCTGGGTTGGGAAGATCCTCTGGAGGAGGGCATGGCAAACCATTCCAGTATTCTTTCCTACAGAATCCCCATGGACAAAGGAGCCTGGCGGGCTACAGTGCATGGCGTCGCAAAGAGTCGGACACGGCTGAGTGACCAAGCACTGATTTAATGGAATCTAGAAGACGGTCCTGATGAACCTATTAGCAATGGAGACGCAGACATACAGAACAGACTATGGATACAGAGAGGGAAGGAGAATATGGGACTGATGGAGAGAGTAGCGTATGTAGAGTTCATAGCCAGTGGGAATTTGCTGTATGATGCAGGGGTCTCAGACAGGTACTCTGAGACCACTTAGAGGGTGGGATGGGGTGAGAGGTGAGAGGAGGTTCAGAAGGGAAGGGATGTATGTGTACCTGTGGCCGATTCACGTTGATACATGGCAGGAACCAACAATGTTGTAAATCAATTATCCTCCAATTGAAATAAATAAATTTTTAAAAAAGGGATTGAGGCCCTAAAATTTGGAAGAAGAGAAAAGATAAGGAAAGTGCCTCTTTAGCACAAAGATTCTAGATCTTTTGTCTCTTTAAACGTAAATGAGACTTGTGGGAGGGAATCTTGGCTACAGTCAAACATTACAAAATTAATCATAACCTTTTCTTTCGTCTGAGTTCATGGATCCCTGAGACTCAATACTGAGAAATCTTGTTTTAGTCTTGAGACAAGAAGGAAAAGTCCAGGCCTACAATTTAAGAGGATTCCCAGGGATGAGGAAGAAGACTTAGGCACCGAGAAGCCTGGTACACAAGTGAGGATTTTCTCATCAAAAATCTCTCTTGAAAATTTCAGTTGGGGAAACCCAGCACACATGTTACTCGTGAGTTGGTGGTGCCTTGGGGAGTTAAGGGGAAGCATGTGTATTCACTCTGGGGCAGGAGGGAGAGGTGACAGACAGCAAGAGCTCTGTTGAGCTGGGAGGTGAGGGCTCCCAGTGGTCAACCGCAGACTCTGGGCAGGCCTGGAGGGGCGTGAATGACATTGCTCCTGTATAAACAGCTCAGGGACACTGAGATCCTCTGACATGTCTCAGGGCTGGAAAAGGGTTAACATACCAGGCTGTGGCTGGCAGGTCACCAGCCAAGGACCTCTCTGCAGGGAGTTTTCAGAAAGAAATGTAGAGGGGGAAATCCTGCTGCTAAAATGGAGAATTCCCCCAGGTGTTCGGACAGAGCAGTGTCTGAGAAGAGAGAACCAGACTGAGAATGGAGCCGGACATTGCGAAGAACTAAGGCCTATAGGGTGGTGCAGGGGCCAAGATTCTCCACCCAGCCTGTGAGCTCCCAGAGGCAGCAATTATACAACCTCTGAGCCATGGAAACATCTTTTAAAATACTGGCTCCGCCTGAGGCCTTGCTGGGGTGACTCCCCAAAGTGTGTGCACCTGCATCTTCCTGAGAGGGACCCTCAGCATCAGCTCCAGGACCTCCACAGCCAGGGCCAGGCTGCAGTCCCCACAGAGGGACCCAGACACGTGGTCTGTCGAGGCTCTGTGTGTGTGAAGAGAACAAGGGGAGCGATCCTGATGTGGGTTGATTCTGTTGGGAAGACATCACTGGGCTGAGGGGCAGAGAAAGAGCTGGGGGCCCTTTTTTTACGATGCAGACAATGGTTAATCCATTGTGCCAAGGAAGAAATGGAGATGGAGTCGATAAACATGGCCATGCCTCTCACTTAAATCTGACTTGAAAAATGTGGCAGAAGGTCGACATTTGGAGCATTTTAGAGATAAACTAGGTTAGCATGGCTGCAATGGTGCACCCCGTGAAGTCTCCCCAGAGTCAGACACTCCCCCCGACACACCAGGCTTTGGGCTGGGTGGGACTGCGGGATAGACCTGGGGTGTGTGTGTCGAGGGGGTGTGTTTGTGTGTGACCAGTGTGTGTGCACATGCATGCCTGTATGTGGGGGTATGCAGGTGTGTATGTATGCATATGTGTGAACATATGTGTGTGTATTTATGTGGTGTGTGTGCCTGTATGGGGGGATTGGCAGGGGCTGAGTTCAGAGGCTGAGAAGAAGGAAAAGCACCCCCACAAGGCCAGTGCAGGGGTGTTTGGTGGAGATGCTGGATCCGGCCTGTGTTCTCCTCAGTCGTCGAGTCCAGGGATGGATGAGAGAGTAAAGAAGAGACAGAAGAGGCTGCAGGATGGAAGGACAGAGAGAAAGAGGGGCTCGGGAGGGCAGAGACTCAGGGAAGCTGGGCCTGTTCCCCTCATCCCTGGCTTCAGGAGAGAGTTCAAGAGCAGGCAGAAGAGTCACTGTGACCCCTGTGAGGAGGGCGGCTTGGTCCTGAGGAGCCTCTGCAGACAAGATGCATTCAGGGTACAGGCCCTGCTGCTGAATTCTGCTGGGGTGAGCACAGGGGGAAAATATATATGGATGCGCACATGTGCATATATCTGTGCAAGGGTTGGATGTGCCACGTGTGCATATATGTGTGCAGGGATTGGACGTGCATGTGTATACATGTGTGTAGGGTTTGGACGTGCACGTGTGTATATATGTGTGTAGGGGATGGACATGCATGTGTGCATATATGTGTTTAGGGTTTGGATGTGCACATGTGTATATATGTGTGTAGGGGTTGGACGTGCACGTGTGCATACATGTGTGTAGGGGGTGGACGTGCACATGTGTATAGATGTGTGCAGGGGTGATATATAACCCAGGCAATGGGAGGTTTGTTGAGCCCCTCACAGAGAAGAGCCTCTGGAATTACTTTGAGAAACAGTGTCACTTGCAGAAGAGCCAGGAGCTCCAGGCAGGGAGGAGAGAAGCCCCAACCACTAGGAGGAAGACAGCTCCTGGGATGGAGGTGCAGAAAGAGGTTCCGTGAATTCACGTGAACTTATCCACAAAACAGACTCTCAGACAGAGAGCACGGACTTGTCGTTGCCCAGGCGGAGGGGCTGGGTGGGGGGAAGCCCCAGGAGTTTGGGGTTAGCTGATGCAAACTCTTATCCCGAGGATGGATAAACAGTCAGGTCCTACTGCAAAGCACGGGGTTACAACTCAACAGCCTGTGACAAATCATAAGGGACAGAACATGAAAAAGAATATGCATGTGTGTATACACATATCTGTATATCTATGTATGTGAAATGCCTTGCTGCACACAGAAATTAACACAGCATTGCAAATCAACTATCTTCAATAAAGAAAGAGTTTCAGTAAGTAAAGCAGACACTTGGGGGCTTGGGGGGGAACTGTGATGAAGTTAATTTCTAGGGCGCGATGGAGAGAAAGAGGGGCCCAGGAGGGCAGAGACTCAGAGTAGCTGGGCCTGCTCCCCTTGTCCCCGACCTCAGGGGAGAGACCAAGAGCAGGCTGAAGAGTCACTGCAGCTCCCGCGAGGAGGGGGCCTCTGAGACAGAGAATGAGATAACCTTGACAGCTGGGAGCCTCTTGCTCAACAAATTACAAGCAAACACATGTCACAACTGAGCCAGGGGCCATGTGGACCTGCGAGGCAGGGCCCCAGACTCCAGGACACTTGGGCACAGCCCTGGGAGCCCCAGGTGTTGGGAAGGAGGACAGATGCTGTCTGATGCATCACACAGCCCAGCCCCAGCGGATAAAATCAAAGGTTCCACGCAACCCAGAGGGGGCAGTGCCAGGCAGTAGGCTCCCCTCACCCCAGGGTCCAGAGGAGGAAAGAGTTCAGCTGCATCTTCAGTTCAAGAGATGTGGACACATTTCCTGGAGGTTGAGGGAGAAGGAGGCTGAGAGTGGAGCTTCTGGTGGAGGAGAAGGATAAGCAGGAATTCAGCATCCTGTTAAAAGAAGGGAAAAGCCATCTTCCCAGGGCCAGAGGGGACCAGCGGGAAGAGAAAGTAGGAGAGAGCGCCGAGTGCAGAGTTTGAGGGAGGCCAGGGCGGGGGGGATCTTGATCTGGGAAACTACACAGACAAGCTAGGGGAAAGGGCCAGACAGATAGGGACTGGAAATGTGGGAGCCCGTTGAGGGTTAAATCATGCTGTGGGCAAGCGGAGCACAGCTGGATTGGAAGCAAGGGTTTACGTGGCACGGAGCACAGGCTGCTGAGAAGGCTGTCTGTGGACTCCGGGAGAGGAAAGAGGAGGTGCTGAGTGTAAGGTCAGGAGCCTGAGTGTCTTGACCCTGACAAGAGGAAAATACTGTCAACACGGATGGGGTTTGTGTTTAATAAATGAAATGCAGGAGTTACATGTCCTCAAATTTGAAAGGTTCATGGTTTGGAGGATGCAAGACCATATGTGTAATACCGTTTGTGCTCTGGATAGATGATGAAGAGACAAGCTCGTTGAGAGGATACGGCTTTCACAAAAAAGACTCACTAACGTGGAAAATGCAGTGATGGTCACCAGCAGGGAAAGTGGGAAGGAGGCACAAGTCAGGAGCTGGGGGTTAACAGACACACACCAGTACATATGAAATAGTTACACAAGGGGAATCCCCTGGTGGTCCAGTGGTGAAGACTCTGTGCTTCCACCGCAAGGCGTGGGTCCGATTCCTGGCGGGGGGAATTAAGATGCCCACGTGCTGTGAGAGATGGCCAAAAAATAAACAAACAGAGCTTTAGAAAAATAGATATAAACAAACACGTACTGTATAGCACAGGGAAATATATTCAGTATCCTGTAATAGCCTATGATGGGAAAGAATCTGAAAAGGAAGACACGTATTCACAACCGAGTCCATCTGCTGTACACTTGAAATGTTGTAAATCAGCTATACTTCAATTTTAAAAAGTATATGGCTTTCCAGCAGGAAGGGTGTGCTCAGAAAGAAATTTAATGAAGGGTGAAGAATGGATGAAAACGGACTCACAGGACCCCATCCTGAGATTCAGACCCGTCAGAGTTCAGGATGGAGAGACACAGGTTTGGATTCAAGACGAAACTGGGTGGAATGCGCATTTAGAGAAGGGAAGCGGGTGGCTGGCAGGAGCTACGACCGAGAAAGAACAGAGCAGGTGGACGCTCGGAGGGAGGGGCGGCCCTTCCTTACTGTGCTGCAGCGAGGGCCAAAAGACACGGTCAGAGCCTAAGGAAGGAGGCGTGGTGCAGAGCAGAGGAGAAATGCCCACTGGCCTGGAAAACGGTGAGAAGTCCAGTGAGAAGGAGGAAAAGCCAAGCCCGCTGAGAGCAGTAGGGACGCTCCATGGAGATCTGAGGTCTGGTGATGCCCACCTCGGTCTCCCCGCCCCCACGGCCTCCCACATTTTTATTATAGGGCCTTCTGGCTAACATGGCTGGTGGACTGTGGGGCTGTGGGAGGACCCAGTCTTGACCATCTGCTGTCTCCTCATCTTCCTCCCCTCGGACCTTCTCAGCCCAGACCTTCCACCAAAACCCAGGGCTCTTAGGATGCAAAAAACGGGGTCGAACAGTAGTTCTCCAACGAGGTACTGTTTGAAAACGTTTGCAAAGACTAGTAAAACTTGGGCGAATCACGTTAAGTTAACGAGGCAAGAAAATATTTAGATAAAGTAAAAGTGTCATAAAAATTCAGGCACGATTATTCGCTAATAAGAGCTCTCAAATATCCTCTTCCACCTCCTGATGGGAAATGAGCTTGCTGAACAGGGAGGATTATTTGCTAAGATGTTCTCTTTAATTTGTATTTTTTAAAAAGTAATCATGCTATGTTTAATTTCCTTTGGAACTCCCTCATCATAATTAGATCTCAAAGCTTTTACGACTAATCTCTTTGGTTCTTTTCCCAACACAACAGGGAAACACAAGAAGAAGCCCAGCCAACAACCAGAGAATGCAGCTGCCACTGCTAACCTTTGTGTGCCTCGGATTCAAGTGTTACGCTGCTTTTAATTCATGTGGAGTCTGAAGAGACAGCTCCGTGGTTTGCAATATGGCATAGTCAAAAAAATACTTTTGAAAACTATCACTGAGGTCACAGTGGATAGAATAGGCCCATATGGAAGATCTCGGAAGAGCCAGGATTACCTTTGGAGATAAAGTTCATGATAACCCCTGGTATTTATTTGCACCAGGCTCACGCCCTCCATGGAGGCTGAAATGGAGTGAAATATTTACCCACCCAGTGACACTTGAACAAGTGGCGTCTGGGAGCCACTGTTGTCACAAATGGAGAAAAGCTGAAGCCTTGCCACCCGCTCACCATGAAAGGAGTCATGTACTGCGGCCCCTCCATTAAGGTCAGCCGTGGTCCAAGCTCAGACTTGGTTCAGTCCTCCAGCAAAAGGACAGAGATTAAAAATAGGAAGAGGAAAAGGCACCCGAGGCTGAACCCAGGAGGAACCGGGGGTAAGCTGCCCACTGTTCTTTGCTAGTGGAATCTTGGGGACGCACTTGATTCTCCAGAAGCTCTGTTACTAACCAAGGAAGCTCCCTGAGGGCTTGGTGCTCAGAGCTGGTACTGGGGGTTGGTCACTGGGCACACACACAGCTGACTTCAGCCATGCAGCCCACCTCAAAGCAAAACCAGGCTTGTTCTGTCTGACTCTTTGTGACCCCGTGGCCTGCAGCACGCCAGCCTTCCCTGTCCTTCACTATCTCCTGGAGCTTGCTCAAACTCATGTCCATTGAGTCCGTGATGTTATCCAACCATCTCATCCTCTGCCACCCTCTTCTCCTCCTGCCCTCAATCTTTTCTGGCATTAGGGTCTTTTCCAATGAGTTGACTTTTCATATCAAGTGGTCAATATATTGGAGCGTTAGCATCAGTCCTTTCAAAGAATATTTGGGGTTGATTTCCTTTAGAATGGACTAGTTTTATATCCTTGCTGCCCAAGGGATTCTTAAGAGTCTTCTCCAGCACCACAGTTTGAAAGCATCAATTCTTCGAGGCTCAGCCTTCTTTATGGTCCAGCTCTCACATCCATACAAGGCTACTGGAGAAACCATAGCTTTGACCGTATGGATCTCTGTCAGTAAAGTGATGGTTCTGCTTTTTAATACATTGTCTAGCTTTGTCACAGCTTTCCTTCCAAGGAGCAAATGCCTTTTAATTTCATGGCTGCAGTTACCATCTACAACACTTCTGGAGTCCAAGAAAATAAAGTGTGTCATGGCTTACACTCTCCCCATCCCATCTGAGGACAGACTATCAGGTCAGACCCATACTAGGAGGCCCACGGCCTCAGGCCAATGACTACACTCTCACGGGTGGGGACAGGATGTTCCAGGGGATGGGAGCGAACTTACCAAGAGCAGCCAAGGGCCAGCCCTGAAGACAGGCCTTTCCCGGGGATGTTCAGCGTCTGAACAACCCAGGCCTGCACAGCCGGTCCCTTCTGAGACTCCTCTGGTGGTTCAGTGCTTTCAATGCAGGGGACACGGGTTTGACCCCTGGATGGAGAATGAAGATCCCACATGCCACAGAGCAACTGAGCCTGCGAGCTGCAACTGAGACCTGACCCAGCCAAGTAAATAATAAAGCTTTTTTTTTTTTTTTTGTCAACCCTTTCCTGTTCAGAATCCCTTTTCTTTTTCATGGTCCAAAAAGGGAGTTCTGAGCTTTTCAAACTTTTGTGACTACCATGTCTTATGAGAGCTATTTTATACAGTAAACACTTACAAATCCATATATAACATACAAACTTCCGCAAAATAATAGCTCATTCTACTATCTAGGATGCACAGGGTATTGCTTTTTTTAATTGCATTTTATTTACTTTAAGCTGATGAGGATGCACGAAATTCATTTCATGACCTTCAAATGTGTCACAACTTACATCTGAAAAAAATGGATGGGCGGGAGAATGGAAACCATTAAAGTCGTGAGGGGCCAGAAGCCTTTATTTGAAGAAAAGGCAGCCTCGTTCATAACCGTGCAGGGCTCGACATCATTCACCGTGACAGCTGGCAGGGAAGACGGCTGCACGGATAAAATGTCACAGAGGATGAGAGGGGAGACGGGGAAGGCGGCCCCGTGTGCCCGTTTCAGCGCACGTCATCACTCTTCCCCGAAAACTCCCAAACTCTGCTTCTCTACTTCTTGGTTGAGGCTGTCTCGTTGCTCAGTCCTGGCTGACTCTTTGTGACGCCAAGGACTGTAGTCTGCCAGGCTCCATGGGATTCTCCAGGCAAGAATACTGGAGAGGGTTGCCACTTCCTTTCCCAGAGAACCCTTCTGACTCAGGAATCGAACCCACATCTCCTGTGTCGGCAGGCGGATTCTTCTCCACCGCGCCACCAGGGAAGACCCCTCTGCTTCCTACCTCCTTTTCATCTTTTGCCTGCTCCACTCTCCTCCCAGCTCTCCAACAGATGAGTGCTCAACATGGCCCTTTCTTGTTTTCTGAGCTAGATGTATTCTTCCCCTTAAGACTTCTGTTCTCACAACCCTTCTCAGGGAGAAAATAATCAGGTGATCTGATTAGTACAAAGTGTTAAACACTTGAGGTGTATAAACAGTTAAAGGACGTTTCCTGGGAGTACCAGTGTTTTAATGTCTGCCCCCTCCGTCGCCCCAAATCATGACCCTTGGAGTCTGGCAGCCTGTGGGTGACAGTTTTAGAGAATACGGGTCACGCAAGCTTCCCCAAAACCTGCCACACTGCTCAGTCCACAAAGAGCCCTCAGGTGGTGGTCTGACCCTGGAGAACTCCAGTTCATGTCCACGGAACGACACGTTTGAGAACCTCAGTATATTTTCTCTAGTTCCCCTTGTTTGGAATGAAGTGTTTTGATGAGCACTGGCATATAAGAAAAAAAAATTAAACGTATCATCTAATAAATCTGTTCTGTCTTCAACAAGCCCAGCCTTTAAGTACACACAGCCATTTATTCAATTACCATCAATCTTTCTGGATGTGATTTGTGGATGACAAGAAAAATAATACACATGAAAGTGGTTTTGAGGCTTACGATCCACACATATAAATATATCAACTCATCAAATTCTCTGAATTGGGCACCTAACAACAGACATGATGTGTGGATTGATAACTTGACGATTGGCCAGGTTCAGTCTTTTAATTCAAATGATAAATACCATATTTGCTCCCATAATTTCTTCTCCTTCACACTTTTTTAAAGGAAATATTTTACTGCTGAGAAGGAAATTATGCAGCCTGGTAGTATAACTTCCTCTCTTGGCAGATTGAGTGAATCTAAGTGCCAGAAATCCCAGAAAAAAATCAGAACATCAAAGGTCACAGGTAAGCATTTAAAAGTAGTAAAAACTCAACCTGAAATTGCTGTGGGGGAGATGTTTCGACAGCCCCCACCTCTAAGAATCATTTGGATGTATATTTAAATAGGAACTGACCAATCTTTTAGAATCCTCTTCTCCATTCTGCAGTCATTTAACAAAACCATCTGAAGTCTTTTTGGACGAGTACAGTCTTTGTAACACCACAATCTGTTCTTCAAGAAATACAAAGACAGCGCTTCAAGTGTCCCAATTCTATTAAACCAAATGGCAAAGTCCTCTAAGCTTCTGTGATGTAGACGGCTGTGAAAACACAGGTCCTTTACGATTTGGGGAATGCAGACTTCAGAAATGCATGTGTGAGCGTGTCTGCCCGTGTATTGGTGTGTGCATCTAGGTGTGTGTGTGTGTGTGTGTGCAGAATTCCCAGACCCAGCTCTAGGACCCCTTTTCCCCTGTTACATCACACAATTCCCTGAGAACTCTGTGGATAAAGCTTCTAATGACACCCAGAGTAGCTGTGTATCTTGGCCATCTCAGAGGCCAAGGATTGGTAAGACCCTACCAGGGACCCTGGAATCTCTGGGCAACCCAGAGATTAGCACGTGGTGCGGTGGGACCAGAGAGGATCCCAGCTGATGCTCAGAACAGCCATTGGCATCTCTGCCTTAGGAGGGTCCCTGGGACAGCAGGGGAATCAGCCATGTGCTGACTCTTGGGCTAGGAGTTAAGGAGACAGTCCGAACCTCAAGCCACGTGGAAACCAGACAGCAGCTGGGTCCTCCCTGCCCTCTGAGTCCTAAGACAAGCTCCAACCTCCTCGATTTCCTGAAAGGAAGCCCAGAGTCTTCACCGAGATTTCTCTGAACACCCAGGCAGGGTATACACAGCACCACTGCGACGCGTGTTGGGTCAGGGGAGAGATCTCTTTCCAGCTTCCCTCTCACATCTTTCATCTTTATTTTCTCATCTTTCTTTTCCTCTCAAAGGCAAAGCCCAGTACCTCTCACTCTCCACTTGGCACGACCAGCTCTGTGTGGCTTGGGTTCCCAGTGTCCTATTTTCCATGTTGAAGTGACTCTTCAATTATTTTTTCTACAGAAAGGTCAGGCTCTCCCTAAGAAAAGGTCAGGTGGCAACTGCAATTATAACTTATTATTTTTGTTTCCATACAAAAACCGTAAGTGGCATTAGCAGCATCATGCAGTCTCCTTCCACAACTACGCTGCAAGCCCATCCTCATCCTGCTCCCCAGGTAAACAAACCGGCAGGGAACGTCATTCTCTCCGCATTTCCTCCCACTGACAAGTGCAATCTGATGGCCCTTCCCTGAAGTCTGGGCTGGACTCCACGCCATCCTGGGACTCCCAAGGCTGGACCAGGAGGAGCCTTGCAGCTTCTGCGTGAGACTCCAGGAAGACGGTGTCAGGGAGCCCTGAGCCCCCGGCGGGAGGACCTGAGACTGCTGGGGGGCGGAAACCACATGAGCTCAGCTTGCAGCCACCAGATCTCTGAGGGAGAATGCTTAGGATCCTGTAGAGCAGCACTGCCAAGGGGTGGGAAGGACATGGAGCCCACGCATTGCCCAGCCAAGCCCTGCCTGAGATACTAGCCCCAAAATTACATGTTAAAAAAAGTTGTTTGAAACCACTATGCATGAGACATAGAAAACAAACCTATGGCTACCAGAGTGGAAAGGGGCTCAGTTCAGTTCAGTCACTCAGACATGTCTGACCCTTGTGACCCCATGGACTGCAGCACGCCAGGCCTCCCTGTCCATCACCAACTCCCAGAGCTTGCTCAAACTCATGTCCATCGAGTTGGTGATGCCATCCAACCATCGAATCCTCTGTCAACCTTTTCTCCCACCTTCAATCTTTCCCAGAGTCTTTTCTGATGAGTCAGTTCTTCGCATCAGGTGGCCAAAGTATTGGAGTTTCAGTTTCAATATCAGTCCTTCCAATGAACATTCAGGACTGAACTCCTTTAGGATGGACTGGTTGGATCTCCTTGCAGTCCAAGGGACTCTCAAGAGTCTTCTCCAACACCACAGTTCAAAAGCATCAATTCTTTGATACTCAGCCTTCTTAATGGTCCAACTCTCACATCCATACATGACTACTGGAAAAACCATAGCTTTGACTAGATGGACCTTTGTCGGCAAAGTAATGTCTTTGCTTTTTAATATCCTGTCTAGGTTTGTCATAGCTTTTCTTCCAAGGAGCAAGTGTCTTTTAATTTCATGGCTGCAGTCACCATCTTCAGTGATTTTGGAGCCCAAGAATATGAAATTTCTCACTGTTCCCCATCTATTTGCCATGAAGTGATGGGACCAGATGCCATGATCTTAGTTTTTTGAATTTTGAACCTTAAGCCAGCTTTTTCATGCTCCTCTTTCACCTTCAAGAGACTCTTTAGTTCCTCTTCGCTTTCTGCCTCAAAGGTGGTATCATTTGAGTATCTGAGGTTATTGATATTTCTCCCAGCAATCTTGATTCCAGCTTGTGCTTCACCCAGTTCCAGCATTTCACATGATGTACTCTGCATGTAAGTTAAATAAGCAGCATGACATATACAGCCTCGATGTATTCCTTTCCCAATTTGGAACCAGTCTGTTGTTCTATGTCCAGTTCTAATTGTTGCTTCTTGACCCACATACAGATTTCTCAGGAGGCAGGTAAGGTGGTCTGGTATTCTAATCTCTTGAAGAATTTTCCAGTTTCTGTGATTCACACAGTCAAAGGTTTTAAAGCAGTCAGTGAAAGAAAAGGGTGGGGACGGATAAATTAGGAATCTGGGATTCACATGTAGACACTACTATATATGGAAACGGGAATGGCTACCCCACTCCAGTGTTCTGGCCTAAAGAATCCCACGGACTCTAGAGTCCATGGGATCGCAAAGAGACGGACACAACTGAGCAATTTTCACTTTCACTACTATATATAAAATAGATAAACAATAAGAACCTGTTGTATATCACAGGGAACTATATTCAATATCCTCTAATAATCTATAATGAAATGGAATGTAAAAAAAAAAAGAATATATATAGGCTCCTCAGCTGGCCTAGTGGTCAAGAACCCACCTCACAACGCAGTAGACATAAGAGACGTGGGCTCGATCCCTGGGTCGGGAAGATGCCTGGAGAAGAGCACGGCAGCCCACTGCAGCGCTCGTGCCTGGAGAGCCCCATGGACAGAGGAGCCTGGCGGGCACAGTCCATGCGGTGACAAAGGGTCGGACGCGACTGAGCGACGCGCACTTTTCATTTCACACACGGTGTGTGAGTGTGTACAGTACGGGTGAGTGTGCATGTAAAATGTCACGGGGCTTCATCTGGAACCTGACTGTCAGGTCAGCGGCCTTCCCAGAGTGTGGTCAGCAAGAGACACAAAGATGCATTCTACGGACAGACAGACATGGGCTTTCCACGATCACCCCGACTCCCAGTTGAAAGTGGTTCCCATGGGAACCAAAGTGAATGAAGGTCTCTGGACTCATTTGTGAGCTCCCTGAATCCAGACAGCAGTAGTAAGAGGAGAAAACCGTAAGCTCAGAAGAACTAATTTTTGGTTATTATTTGTAAGCTATTACTAAATCAATACAAACGCCATCCTTAGAATGCAGAGACAGCCACATTATACAAGTGTTTCTTTCTGATACAATTCGTTAATGACTCTGTTCCCTGAAGAGAGAATCTAAAAAACAATGCAACTGCTTTGCATGCTCCTGGTCTTGTAATAAAACATCTCTGGAGGAAGAACGATTGGCTACTAAAGCTAGTTACACCGTGTGCGTTAAAAATGCAGTCTAGTGTTGAAAATTAAGTAAAAAAAAAAAACAGAAAATGTCAGAGGCAGATAAATATTTGATAGAGGTGGGAGGGAATGAAGAAAGTCGGCTTTAGACAGGATATTGGTTTTCCTCTGATAAACATCACCTTGTTCACAAAATTAAATTTTAAAAAAACTAAGAAACTCTTAATACGATGGTGCGTTCTTAGGTTTGTATCCAGAACAAATGGTGAGTTGTTAACAAACAGTGTCAGCCATTTTTCTTTGCAAATTATTAATAGTGAATGTTTGCCGCCCCCCATAAACATGATGGAGGTTTGCATTATTCATCTGTGTTAGAACCTTTTGAAATTTTTTTCCCTATTGATGGCGTTTGTTTTGCATTCAGTCGTATTCCCCCAACCCTTCAGTCTTGCTTTAAAGGTGGATGAGAAGCTCTAAAGATATGGGGGAAGGTGATTTCTGAGCAGCTGCAAGATGGTGGTGGAAATGCCACTGCGAACCCTTTCTTATCCTCAAAGCTCCACCTTAATGAAGAACCACAGGCAATGGGGAGGGTGTTCTCTCTGCCTGTCATGCAGGATAGAAGCCACCAGTGACATATATCCTGTTCATGCAAATGTGCTCAGCCTGATTTGAGTATTAGCTTCACCTTGATTTCCTTTGCGTATAAAGAGCAACAAATGCCTCTTTTAAATACCACCGTCACCCTGTGCCCTTCACCTGGGGACAGCCTGGAAGGTTCTCCTGGAGCTCAGGTTATATAATGTCTTGGTATCCACTCTACCGAAAAGCCCAAACAAGCCTGCTTGTGAGCTCAGACAGCCCGTGAAACTGTTCTTTCTTCTCCAGGCAGAGGAGGCTTGACTGCACCTGGATCCCACGAGGAGTCGGCTGCTGCTTATTCAGGAGGAAAATCAAGCTGCAACTTGGAGAGCCGTCATAGATCGAAGGAGACATGCTACCCAGTGGGCAGAAATGGCCTTGGACGTCCCATCTCTTTCAGTGCCCTTTCTCACCTCAGCACCCACTCACCCTCCCTTATAGAACTCGATTTTCATTGAAGTCTAGTTGATTTACCATGCTGTGTTAATTTCTGCTGTAATATACGTATACACATGCTTTTCCATATTCTTCTCCACTATGGTTTATCAGAGGATGTTGAACAAAGTTCCCTGTGCTGCACAGCGGGTCCTTGCTGTTTATCCATTCTCTATATAACAGTTCCTTGTTGCTTATCCATTCTCTGTATAATGGCTCGCATCTACTAGCCCCAAGCTCCCAGTCCATCCGTCTCCCTCCCCTTTCCCCTTGGCAGCCTCAGTCTGTTCTCTAGGCCTGTGAGTCTGTCTCTGTTCCATAGACAGGCTCACATGTGTCACATTTTAGATTCCCATAAACAGGATATCATATGGTACTTGTCTTTGTCATTCTGGTTTGCTTCACCTAGTATGCTAATCTCTAGATCCATTCATGTTACTGCAAATGGCATTATTTCATCCTTTTTGTGCCCGAGTAATATTCCACTGTATATATGTACCCTGTCTTCCTTATCCATTCATCTGTTGGTGGACGCTTACTTTTAATAACTGAGCGTCTAGCCTGAGCCAGGCACTGTGCTGGGCTCTGTGGGGCTGCAATGGATGGCTGACCCAGGTGTTCATGATCAACGCCAAAGGGACGCGATCTCTAGTGAGACAGGGACAGTCAGAAAAGGAAGATCTCAGTGAAGGGCACAGGAGAGGTGCCTGCTCTGGTCACCACCACTGAACACTGGCTGCCTGGTGGTCCTGGGGGTGTATGACTGCCAGAGACTTGATCAGATGTGTCTATGCACGTGAATTCTACCTTGTTCTACACACAAAGAAAACTTCTCAGGTGGTTATCTAAATGTAACAGAAACAAAAATCTAACATCTGTGTAGTGTTGTACGATTCTCTTCATATCTGCCAAGGCCTTATATTATCTGCTCTCTTCACTAACCCTATAATGAGACCAGGAGGTATCAGAGAGTCTAGCAAAGAAGCAAATGGAAGCTCAGAGTCCCCCCAGGGAATGTCAGTGTTGGCTAGGCTTCAAGACTCCCAGTTTTGAATTCAGACGTCTTATTACTGTGCACACCAGTTACATGGCATTGCTGAGAAAAACAAACACTCTTAAAACTGACTGTTAACCATTTCTACAACTTATACATATTGACTTCACAAATATTTATTGAGCACATTATAAATAGAACAAAAATAGACAAGGCCCTTCTCTACTTTTATAAGCAAGCTTATAATCTAAAATTATTTCCCTGTTTAATGTCTAACAGTGATACCTGTTTAGGGGAAAATGAAATAGAATTTGGTGTGACTGAGGGGTGGGCGAAGACTGTAGGCAGAGTGGCTGGGGAAAGCCTGTCTGAGGAGGTGATGTTTGGGTTGACTTGAACGGTGGAAGGACACAGTCACACGGCTATCTGTGACAGAGACGAGGGCTCTAACGCAGAGAGAACTTGGGACATTTGAGGAATAGAAAGTGGACCAATATGTCCAGAGTGTGGAAAGCGCACAGAAGGGGGATCGTAAGAGGCCATAGAAACAGGATGTGTGCACATTTACATCTTGTAAAGAGCTTCTGTTCTGATGTGCAGGAGAGCGGCCAGATTTGATTACCATCTTTACAGGATCACTCTGGCTTCCTTATGGAGAATGGCTTGCAGGAGGGCAGGATGGGAGCAGAGGGATCTTTTGGGGATGACTTCAGTGATCCAGGCAAGAGATGATGGTGGTAGCGAGGGTGGAGCATAATGAATTGATTGGGGATGTATGTTGAACTTAAGATGGACAGGAGACGCTGAGTGGGTTAGAATGGCCATGAGAAAAAAATAAGGAACAAATTATAGCTTTAAGGTTTTTGATTTGAGCAACAGGGTGGTTGTTGGTGCCACTTATTGAGATGTAAACTATGCTAAAGAAACAATTTTAAGATGCTACAGAGATGAGGAGTCATATTTTGATCGAGTGAGGATTTTACGTGGAGTGGTCAGATGGGCATTCTGAAAACTGGGTTTGGAGTTCAAATATGAGGACAAGACTAGAGACAGAAAATTGGAAATCATCACCGTATACACAGTACCTGGGACTGCAGACTTGGATGAGCTCCTCCAGAAATTAGATAAATCAGAAAAGAGAAGACAGCCCAGACTTGGGCTCTAAGGTATTTCAACATGAAGAGGTCAAGCCAAAGAGGTGGAACCAATCAAGGAAATTGAAGAGGAGTGGCCAGTGCTGTAAAAGGGGGACTCCCCAGAGAGAGTTTAAGATGGGAGGTTAGCCATGTCAGACATCGCTGAGATGGAAAACAAAAGGAAGACAGAAGAGTGTTGAGGGCAGAGGAGACTGAGGGTCTCCAGCAGCCCTGCAACCTGCTGGGCTTGAGAAAAATAACCAGCACTCGGTGCTTCTTATTTTTCATGCCACTGAGGCAAGCAGTCAACAGGGAAATAGTTTCCAGTTCCTCCAAGATTTTGTTTAGTAAAGTTCAAATGTCTGAATGAAAAATTGGATCATTCCAAAAGCATATCCTCAGCCCCATAAGGGATCGTTTAATAAATATCCATCGTTATCAGGCAGGCGTCCTGAGACGATGTCCTGGGTAGTTTGACCTTCGATGGGATCGTTAGTGAGGACTTCATCCTGGTACTTTCAGGACCAGAATCAATCCCTGCTTCATTATGCTTTGGGGACACACGAGAAATCCGAAGGGAGGTTTCATTTTCAGTTTGAGGGATGTACAGTAAGAGGATGTGAGGAGCTTGAAAATGGAAGCAGAATCACCAGTTTTATGACCAGAATGGTGAGGGTGTAAAACAAGGCCTAAGCCAGCTTCCGTCATTGGCACCTTGCTGGAATTAAGAGTGTGAGTTCTAGAACCTGAGGGTGAGGTGCACGGGACAAGAGTGAGGAAGATGATGGCGCGAGATCAGAAAATTGAAGGAACTCGATGGCGAAGACGAGCTCAGAGAAAGACAGTGAGCAGATGGCCCCGAGCCTCTCTTCCCTCACAGCTTGACAACAATCAGATAATAATCTGACGATAATCACATTACGACTGCCATTGTTTAAAGTCAAAGAGTGGAGCTCTTTGAAAGCAACCTGGGAAAGGGCTCATATCCTGTCCTTTTTATAGTCCTCGTGAATTGTCTCAGTGAGTGGAAGTGTGAGGAAGAAGAGCAAGTGACATGCCGATGAAGACGTGAAACTGAAAATGAAAACATGGAGTGTATTCCAGAAATGAGAAGATGAAGACAAATGGATATGCTCCAAATTATTTCCCAATGTGATCCTATTACACGCAGGGGCGGACTTCTAAACTTTTGCACCTGTAAAATGAGAATTTTATAGTACTTTTCTGAACATTACCATCTGATTTAGTAGAATGGTGTGAAGTCAACTCAAAATACCTATCCCTCGTTTAACCATATTTTGTTTTATCTAATGTTTAACTTCTAAAACAAAACATACACCTGCTGTGGCTGCTGCTAAGTCACTTCAGTCGTGTCCGACTCTGTGCAAAACCCCATAGACATCAGCCCACCAGGCTTCCCCGTCCCTGGGATTCTCCAGGCAAGAACACTGGAGTGGGTTGCCATTTCCTTCTCCAATGCATGAAAGTAAAAAGTGAAAGTGAAGTTGCTCAGTCGTGTCCGACTCTTCGAGACCCCATGGACAGCAGCCTACCAGGCTCCTCTGTCCATAGGATTTTCCAGGCAAGAGTACTGGAGTGGGTGCCATTGCCTTCTCCAATATACACCTAAAATGGTTTAAATAAACCTGACATTTCTCTAAGGAATACACAGTACACAAAAATTATGTTAATGTATCATCTCTCTTGAACTTCTCCCCATGAGAGAATTTAAACACTGCAAACCACTTGGTGGTGGCTTAGTCACTAATTCATGTCTGTCTCTTGAGACCCTGTGGGCTGCAGCCCTCCAGGCTCCTCTGTCCATGGGACTTTCCAGGCAAGAATGCTGGAGTGGGTTGCCATTCCCTTCACCAGGGGATCTTCCCAACCCAGGGATCGAACCCAGGTCTCCTGCACTGCAGGCAGATTCTTCACTGACTGAGCTACTAGGGGACTACTTAAATATTAGTATATCTAAAACAGAATGATTTAAAAGTCAGGAGATCTATGGTTTAGGTCATGGTGGAGTTATGAGTTACCAGACTTACCCTCCCACTATAAGCAATTAATAACTCTGGACAAAACACATAAAGCAAATTCAGGTACCAGATTACAGACATTGCAGGACTGTGACCCTTGAGAGCAGGGCGAGCCCAAGGCAAGTTCCTTGTCCACACCAGCTGTCTGCTTAGGGTTATGTTCAACCCTCAGCACAAAGAGGTGGAGACCACAGAGGAGCAGTGGCCTCCCTGGAAGAGGACAGGAATCAGAGCTTGAATCTGCTGAAGCAACTGGCACACAGGGGTGATCAGCAGCCTCTGATGCAGACTCCCTGCAACCAGCCAGGAAACCAAATGCCTCCTAGAACAAAACTCAAACTCTCTACAGAAATTTAAAAATTTGGATCCTCAACAACATAGAATGCACAGTGTGCTACATTCAATGAAAAGCTCTTAGACACCCAGAGGACCAGGAAACTAACTCGTAACCCAGGAGAAATAATCCCATAGGAACAGACTGAGGACACTGGACGGAACAACAGCACAGGGCCTTTGGGACAGCTGTTATAAACTGTTCAAAGACATTTTTAAAAAGATGTACATAATTTGTTGTCTAGTCACTAAGTCACATCCAACTCTTTCCAACCCCCTGGACTGCAGCACGCCAGGCTTCCCTGTCCTTCACTATCTCCTAGAGTTTGCTCAAATTCATATCCCCTGAGTTGGTGATGCTATCTAACCATCTCATCCCCTGCCACCCTCTTCTCCTTTGCTTTCAGTCGCTCCCAGCATCAGGATCTTTTCCAACACCTGCTCCTTTTTAATTGGGCTATTTTTATAGTTTTATATGTGCTAGGAGAAGTCTCTTGTCAGAGACAGGATGTGGGAAAATGTTCTCCCATTCTGTAAACTGCCTTTTCACTTCCTTGGTGGTGTTCACTGATAAACAAAAATTTTCAATTTTGAATAACTCCAATGTATTTATTTTTATCTGTTGTTTGGCTTCTGGTGCCACATCTTAGAAAGCATTGCTTAATCCAAGGTGACATTTAATAATTCTTTTCTTTCAGATGTTATATTTTTCAGTTCTAGAATTTCTATTTTGTTCTATTTTCAAAGGAGATCATGCCTGTGCTTTTTTCCTAGGAGTTAAAAAGTTTTAGCTCTTATATACGTACTTGCTCCTTGGAAGAGAAGTTATGACCAACCTAGATGGCATATTAAAAAGCAGAGACATTACTTTGCCAACAAAGGTCCATCTAGTCAAAGCTATGGTTTTTCCAGTAGTCATGTATGGATGTGAGAGTTGGACCATAAAGAAAGCTGAGCACCAAAGAATTGATGCTTTTGAACTGTGGTGTTGGAGAAGACTCTTTGAGAGTCCCTTGGACTGCAAGGAGATCCAACCAGTCCATCCTAAAGGAAATCAGTCCTGAATATTCATTGGAAGGACTGATGCTAAAGCTGAAACTCCAATACTTTGGCCACCTGATGCGAAGAACTGACTCGCTTGAAAAGACCCTAATGCTGGGAAAGATTGAAGGCGGGAGGAGAAGGGGACGACAAAGAATGAGATGGTTGGATGGCATCACAGACTCAATGGACATGAGTTTGAGCAAGTTCCGGGAGTTGGTGATGGACAGGGAAGCCTGGCGTGCTGCAGTCCATGGGGTCACAAACAGTCAGACAAGACTGAGCGACTGAACTGAACTGAAGGCTCTTTAATCATTAATTTCTTTGGAAGGAAATTTTCTGTCTCAAAAAAAAAAAAAAAAAGATAACCAAAAGGCACTCTCATACAATGGGAAGGCAACAAACGACCTGATCAGACCAGCCCAGGTACTAAATCCTGCTCTGACCCTCTTCTCTCTGTAACCCCAGGAAGGTTATTTAGTATTTCCAAGTCTGAGTTTTACCATCTACAAAATGGAGATAATAACAACACATTGTCTGCAGATATTTTTACCACTATTATAATCCTTTTCATCATGTTGTAGTTTCATCATGAGAATCAGTGTTCATGGGTTTTAAGCCCAGATTTCCCATGAACTAGTTCTGTGGCATAGGAAGGTCTGGCTCTCTGAACCTCGGTTTCCTCAACTGTGAAACAGGGTAAGCAAGAAGACCCATCACTCAGGTCCTTTGCAACATTAGACTTTCTGTTACTAATCTCAAGTATGTACTTGGCAACTTAAGACACACCCTCAGGAAACTACATTCTGTTTGAAAACCTGCTTTTCGGTTTGATGGACCAACACCTACCTCTGCCTCCAAACAAATATGTCCCTTTTCTTCAAGTTAAATCATAACATTTATTTATTTATTCGGCTGTGGCTGTGCACCAAGTGGGTAGTTTCCTGACCAGGGATCAAATCCATGCCCCCTTGCACTGGGAGTGCAGAGTCTTAGCCACTGGGCCACCAGGGAAGTCCTCAGATACTTAAGTGAAAGAATACTTGGGGTAGAAATAACAATATATAAAATCAGCACCTCTTTCCTTGGGTGCTATTTTCATAGAGAGAAGATAAATACAAATTTGATCATTCCTGAGTCTTCTAAGTTCATGAACCGAGGCTTTTTGTAGGTCTCCAGCCCACTGCAAAACGATTCATTTTCTGCCTCCCTATTGAGATCAGCCTAGATTTCAGCCGCCTACTGGGCCAAAGACAGAGCCCAGATTATGAGTCCAAAACACCACAGATCAAGCAGTGGGGTGTCCCAGTGGAAACACCAGCGACAGAGAAGCGTTCCCATCAGTATTGGGAGGCGAGGCGTCAGGTGATCAAGCTTCGCTGCTGGAAGGCAGGGCAGTCTGGGATCACTGTGACCCTGCTGCCCCACATGGAAATTCTGTGATGCAGTCTGCAAGTCCTGGGGACCTGCGCTGGAGGAGGAGAGGGCTCTGTCACGCCCTTCTTCCCTGCGGGCTGGAAGAAGGGCCCGAGAGAAGATGATCAGGTCGGCCAGCGAGCAGACAGGAGGGCACACAGGGGTGCTGCAGGAAGGGTCCCCTGTGCCCAGCAGCCTCCCCCACACATCGAGGGAACCGTCCATGTGCTGTTCTGTCCACACGACTCCACTCCATTGCCACAGACGTGCCCGCTTCCAGCTCTGCCTCTTTCTGACCAGGATGGGAGCCGGATGCACCAGCATCTGAAATGCCAAGCATACAAACTCAAATACCATCCTTCAGAGGCTGAGTGCCAGGAACCACACGGACTTGAGCACAAGCCTGGCGTGGACGCTTGTTCTGAGCACCGTTTCAATCGAGGCCTGCAGTCAGCTTTTATAAAACTCCCAAACTGGGACCACTTCGATGTCTCCAAGTTCCATCTCCGGAAGTCACATTCGCTTCATTCATCGCTGATGAAAATAAAAACCCTTTTAAAAAATGAACTGAAGAGAGAACCCATTCCAAGGTTCAATCTGTAGTTGCCACCTGGATCGATAACATAGAAAAATAGACGTTGAGAATAAAACCTAATCCTGCCTTTCATTTTCTGGTTTGAAATGAAACAAGATATTGATATGCAAGTGGAGAGGCTCATTGATTCATGAGAATGCATTGGAGGCAGCAGGCAGGAGATACCATGATAAATACACGGTTCTGGTTGAATCGATGACTCTGGCTCTGACTGTTATTACTCCAGGATCTCTGAGTCGTGGTATCGACACTTGCCTCTTTGATGTGAGTTTTCTGGACTCTGGGGTGGCACAATGCCAGGCCTTCTGAGCTTCTACAGTTAACCGTCTATAAACTGCCTTCCTGAGAGCGCAGGTGAAAGCAACTCGAGCAGGTTTTCTGAGATGGATTTGCTGCTTCTGTTTCTACTGTCATTGCTGTTCCATTGCTCAGTTGTGTCCGTCTCTCTGAGACCCCATGGACCACAGCACACCAGGCTTCCCTGTCCTCCACCAACTCCAGGAGCTTGCTCAAACTCATGTCCATCGAGTTTGTGATGTCATCCAACCATCTCACCCTCTGTCCCCTTCTCCTCCTGTCTTGCTTCCTTAAACCTTTTCTTGGTTGAGGGGTCAAGTCCAGGCTGAGAAAGTGGCTTTCACCTCTGGGGTGAGGTGAAATTGCTTCTTTGTGCTGAGAGGGCTCAGAGCCCAGAAGAGTGGGGAAGACTGGCAGTCCCCTTGCCCATCTGAAGGAGTGAATGAGCTGGCATGGAGCTACCGACAGTGACCTGGGGCTGGGGCAGAGAGGAGACCATGATGACAGATGCAGAGTGGTCAGGATCCCTGCTGTCCAGCTCAGCAGGGGGTGACCCAGGCAGGGCTCTGGGTCTGTCCCACGGACCTCGGCTAAGGGTCAGGGCTGACTCAGGTGGGGCCTGGAGGCCCGCTGAATCCTCCTAGAACCTGTTTTCGAAGGTCTCCAGGCTGAGTGGTAGCTGCACCCCATCTGTCTTCCAAAGAGGCTGAGCTGACAGTAGGGGCCCCGGGCTGACGGGTCAGGCTGGAGCTGCTTGAGAGGCCCTCAGACCATATGCCTTGGGCAGGCGGTGGCCCCTGAGGGCACTGGGGGGTTCCTCCCAGAAGAAATGGCTTCATCTGGACTTGAGCACACATGAGCATTGTGGAGAGGCGGCCATAGGTAAAACGAGAAGAAATGTCAGACGATCTCTACTCGGGCCTTTGGCGTCCAACAGAGTTCTTGGGAAGTCACCTGAGGTCTGTCAAACAGAAAACAACGCTGGAGGATGGTTTCTCTGGGACAAGGCCGCAGGCAGAAGGTCTCCTGGGCGTTATGAGTGACACCCCTCATTACGGACTGTCCCTTGGCTGCTTGTCTAGGAAGGACAGGGTCTTCTGCGAGGCTTTCAGAGAGAAGGCCTCCGGGAGGGGTTATGAACAGATTTCAGGAAGTAGGAAAATTCTGTATTTCCATGTGATAACAAGAAAACATTCCAGAAACTTTAAACTTCAGTTGTTCCTCCCCCCAACTCCCTCGCCCACTCTGGTCAATGAAGACTTGCTCAGCCTGAGTCCTCAGTCCACGTGATAACACAGCTCAGAACACGTGGTGGGAAACAGCCTGGAATCCAAGTTCTGGCCCGGCTCTGTTTCGGCCCCACAGGCTGTGGACAGCAAGAGCGATCCCACCAAACTGCCCTAGACTTGGAGACGGGAGAGCAGGGTGAGCCGCCCGTTCCCCGGCTCCCTTCTCAAGGGGGCCTCTTCCACGGCACTGGGGTTTGCTGAATCTCAGGTTTTCATCCTTAAAAAGTGGGGCGATAACTACCTCTTTGGATGGTTGTCATGATGAGAAAACAATGTCAGTGGTAACACAGTTTTAACATAAAGAAGATTCTTGCTACTTAGATTTCACAGCCTTACCTTATCAGTAGTGGTAGAAACTACACTATACGTTTACCAAACTGGGTTGTTTCTCCTGGACACACAAAGAGACTACATTTCCCAGAATCCCCTACATCTAGGCGGGCTTCACGCCTGAGTTCTGGCCAATGGAATGTGGACCAAGGACATGGCCATCACCACCAGGCTGGCCATAAACACAGCCAAGCTCTGTCTTCTGCACACACACCTGGAGTGAGTCACCGGGAGACAGGTGACCATGGAGAAGAGGAAACAGCCTGGACAGATGGGTGGAAAGACCCTACGACCCTCCTCAAATGGGGGAGCAGGAAGCCACCTGTTGGCAGTTAATGGTGCTGTAAGAAATAGATGTTCCCTGGTTAAGCCATCGAGATTTAGGAAGTGCTGGCTAAGGAACAGAACTGTATTATCCTGAGCAACACGTGAACGAATTATGTGATTGTAGACACATCTCACCCTCTAAGAGCTGGGTTTCTCATCTATAAAAGGGCACCGTGACATCTCTCCAATTCTCTCAGGGTTGGCATGAGGGTAAAAACAAGACAATCACTCAGAAGCTATTACCCTGGGCTGCTCATCTGAGGATTTTTTTTAACTGAGGTGGAACTGATGTACAATATTATATAAACTTCAGGTGTACAACAGAGTAATTCCGAGTTTTAAAGGTTATATCCTATTCATAGTTATTACCAGATATTGGTTACAATCTATGTGCTGTACCATACACCCGTGTAGCTCACTTATTTACACACAGCAGTTTGTACCTGCTAACCCACTACCCCATCTTGCCCCTCCCCCTCCCCTCTCCCCACTGATAACCGCTAGTTCAGTCTCTATATCTGTGAGTCTGTTTCTTTTTTGTTATAGTTGCTAGTTTGCTGTATTTTTTAGATTTCCATATATAGGGGATGTAATACAGTATGTGTCTTTCTCTATCTGATTTATTTCACTAAGCATAATGCCCTCCAAGTCAATCTATGTTGCTGCAGAATATCTATCTTTTTTATGACTGAGTAGTATTCCAGTGTGTGTGTGTGTGTGTGTGTGTGTGTGTGTGTGTACACCACATATTCTTTATCTATTTATATGTTGATGGACACTTAGGTTGCTTCTATATCTCGGCAACTGTACTGAGCTTGAGTACTGTACAATACTGAGCTGCATGTATTTTTTTTTTTGAATTAGCATTTTCTTTTTTGTGATATATACCCAAGAGTGGGATGGCTGGGTCATATGGTAGGTTGATCTTTAGTCTTTCTGAGAAATCTCCAAATTATTTTCCACAGTGGCTTCACCAGTTGACATTCCCACCAACGGTGTGTCCACAGCCTCACCAACATTTATGATCTGTATCCTTTTTGACAATGGCCATTCTCACAGGTGTGAGGTATCTTATCCTATTGGGTGTGGTTTTTGTTTGAATTTACCTTACAACTGATGACACTGAGCATCTTTGCATACACCTGTTGGCCATCTGTATATATATGTCTTCTTTGGAAAAATGTCTTTTCAGAACTTCTGTCCATTTTTAAATTGGGGTGTTTGTTTTTTGGCATTGAGGTGTATGAGCTGTTTATATATTTTGGATATTAGCCCCTTATAGGGTCACTTATAGCCTCTTATCGTTTGCAAATACTTCCCCCATTCAATAGGTTGTCTTTTCAGTTTGTTGATGATTGCCTTAGCTGTGGGAAAGCTTTTATGTTTAATTAAGTCCCATTCATTTATTTTTGGTCTTATTTCCTTTGCATTAGGAGACAAATGCAAAAAGATGTGATTTATGTCAAAGAATGTTCTGTGTACATTCTCTTCTAGGAGTTTTGTGGTTTCAGATCGTAAATTCAGGTTTGAACCCATTTTGAGTTTGTTTCTGTAAATGGTATGAGGAAAATGTTCTAATTGCCTTCTTTTGCTGTAACTGTCCAGTTTTCCCAGCACCACTTATTGAAGAGACTGTCTTTTCTCCATTACATATTCTTGCCTCTTTTATCACAGATTAACTGAGCAAAAATGTATGCGTTTATTTATTTATTTCTGTGCTGCCCATTGATCTAGCCGTCCGTTTTTGTGCCAGTACCATACTGTTTTGAATACTACAGCTTTGCAGCTGAGAAATTTTTAAGAACACAGACACCTGAGTTTTCCGGGAAGCCCCATCTCCTGGTTGGTACCTCAGGGTGTACAATTTAAATGCTCCTTGGGTGTCACGGTAGCAAGCAAGCACTGAAAACCAGCATCATATAGGAAACCACTCTGATAAATGAAAGGAACAAATGGCAAATTCTTATACTCAGAAGTGAGCACAGGATTGTTTTGCAAGAAGACCAAACATTCATCAAGCTGGGCAGAAAGTGAAACGCTTGGGCAAGTGGATACAAGTCACCGGTTGTGACTCCCTCTGAGTCACCACAGCTCACGACTCGGGAGGCACCACTCACATCCCCTCTGAGGGGGTTCACACTAAACAGTGCTGTCCAGACTGTGCTTTGTGACCCCCGGGATGACCAGACTCTGCTCAGAGTCACTTCCTGAACCTAAACAGTAGTTTAGGAAGAGCTGGACACCTCGGTGAACAGCAGCAGTAAAAGTGAAAACCCAGGCCCCTTTCAGGGGTGGGGCAGCCACCCACCTAAACAAAGCCAAGCTGCTCTACATTTCAGATGTTGCTGCTGTTGTCCAGTCGCTCAGTTGTGTCAAACTCTTTGCAGCTCCCTGGACTGCCGTGTGCCAGGCCTCCCTGTCCTTTATCATCTCCTGGAGTTCCACCAAATACCCGGCCATGCCAACCAGGGTAACTGAAGATCCCCAGCTCTACTGGGGCAGCAGTTAGTAATCACAGCAATGACTGAGGGCTTCCACGTGCCAGATATCCTGTGAGGTGCTCTTCGTGGACTAACTCATTTAATTTTCACCAGAGCCCTACCATGTATGATGTACAAGGCTCAGGTAAGGCCTCCGTTTTCCAGGGAGGGACTGAAGCACAGAGAGGTTTGTGAACTTGGGCACCGTGCCACCAGCTGGAAGTGGTGGAGCGGAGGCTTCGGCTCAGGCCACGTGGCTGCAGAGCCTGCCCTCGAGACTGGCTTATGTAATCCTTGACTTTGCTGATGGGAGAGACCATTGCTGGTGGAGCCCTTTTTTGTGACTTCAAAGGAGGCTGAATTTAGCACTGGAGCCCACCTGTGGACATTCAGAAAGAAACTGGGAAAGAACCACAGATCATAGAGCCCAGAATAACACCTATGGCTGCCTCCGGCCATTGAAGTCCATCTCCTGCTACAACAAAGGTCATCCTGAGGTCTACAGAGAAGACAGATTTTGACTCTGACTCGATAGAATAGAAACCTTGAAACCCAACCTGCTGAGGTCTACCCAGGCTCAAGGGAAAAACACCCGAGGTGGAAGCCCACTGTTGGTTAAGGTCTGTCCTCAACAACGTGTGTTCTTACAAAGCTGAGGATGGTGCAGACCCTCTGCCCCGCTGCAAGCCACGTTCCCCAACACTGGGCCTCAGCCCCCGACCCCTTGGCACTAACTCCTGGCCAGGTTCCCAAGGTCTGGCTTCCTCCAGCCCTGCAACTGCTCGCGTCCCCCCAGGGCCAGCCCCACCCAGGCGCCCAAGCCTCCAGGCCTGCCCACTGCACAGAGATATGGTGGGGGCAGGGGGGTGAGCATGGTGCCCACCCCACGCTGGAGGATGGTCAAGAATCAGGAGCCAGCACCAGCCACATCCCCATGGCTGCAGAGGGAACTCACTCCTTTTGGAAAATGTACCACAAGCTGTTCAGGGTGAAGGCCAGGAGGGAGCAGAACGAAAACTTCATGACTTGGGTCCTCTCGGGCTCCCCTCCAGGGAAGAGGCAGGCCACACCTCACCCCGAAACCACCCCACCTCCCACCTAAGCCTCCAGCCCCACTCTGGCCCCCTGAACTTTCTCTCCTGTCTTCCATCCTTCTACCCTCTTTCTAGCATCTCCCAGGCCCCAAACCAAACAACGTCCTATGTTTACTTCCCAGGCAATTGATTTTCACTTTAAAACCATTAGAAATTGGATCTTAGGCTCTGACCACAAGGACCAACCACCAAACCTTTATCTCCCATGGCCCCCGTGAAACCAGCCAGAGTGAGGTCCCTCTGTGCAGACCCAGGTAGCGTGCTGGGGCCCCTGGACAGAGCTGGTCTCCTGCTCTGACGGCCCAGCAGCTGTTCCAGCTGATTCCACAGAGGAGAGCAGAATTCCACCAGGATCTAATCAAATGAGGTATCTCTGAGGGGTGAGAATTGTGATAAAAGACCTCCAAGATGCGATCTGAAAAAGAGGCCTTTACATGTAATTGCAACCGCTTTTTGGCAACATCTACACTTGGAGAATAAGAATTTGTATCATGCCTGACAATGCTTTTTGTAGGTCATGAAATCAAGCTTTTTGTTTTTTTTCTGATCTGATTATACCCCATCTTTGAAAACAATGAAAACAGAAAAAGGCAGAAGGAAATTATATTTTTGACATAACAGACCATAAGGACCATTATGTATTAATTATAAAAGAAGGCAAAGGTGCAGAGAGCCTATATTAAGGGAAATGCCCCATATTCAGGTAGCAGCTCTATGCAGGCATTCATGCTAAGTCACTTCAGTCCTGTCTCTGCGACCCCATGGACTGTAGCCCACCAGGCTCCTCTGTCCATGGGATTCTCCAGACAAGAACAGTGCAGTGGGTTGCCATGCCCTTCTCCAGGGGATCTTCCTGACCCAGGGATTGAGCCCACGTCCCCTGCATTGCAGGTGGGTTCTTTACCACTCATGCCACCTGGGAAGCCCATTAGCTCTATATGCATATCTAATGAGAAAAATCACAACATCTTTAAGAAGTAAAAAGTTCTCCAAAGTTCTCCATATGAACTGCAGTCACTAATCCCCATGAAGTTGGTGGCAAAATGCCAGATCATCTTATAGAGAAGCTTCAGCTCTGAAGGCAATCTCTGTGGCTTCAAACTGTGCGTGCAGACATTCTTTAAAATCAATGCAGAGGTTGGAGGGCTATTATCTACCCCTGTTTTCTATGTATCAAAAATACAGCCATCACCAAAGCCACAGGAAGCTTACAAATTTGTATATTATGCCTTCAAGCCCAAACCCTGGAAATTCAGCCTCAGTGTCTCCAAGAACGCGCTACCTTGGAATACACCTGCACTCACATCAGCAGTGTCCGTCCTGTTTAATGCTCACCCTATTTAATGTGGAGTTAATACACCGTTCCCAACATGAGCAGAGGGTAAATGTTAGTCCTTCCTTCTCTCTCTTCAGCTCCAAGAACCAGGACGCAGCAGACACGTGTCCTCTGGTAGCAACCTGGTACATGCAGTTGATCCATTAACGGATGAAAGAAAAGAAACCCAGGGACCAAACCTCTATACCATTTTGGAGTCTAAAGCTCACCGTGTCTCCAACCATCGACACTGAACATGAGGGTCAAAGTCAGTCCTGACAATCCACCCACGCCCCTCCCACAGCCTCCCTCGTGGCTGCCTGAGCATCTTCAGGGTTTGAAACAGTCGTTCAAGCACCAGGGGGATCTCAAGTGGGAAACCGCGCTACCGGTCTCGGTTCCCCAGCCCTACTTTATGCATCGCCCAGGTACCTGTTCCATGGAAGATGGAGCACACTTCTCTACCCCTTGGCCATGAACTTGCTTGAGCAATGAGCCAGATGCGACAGGGTATCTGTCTGCTTCTACCCCTCAGAAGACCTTGCCTGTGTCTGCCTGTTGTCTAGTCTTTCTACCGTAGCCGTGCAAAGGCCATGACCCCGGTCAAGGAGGAAGAGAAGGAGAGACACTTGGAGCAGGGATGCTTCAGCTAATGGGATAAAGAGGACAGAATAGCATCAGCAGGAGCCGGCCAGCCAAGGAGCTGACGGACAACGAAGTGCAGCCAAGATCAGCCAGGCCCAATGCATGGTTTTAGCAATTCCATGACCAGGGCATTAAGTCCACTGACTCGGGGGCGCTTAAGTAGCAATATCTCACTGATACACTCAGCAGTCATCCCCCACCACAGACCACAGGGTGCTGCCTCAGGAAAGCGCCAGACAGGCTCAGCTCTTGGAGAATCACGACTGGTTGTGAGCGAGACTAAACTCATGAGACTTTGCTCTTAAAGCTGTCTTTGCTGTTCAAAACTTACAGCCCCAAAAGATCCACATAGGTTTAACAGTTTTCTTTCCGTCTTGTTATCTGGGACACACACGTTAGCTCAGATTTGCAAGCTGCGAGGTGTGCATTTCGGATGCTTTCCCATGGCCAAGAGCCTGAGGGCTCCCCCTGCGGCCCCTCCATCCCCAGGAAGACCGTGGCTCTCAGGGGAGACACAAGCTAAGCAGTTCAGGTCAAGTCAGCAGCACCTTCACCCCTCCCTGTGCCTACTACCTAACCTTCTGGAGAGCTCGAAAATGAACCAAAGCCCTTTTCTCCTTTCTAGAACATCTGTCTGAAAAGTCATACTTCATTCTTTTCCCTGCTTTTCGTTTTTTTTTTTCCCCCTCCAAATGTCCCATTTGACTCTGAACTCAAGGCTCTGAAATGCCATAGTGGGAGCCACGCTGACCTTTGCAGAAGAGACGGTGACAGACTTAGGCAGATCTGGGATGGATCAAGGGTAGAGTTCCTGTTCCTGGTCCTCCTCCCTTTGAAAGTCTGATACCGGATCCCTCGGCACCCCCGCCTTCTGCTGACGCTGGTGCCCTCCCACTCTAAGGCAGAGATGATGACTTGAGGCACATGTGGTACCCCTCCTCCACCCATCCATGACAGACGCTCCTCCAGCTCCGAAGGATAAATCCGCAGCATCCTTCTCAACACTGCTCCCACCAAGGGTAGGACTTCCTTGGTAGGACTTCCTGTGCTGAATATGACTGCTTACCCAAGCTCCACAACATCCATGTATCTGCTTCTGCCCTGCAGGATGGCTAAGCTTTATAGCTAAACTGCATTTTTGAACTTAAAGTGTCTTTCAGTCCATGACACAACCCAGATTCATTCGCATCCCATCTCCTGTCTAGGCTCATGAAACTCTTAGAAGGTACCCAGTATTTTCAGGATACCTATGATAACCTAGGTGATGTGTGAAGAACTACACATACAGTAACAAATGAGACACAGTCAAGGCCTCTGGAAAGTCTTGTGTTTTAGAAAGCTTTCAGCCTTGAGGCACAGGGCTGAGCCATGCAGACCTTGCTGGCATTGATGCTGGTCTATAAAAGAAACATCTGGGGGCAAGTCTTGCTTTTACTGATCCACAAATTCTATTACAATAGTAGATACTTACTATGCTTAAGAGTAAGCTGGTCAAAGATATGCAAAAGCAGCCAAGACTTATTCTTCCCAGAATAAATAGCTGTGACATGGAAAGTCTGAATATCTGTATCGCACTAAGTATGGCTGTTTACCCAAACTCCACAAGGTCCACTTATCTGTTTCTGCTTTGCAGGACAGCTAAACTTTATAGCTAAATTGCATTTTTGAACTTAAAGTGTTTTTGTAACTTCTAAATATAGTAAAAAAAAAAAAAGTGGGTATAGCTGCAATGTTGAAAACATACACGTGTCAAACAAAATATAATACAAACATGTAAACATCAAACACCAAAGAGAAGCACAGACAACGAAACCGTGGGGGTTCAGACACCTGAGGCTCCAGTGACGACACCTGCAAAGCTTGCCCAGTACCAAGCTGTTCGAGCTTACGCTGTAATCAACTATGCTTCAGCCTTCTTTTTTTTTTTTTAAGGAAGTCTTCTAGAGTCCCTTCCCTTCTCTTGCTTCATCTTTAAACCTTAATATAGGATTTTGCCTACTGTGTAAGTTGCTCAGTCTTGTCTGACTCTTTGCGACCCCATGGACTATACAGTCCATGGAATTCTCCAGGCCAGAATATTGGAGTGGGTAGCCTTTCCCTTCTCCAGGGGATCTTCCCAACCCAGGGATCGAACTCAGGTCTCCTGCATTGCAGGTGGATACTTTACCAGCTGAGTCACAAGGGAATTGTAGTTTCCCTTGCCTATTAATGGTCTATAATAATATTTTGAGTAGAGACCAATCTGTAGGAACGTCTAACTCTTATCTTCATTTCCAGAAAGAGAAAGAAGCAGTGTTTAGAAGTGGCGAAGGGGAGCGTTTCCTGGCCTGTCTGCTCACATCTCTCATAAGCGTCCTATGTTAATCAACGTACTTCTGGCCTATCACTTTGCCTCTCACTGAATTCCTTCTGCGCTGAGACCCAAAAAGCCTGCGCCTCAGTAAATCCAGACAGCAGATACTGAAGCCCCTACCAGGTGGGAGATGCTATCTGTAATGCTGCCTGTAAGCATGCAGACTCTAGAGAAGTTGGAATTGGAAGGTTGATGATGCTGACTCTCACTTACCTCCCCACCAACCAGTCAGGAAAAGGTCCACACGCTGACCACGCCCTCTGTGGACCACTGCTACAAAACTTCAGTACCCACTCTAGCTGCGGGGGACACAGCGTTGAGGGCATTAGCCCTCTGGGGCTCCCTTTACCTGGCAAAACAATAAAACGATTCTTTTCTACTTCAACGCATCTCTCCCATAAAAAAGAAGTGGTGAAGGCCTTGGACACCATCTAGCTCATGACTGTCAAATACTCATGTTCTGCCTTCTGTGGAGCCCTTGGGGACAAAAGAGATGCCTGAGGCTGGCAAGACAGAGAGGCTGGAGCTTCAGACCTCTGTCTGCACCTCCAGTGGCCAGAGCCCACTCCCCGGAACTCTATACACTGTACATCCTTAAAGGTCTTGTTCGGAGAAAGAGTTTAATAACTGAACATCACCTAGTCCCATCCCCCCACAGACTTTCAGCAAGGTGTAGTTACGACTACAAATGGTGGATTTCTGATTAACAAAGACTTTGAGCCCCACGTTGTGTGGGGAAACGTCTCCAAACAGGGTCATATGTGTTCTCACCATCCGGAGAGTCTGCGGACACTACGATGCACTGAGGTGTGGCTTCAGAGCTCCCACGTGATTTATTTGCAGGACACCCGACACCAGACTTAGGGCTGGGCTGGTCTTTGAGGAGGTATGGGAGGGGGGAGGAAGGCAGGGCTGGAAGAGGGAGGGCCGAGTTCCCCGTGCCCTGTGAAGACAGTGGTGGCCAACAAGCGGCCTTCGGGACAGCTGCCCCATTCCCTGTAACCTCCTTGTCCTCTCCTTTCTCCACATCTGTCCACCCCGGGACTGGGCCTGACGCGGCAGGCAGCATGAACAGAGGATGGTTGCAGAGGTCAGGGCCTGGGCTCCCAGCGGGACAGCTGGTCTACCAGTCGTGTGGCCTGTGACAACTCACTCAGGCTCCCTTCTCTGCAAACAAGATGGCTCACAGCCTGGCTTGCACTGAATCAATTAAAATATGTGGAAGATTGTAAGTGCCCAGAATATGCGAACTCCAAACATTTTTCTTTGGTTCCAAACCCTTCTTTTTAAAGATGAAAACACTGAGGCCAAAACAGCTTCCCAAGGTCAGGAGTCTCAGCTCTTCTGACGGAAAAACCAGAACTTTGGCACCGAGTCTTTCTGGTACGACGCCAGGCCCCAGGCCCCGGGCTTGCAGGAAGAGCATCCTTTCCCTGCTGGAGAGCACAGAGGTAGGGCTGTCAGCCAGAACATCTCTGCAGGAACAAAGCCAAGTAAGGATCGCAGGCGCCTTCAATCAGGGCCTAGGTCCTCCTCCCACGAGCAGGCGAGGAACCAAAGCCCCTTGAGATGCCCGTGATTCACCATCAGCACAAAGCTCACGAGAAACCAGAACTCCATATACTTGCTGGTACCTGTGCCAAGTTTTATGGTCTTTGGGGAAATCATATCCAGCACCTTGATGTGAAGCGAAAATCAAAATATTTAGTGCCAGTGAAACAAGGTTCTTTAGTAATTTTCCCCACTGGCTCTGACAATCCTAAAATATATTTGTGGTCAAAGGAAACATTATCATGCCTAGAACTTATCACATCCCCATCCATTTAAGTCATAAATGCTAAATGCATACACACTGTAAACATTGCACAGCAAAGCTATTTAGATTTATTTTCCCGACTCTCTGAATATAAATTTTCCACCTTTGAGGAGTTTCATTAAGAATGCCATTTAATCTTGTTTCTCCAGCCAAAGTGAAATTACAGAATGATGTGAGGTAGCCTAGACATTAACTATGAAAATGGCTATTTTAAGGAGCTGACTGCCCTTGATCATGCCTCTGTTTCCATCACAGGGAGCACAGTGAGCACACAGGAAAGTTATCTGAAAGAATCAACAGGTTTGAACAGTAAGTGCTACCTGGACTCAGAGAAGCAGGAATCAGGGCGCACCCATGAGCCAATGAGGTTTTGCGCATTTGGTGCAAAAAGGTGGAGTGAATGAGTGAGATACTAGAAACAGGTATCCTGGAAGAGTTGGCATTGTCCTCTCTGTAAGTTTCTGTACAGGCAAGGGTGGGGGCAAGGGTTAATTACAGCTAAAAGCTGTGCACTCAGCGAGCTCAGCCCAAAGTAAGGAGCCCCAAGACGCCCCTTGTGATCCCGAAGTGTTGATACACTTGGAAAAGGTAACAGCATAGGTGAACTATACAGCTCAGACTGAGAAAACCTGACCCGTGGTGCCCGTTCTCCTTCCAGTGGCGTGCTGGGCTGCTCACGCTATGTCTGGAGGACACTATGGCTTCCCACCATAGCTCCCAGGTGGCGCCTGGGATGGACAGGCACCCCACTGCAGTGTTCTTGCCTGGAGAATCCCATGGACAGAGGAGCCTCGTGGGCTACAGTCCATGGGGTCGCATAGGGTTGGACACGACTGAAGCGACTTGGCACGCACGCACCATAACTCAGCCAGGGCTTCCTGGAGATGGAAGCGGTCATCAGCCGTGTTTAGTGAACTAGGAGTCCCACAAGACTGCCTTGGCTCCCTCTCCACCCGCTGCCTACAGTTTCTAAGTTAATGAACAAAAGAGAACTTTCATCAACGCAGAGACATGACTGCCTGTCCATCTGTTCAAAAATACTTACCGTGCACTATAAAGGCTGGGGCACAACGGAAAGCTAGGTCTTCTTGGAGCAAACAGCCTCAGAAAAAGGACACACAATTGTATAAACACCAAGTGTTATGAAAGGTTTAATAGGAAAATGTAAGTCAGTGGGGGCATTTAAGTAATAGGGAAAGGAGCTCAAGAGTGTCTTTAAAACCACGAATACTACTACTAAGAAGAAGGAAGTAATCACTTCTCTCACGGCAAGTGAGTGGGCTTATTAGTTGGTTTTCTACAATGCCCTCTCTCAGGTCATGACCATACTCCCTCTGACATTCTCCAGGATCATTAAGGTCTATAATAAGGTTGTAAGAGCAGATACCCCAACATTTCGAGTCTCCGTACCAGGGCATTAATTGCATTGAAGGATTTGGAATGGTATTTCCCCTCACATAGGTTTTTAACAGCCCAAGCATAGACTATGGATCCAACTGTCCAATTTAATAAGGTAATAAAATAACTTAATAAAATAATAACTATGGTTGCTGAGAACTTAGAGCAAATATTTACTATGTTATTGTATTCTCATCGTATGAAACCAAATGTAGAATATTCGATCAAGTGTTTAGGAACTTATCTTTCAACGACTTTCTTACACACGTTGTTGAATGCTCTGGCAGATTCTCCGCACAGTCCCCATTTGACATTTTCTCTTTCTTTTTTTCTCCTCCTAACAAGAGACGTGTCTTTGTGAAGCTGAACCGGGACCTGTAACCTTTTCGTGGTCTCACTTTGCTGAAGTGTCAAATGAAGGATGCTAGATTAGATGACGCTGACGGTCCTTCTGGCCCTCACATCCGTCGTGTAGCGGGGGCAGGGGAGAGCTCCACTGGACTTGACAAAGGACGCTGCTACCTTCCCTGGGGTACCTGCGGGGCTCCGGGCCCTCCCACACTCAGTTCTCACTCACATCCCTTTATCAGAAAAACATTCCACGACCTTTCTTTCTGAACTAGACTCTTCCCATCCCTCCCTGTTCCATCTCTATTTCTCCCCTTAGCACTTGTCACCGCTTGACAAGTGTTTCCCTTATTTGCTGCTCTTTAATTACAATGTAAGTAGCCTGGACATGGAACAGTGTCTCATCGGTACTCAGGTGCATTCCAGGCCCTAAGCACTGTTGTGTGTTGTGGGTGCCCAGGGAACCCTTGTTGAAGGTTTGATAAACACATCTGCCTGATCTGACCATCAGCTGACTTAATTTTTGTAGCACCTAAAATAAGGAAAATTCTGTATTCAAATAAGCATGATTACCTCGTTTGAATATAAAACAGGCACATGTGAGAGTGTGTGTGCATTCATATTAAGAGAGCATAAGACAGCCTCTCTTTTAGGAGGGAATGCAGTGAGCATGGAAATAAGCCTTCAGTGATGGACCGGTGAATGCCCAGCCAAGAGCAATAATGTACGCAATTAACATGCACTGAATGAAACTGGCTTGAACAGGGCATGTCATGCACTCACCCACCAGATAAACAGAGATTACAGGAAATGGGTACTTAAATGTAGAAATAGTAACAAGGTTCCCAGCGTGATCTCAGCCCTGCAGAGTTTGGGTCAGCATATCTGGAGCTGACACCTGGGCAGGAAAGCCAGAGAGGGGGCAGCAACCTCAAATCCAGCCAGATGGGGACGGGGGCAAAGTGAAGATGACTCTTCAGAGTGGGGGGCTGCGTAACCCCACAGCTGCTCCATCCCATGGCAAGGCTTCCCTCCGGTTCAACCAGGAAAGGGAGCCATGATTCCCATTGTGAGACCTGCTGGACGTCTCTGCCCCGTGGGTTGCAGTGTAATATACAAAGATGTAACGATTTGGGCATCCTGAAGGAATCATTGGAGTAGTCGAAAAGACAGCTTGGTGGGATTACAGGCATGAGAGAGAGAAAGTGTTCATTACTCATTTGTGTCCGACAGTGATCCCATGCACTATAGCCCGCCAGGCTCCTCTGTCCATAGAATTCTCCAGGCCAGAATACTGGAGTGGGTTGCCATTCCCTTCACCAGGGGATCTTGCCAATCCACGGATTGAACCCAGAACCCAGGTCTCCTGCATATAAGGCAGATTCTTTACCATCTGGGAAGCCCCATGAGATTGAGAGAGAGAGACAAAGAGAGAGATGTATAAATATCTTTAATTCAAAGGGAATACTGTCTCTCCCAAAATTACCTTGTCATTTACTTCTGGGACTCTGCCATGGTTAAAGGCAAGTCTGATCTGTAGGTCACTGCAAAGGGGATTCAACATTTATGAAATACAGGCAGACACAATCAGTTTCAGACTTAGAACAACTTTTTTTTTTTTAAATCATTCATTCTGAGTATATGTTTTATTTATTATTCTGGGCATCAAACAACTTTTTATTTTTTTGCAAACATTATCCATTGGAGAGATTTAAAAAACTTGAAACCTTCAAATTTATTCAAAAGGCTCGAAAAGAAATTACCCAAGATGACTACCATGATAATGAGTTTGCAAGGAAAACACATTCTAGTGTGTATTTTCTGTTCTGTATTTTGCCCCACAGATAATTTACAATATATTGTAGTTGTAAAACATTGATACATGAGATGATGGGCTTATTTCATTTAAACCTAAGTGGTTGATGCCAAATGCTGGGGTGCTGGGGACGGCTATGTCTATTGGGACCAAGATGGCCAGGGTTTTCCCTAGAAAAACACTGTGAGATTAAGCCTTAAAAGATAAGTGAGAATGGTCATGTTTTCTCTACCTCTATGTCTTTTTAAGACAGAAAGAATTACTTAGCTAATGGAACTATTTTAAAATAATAATTAAAAAAAAACCCAGTCACGTGGGTGGGGTGGGAGGAGGCTCCTTAGGGAGAGGATATATGTGTATGTATAGCTGATTCACTCTGTTGTATAGCAGAAGCTAACACAACATTATAAAGCAGTTATCTTACAATTAAAAAAAAAGTCTCAAATCCAGTCACAGAACACTGTTTTTTTTATCTTGCACAATTTATCGCTTCAGACTGAATGAAATGAAAATAGATACTTGCTACTTTTCAGTCTGGCCTGCTTCTTCTATCTTACACCACATGGTCGCAGCCAGAGTATCTCTTGGGCCCTGGCCCACCACCACCAGTGCTAGCCTGGGCCCGTGCTGTGTGTTATCAGAGGCAACAAAACCAAGGGCCAGGACTTCCCAGGCGGTGCGGGGGCCAAGACGCCCTGCTCCCCATGCAGGGTGCCCCGGGTTCAGTCCCTGGTCAGGGCACTAGATCCCACATACTGCAGCTAGGAGTCTGCAAGTCACAACCAAAGACCCTGTGTGCCACAGCTAAGACTCAGCTCAGCCAAATAAATGGAAATAGATTAAGCACTTTTTAAGAAAACAAAAGGCCTACCATGAGCCAGGAAACAGACTAGACATTGGCTTTACAACAGTACGAGCCACAACCCCAGGCCTCGAGGAATACCACCTACTTAGACACACAGGCGTGGGGGCTTCGGCCAAAGCTCCTTCTGTAAAGTAATTGGTGTGGCTCATGAAGGCCACACAGATTTGAAAGGACGATGATCAAGAAGGCTTCTTGGAGGAAACGATGCTTCATCTGGATCTCGGAGGTAAGCAGGACTACACCTTCCATATGGGGACTTAACTCGTTCTTAGAAGTACCTTTTCTGGTCACACTGAATTGCCAATAGATGCTGCCCTCACATTCTAAGGACGGCTGCACGGAATTTCTTTTGAAAAGAAGAGAAACACCCATCCAGCTGCTGCTGCTGCTGCTTAGCCACACAGTCATGTGTGACCAAGCACAGATTCCACTGCATCCCGATGCCACTTTGCATCTGCCTTTGTTCCGTCTGAAAAGAAGGCTGGAGAGCGCTCACCCTGGGCTCTCGCTACCTGCAGATATCTGGCAAGCGGCCGGTGGGCCCAGGTGAGCTCTGCGGAAACCCCACCCCTGCTCCCCCACGCGGGTCATGGCCGGAAGGAGGCTGAGGGCCCCACCCGAGCCAGAAGCCCCGCAACTGCCCTGAAACGGACGACTGCCTTCTGATTCCTGTGTTCCCTTTGGGCGAGGTCCTGCCATTATTTCCTTACAGGTTTGGAGGACACTGTATGTTTGAAGCTTCTGAACCATCTCACATGGAAAAGGCAGCCTCAAACCAGAGATCCCAAGCTGGATCACATTTCACCAGAAGGATGCCAGACATCTGCTCAGAGCAAATGAAAAGGCTGGAAGCATCTTCAAAAAACAGGTAACTGGAACTTCTCTGCAGGCGCGTTTTGTCAGCAGGATGATTTTATTTTGTCACAGGCACCACAAGAATTTAAACAATTCATTGTTGTTTATTCACTAAGTCTCAACTGGCTCTTTGCGACCCCAGGGACTGCAGCCCACCAGGCTCCTCTATCCATGGTATTCTTCAGGCAAGAATATTGGAGTGGGTTGCCATTTCCTCCTCCGGGGGATCTTCCCGACCCAGGGATCAAACCCACTTCTCCTGTACTGGCAGGCAGATTCTTTACCACTGAGCCACCAGGGAAGCCCAAACTTAATTCATATCTGATGTCAACATGAGTTTTGACTTGTATTTCAGTTAGGAAAAAAATTACTTCCTAACAAGAAATTAGAATTTTAGGAAAGAGCTTTTAATGAAAAGAAAAGAAAAAAAAAAAAACAGAAAATGAGTTTATGAGCGATTTCTAACAGATGTTTGGAAATCATTAAAGATGCAGCCAAATCACTGAAGCTCTATGTTTCAAAATCTAAATCTACAATCATTCTTCATCAGATGGATGGTACTCTCTGGATTCCAGTAAACAGGGCACAACAATTATCCCAGATATACCTAAAATAGCTAACGGTTTAAAAAGTAGCCCCGAGAGAACGTCCAGATGCAAACTAGCATACACAGATTAGATAAGTAACAAGGTCCTGCTGTACAGCACAAGGGACTGTATTCACCATCCCATGATTAAAAAATAATGGAAAGGAAGATGAAAAAGGCCCCGATGCTGGGAAAGACTGAGGGCAGGAGGAGAAGGGGGCGACGGAGGATGAGATGGTGAGATAGCATGACCAACTCAGTGAACATGAGTTTGAGCAAACTCCAGGAGAGAGTGAAGGACAGAGGAGCCTGGTGTGCTGCAGTCCGTGGGGTCGCCAAGAGTCGGATGCAACTTAGTGACTAAGCAACCAAATCACTTTTCTATAGAGCAGAAATTAACATAACACTGTAAATCAACCATACTTCAAAAACGGAAAATTTAAAAAAAGAAGCCCCTGAAAGAAACATGGCATCGCACTTAGCCAGCAGCTGCTAGAAGTTGGATTTAGCCCCTTAACAAAGATCGCTTGCATCTGGGGCCTAGAGGTGCTTCCCTGAGTCCAGGCAGAGGATGTGTTGTTGACTGTAGTCTTATCTTTCAGTCTGGTTTAGAACCTGGCCCAAATAAAGTTTGGAGAAATACAAAGTGATCAGTCCTACTGAAGCGAGGGTAGAAGATATGATGGATGAACAAGGTTATTGAAGTGACCTGACTCTGGGTCCAGAACTCAGACACACAGTTTTTTCCAGCCTCAGCTGTCCCATCACCTGTCCATGCATTAGGAAGAAGGGAGGTGTCGGGGGTGTGGCAGGGACTGGAGAAAAGGACAGCGCGTCACACATACGCTCTTCAAAGTTACAACCTCCTCTTTGAACAGTAACCAGCTGCAGTTTGCTGTGATGTGCTGCTCAGGTTGATACATCACAAAAGATGCATTAGTAGGAATAGAACTGGAAGAATCTTGGAGCAGGACTTCCTAAGGTACCCTGGATTCTGGGCAGACAACTCCTGCACAAGACTTCCCATCCAAGTGAAGTCAGGTTTAAAGCAACACTGCTGTCAGGCGTGAAGAAGTCAGAGATGGACAGCCTAAACGTGTGTTTCGAGGTGCTGGATCCATTGTTTCAGCAAACATTCGCTCGTCCATTCACTGAATGAACATTTTCAAAGCGCCTGCCTTATGTACATGCGTGAAATGAAAGAGAGAAAGAAAACAGGGAAGGAAAGGCAGGGAGGGACTGATGCTGGCACTCCAGGGCTGGGAGGTTAAAAGGAATTTCCCGAACATGACGGGGTGGAGTCAGCGAGTCCCACACAGACTGCTGTCTGATGGGCACTCAGACTCAGTGGGGCTGTGTCCTCAAAACAGGTCCCTTGGGCACTGAATGACCTTAGAGGCTTGGGAGAAACTGGGATGTAAAGACAGGTGCAGTCAGAGCCCAGAAGCTATAAGTAAACGTACAGCAGTTTAACCCAGGAAAGGAGACTCTGGCTACGGAAAACCAAATCTTTAAACCAAAGTTTAACCCAGGAAAGAAAAAATCATGGCTACAGAAAACCAAATCTCCTTAAAAAAAAAAACTGTTTTAATTGAGAATACATAATTTTTCTTAGAGTAGGTACTAGAAACTTACAGAGGAATTTCTGTAGTTTTCCTTGAATGTCTACTTTTCTCTAAAAAACTATTGAATTCAGGAAAACACAAGTAGGAGCGTGAAGGTTTCCACCCTATTTTCCATTTTAAGAGAGAAAATGACATGAGAAAGATCACTCCAAAATAAACACAGATATTTTACAGCCTTTGATTCCCAAATGGAAGAGGCAGATAAGAGTGATCCCAGTGCCTCCTCAGAGAGCGGCAAGTTCAATCTTTCCCCCTCATATCCACATGAGCTCTTTTCTCGCCCAGCGGCCCCCACCCCAGCCCGCCCATCTGCTTTGGGTGCTGAGACAGTCGCCTGCCCACAGGTTGGCAGCAGGCTTCCCGTCTAAACGTCGTGGTCTGCAAGTGCCCTCATTCTTCCCCGGAGCTCCAAGAGCCCTTCTTCTCACGGTAAGGACACACTTTTTGTGGGTTTTGCATCCTGACATTCTGCACCCCAAAACATTCTCAGCATTTAACAATCCAGCTGCTGCTGCTGTTCAGCCACTCAGTCACATCCAACTTTTTTGCAACTGCCAGGCTCCTCTGTCCATAGTGTTTCCCAGGCAAGAGTACTGGAGTGGGTTGTCATTCCTTTCTCCAAGAGATTTTAACCAAACCAGGGATTGAACCTGCTTGGCAGGCAGATTCTTGACTGCTGAGCCACCTGGGAAGCCCTTTAAAAACCCAGATGGAACATAAAGTTTGAATCCACTTTCAGCAAACAATGGAAATATTCTAAAATGGGATCCAGATACTATGTTTCCAAAGCTCAATAAACTCTGAAGTCTTCCCTTCTTCTTCTTTGCTGCAATGAGGTTTATCATGGGTTATAAAAGAAATGGCAATTAGGTGAGGTGATGGATCTCGATCAACCCTACTGTGGCAATCACTTGGCAACACACAACTGTGTCTCTCATCATCACATCATACACCTTAAACTTACATATGTTATATATCAATTATATCTCAATAAAGCTGGGGAAAAAAAGGAAATAAAGGTTTCTCTTCAAAAATAAATTTAAAAAATTGTGGTTCAAATGTGGACAGGTTGCCCACTCTTCTCTGAGCCTCTGACCCTGTAATTCTAAGACAAAACCTAGAGATGGTCACTGGATCCCACCAGTGATCCAAGCCAAGGATCCGAGAATGTCATCCTCTAAAGAAACGCGAATTCTCCTGTCTTTGCCCTCGTGCGGAATTATGCAGCCTGTTCTTGAAAGTCATCCCACGTTCCCCAAGCGATAACAATTGGTACTAAAGGCCATAAACCTCCCCCAGATGACACTAGTCTGAACCCTGCCCCTCCAGCCCCACACCGCAAGCCTGCTTTCCTACTGTGCGTTGGAGGTGACTGCAAGTCCCTGGGCAAAGGAAAAAGAAGAAGAAAAAGAAACGTCCTTTTCAGAATTTAAACTGCTCTCCTCAGCTCTAGGGACTCTGGGAGAATACCTCTCGGGTACCGGGGTCACCCATGCAGCCAGGGGCCAGACTCCGGGACTGGGGCAGCGGGCGGCGAGCCGTCGGGGGCGTGGTCAGGAGGCGGCCCCTCCGTGGGTGGGGCGGTTGTGGGCGGGGTCATCTGATACCAGGGCCGGGCACTGGAGGGGCCCAGCCCCGAGCCCCGGCTCTCCTGGACCTCTCCTCCCGTCCCTCCTCCCACGATGCCCCGGGCAAGGTGGAGACCATGCTGTCCGGCAGCTGCTCCTGGAGACAGGGGCCCCCGGCCAGGAGCGCCTCCATCACAGCGCCTCTGACTCCCATCTGGACGCACATACACACGAGCTTTCACACTTACACACTCACCCACTTATAAACACACTCTCACACCCGCACCCACTTACACACACCCACGCACACATCCACATACAGACCCACACCCACTCAACCATGCACAAAGACCCACACCCACGCACACACCCAAGCACACAGACCCATACCCACTCACACACCCCCACACACAGACCCACACTCACTCGCACCCACTCATACATCCGCGCACACAGACCCACACCCACGCACACACCCACACAGACTCACACCCACTCACCCACGCACAAAGACCCAGACCCACTCACACCCATTCACACATCCACGCACACAGACCCACACCCACACCCACTCACCCACACCGACCCACATGCACACTTACTCACACCCACATAAACCCACGCAGCGCTGCACTCCGCGGACCCCGTCCTCAACCCTCGCCCGCTGCGATCTTCTGGAAGAGAACAGGAGGGTTTATCTCGGGAAAGGCACACCAGTCCCCCACACCAGGATGAAACGCTGATTCGGTTTCTGTGCGAAGAAAGCCCTGTTTAATGAACTGAGTAATCCATCACCCACCACCCTCCGCCGCCACCGCCTCCGTGCATCACGCTCACCACACCTTTCGCTGACTCCTCAGCTTTTACGTCCTGGAAAAGCATTGCAATCTCCATAGTACTTTGGACTTCACAGAAACTGCGTTTCTGGGACTCATTTATTCCCCCGACTTACTGCTGGGATCTCCGTAATTCCTCATTCCTCATTTCTCTGATTTTCTACACGCATTAAGAAGCAAGTCCACTCCCAGGCGCTGGGGCCGATTCCTATCGCGCAAGTCGCCAGACTCGGGCTCCCAGCTCCCCTCTCCAGGGCCACCCTGGGGTCCCCCATGAGGGCATGCCCTGTGCCCTCCTGGCCTGCAGCGGGGCCTGGAAAGGTCGCCCTCCCTGACCCTTCCCCCGCTTGTTTCCTCAGCAGTCTGGGTGACATTCAAGTTTGCAGAAATTGTGGGTGAGAGCAGAACTCGGGAGACAACCTAAGTGTCAGCCTCCACCCTCCGTCCCAAGGAATAAAGATAACTGTGCATCTCTTTCCCGTCAAGCACACACACGCGCGCACAGCCGCAGACGCACCCCTTACCAGTGCGCCGGGGAGACCGGAGGACACAGTGGTGTCCACTTTCTGATGGGCTGTGATCAGGAGGGACATGCTGGCCATGCTCGTCCGCTCAGCACACTGGCATCCAGACCCCAGGGGCGGCTCCGACGCTCCCACTCCAGCGCGCCCACTCCAGCGCCATCAGCCCTCCTGGCCGGTGCGCGGAGCAGAAGCCGCCAGCTTCTTGTCATCCTCAGGCTGATCCATCACCTTCCATGCCCGCCCTCCCTCATCCATGAAGGAAAAGAGAGAAGGAGTGCAAGACGAAATTCACTAAGAAAGTCCCACCCTTGCTGTCTGGGATTCTCCTGACACCCAGGGTCCTGAGAGAAGGTGCTGAGCAGGTCTCCACCTGCGTTGGCGTTGGTTTTCAGGGTTCAGGTCCCATTCCCTGCCTGAGCTCCAAATGGCATCCTGGCTCCCCTTGCCTCTGTTTCCCTCCAAGGTTATCCCTCGGACCAGTTCCATTCTGGCCGGTGACACAGCACCCACCCCACCACCACCACATGGACGCTGCTGCCTGGGTGCTTGTAAATTACACCTGCTCAGTAAATTACACCTCAGACGGAGGTCCCTCAGCTCTGAAGGAAGACACCGTTTTATTTATGCTGCACTTACACACCTGCATATTGGACTCTATATTTAAATCAGACAACAAATCAATGATACCAAGAGGAGGCAGATGAAAAAAAGTCCTGCCTGTCGTCCCCACAGGCAAAGAGCTTCAGGACTTACTGCTAGCCTTTTGCTGACAACTCACCCTTGGAAGGAAGGTCAGTGCTCAGAACTATGCACCACTCCACCCAGCCACTGCTCCCGGACCAAACTCACCCCAAGTGTTCTGGGGTCCAGAGATGAAGCTTTCAAGTCCAGCTGGAGATGGAAGGTGACTGACATTTAGTCTAGTTGTCTAAGAGGGAAATAAAATGGTTTGGCTTCATTCCTTTTCATGTCTGCTAATTTTGGGGGTTAATCACCACGAAGATGCTTCTCGGCTTTCTGGATGTGGAGTCTTCCTCACCTCCTTCCCCATGAGGGGCAATAAACTCCTAGGACGAGTACTGTCCTGAGACAACATGAAACATACCTACTTTGTTGTTGCTGTTCAGTCACTCAGTCGTGTCCAACTCTTTGTGACCCTATGAACTGTAACACGCCAGGCTTCCCTGTCCTTAAATATCTCTCAGAGTTTGCTCAAACTCATGTCCATTGAGTCGGTGATGCCATCCAACATCTCATCCTCTGTTGTCCCCTTTTCCTCCTGCCTTCAACCTTTCCCAGCATCAGGGTCTTTTCCAATGAGTCAGCTCTTTGCATCAGGTGGTCAAGGTATTGGAGCCTCGGCTTCAGCATCAGTCCTTCCAATGACTATTTAGGGTGGATTTCCTTTAGGATGGACTGATTTGATCTCCTTGCTGTCCAAGGGACTCTCAAGAGTCTTCTCCAGCATACATCGGGATGATTTCTTAAAGCTGCTCAGTTCACACAGGGTGAACCAATAGCTTGCGATTCAGCATAATGAAAAGGCACTGAAGCCCCAGTAACTATACCAGCAGTCTCCTTGGGTTGAGCAGTTCATGAACGGAAAACTTGTAAACACAACATTTCTTACAATCTGCTGCTTGCCTTTGATGAGTCAGCAGGGGAGATCCGTGAAACTCAAGAGTATGAAACTCACATCTTGGTGCATCACAACTTTTACCAAATGATAAATGACATCTAATCAAATAAAAAATATATACTCACTTTCTAAATAACCTTGCCTGCCAAAATATTAAACAAATCAAACCACACAAGCCTTCCTCAGGGATGACGTGACTTGACTACAAACTCATTTTATTAGCACGTCTTTTTCTTTTTTCTGAAGTTTCAGCCCAGCCCTGTGTCATGTGCATAAAGAGAAACATGCCACATGAATGCCACTGGCCCCAAGAATTTACAAATGATCTGACCAGCTTTCCTCAGAAGAAGTCTACGGCATTTCACTGTCGTTGTTGTTGTTCGGTCACTAAGTTGTGTCCGACTTTTTGTGACCCCATGGCTGCAGCACGCCAGGCCTCCCTATCCATCACCATTTCCCAGATTTTGCCAAACTCACGTCCACTGAGTTGGTGGCACCATCCACCCATGTCACCCTCTGCTGCCCCCTTCTCGTCCTGCCCTCAGTCTCTCCATGGAATTTAAACCAGTTGTGATGTTTTCAGTATACATTTGACTATGCTGGAAAATCAAGAACTTGCACGATTCTGAAGGTGAAGCTCACCAGTGATTCTGGCTAAAAGCTGAGTTTGGTGTTGCCATAGCACACCGACCTGGACAAAGATCACACCAGTTCCTGTGTGATTTCTGTGCTTCTCCGCTCCTGGCTCTGGCTCATCATATAATGAATCCTTTCAAGTGTGGACTGAGACGGAGGGTTCAATTCTATTTGCCCAATCTTATCTTCAGGGCGCTTTTTCAGATCTGCAAGATCTAAGCAAATGCTAGCTGAATCACATCTTAATTAAAGATGTCATGTCCAGTTTAGAGCCTGCAGAAGTAAGATGAACAGATCTTGGAAGGAGTTTAGAGGAAGCCATAAAAAATTAGTAACATTACTTATTTCTCTACTTAGACAAATAGACCAAAGGCAATGATAATTTCTGAAGGAGACATGATTGCTTGGAATCATTTTGCAGTAGAGCAATTTTTCTGCATGAAGACATCTTTTAAGAGTGACAAATGGATATATATTTTTCATTTCTAATGGAGAATGATAAGGAAAAGAACTCAATTTGAATTTCAGCAGTAAGGCTGCTGGTCAGACCCCAGTGGAACCAGAGACTTTTCTTTCTCTTTCTCTCTCTTTAGAGAATTTCTAAACAGTGAATTTATTGAGTGTTTGCTTTCAAAGAGGAGTTAGTATTTACCTTTGACATTAATCAGGTGCCTAGAAGTAAGACATGGGCTTCCCAGGGTGCTAGTGGTGAAGAACTCGCCTCCCCATGCCGGTTAGATGTAACAGACTCGGGTTCCATCCCTGGGTGGGGAAGATCCCCTGGAGGAGGGCATGGCAACCCACTCCAGTGTTCTTGCCTGGACAGTCCCATGGACAGAGGAGCCTGGCGGGCTACAGTCCACGGGGTCGCACAGAGTCAGACACGACTGAGCGACTTAGCACGCACACACGCAAAAGTAAGCCTCAGCTGTATTTCAGACTGCTGTTATGGTCGTTCTTCTCTTCCCCAAAGATTTCTCCTCAAAGGACAATTATGGACTCACAAGATTTTCATACTCAGTACCTTGCAGTCAGATATATTTCTCCAGAATCTACATTTCACCAACATAGAGAAATACGAAAGTCCATTTTGTCCATCTACCCCAAACTGTCAAACGCCAAGTGAGAGAAACTAAGACGATTTATTCCCTGACACACTGTATTGTTCCTACTCCTTTTTCTCCACTACTCGGTTAAGTTATTCCATCTCTACTGGAGTACAGAATGCTCAGTTTTCCCACTGGATTTAGTGACCCAAATCATCTCTTGAGTACACAAGGAAATTAAAAAAAACAACATGATACAGCCCCAGCCCCTCCTTCCTTCTTGTCCTCACGTCCTCTCGGGCCTGGAAGAGTGGAGTCAGGACATCTGGGAAGGACACATGTCCCATGGCCACTGGTCATGGCACTGTGGATGGTGTCCCCAAATCTCTCTCCTCCACTCAGTGCAGGGAGTGGCAGGAAGTGGGTGTTCAGTAAACAGAATGAACGTGAGCGAGGGATCATTTTAAATTGATTAAAATCTTCCCATTGCTCTGCGTGTGCACCGACCAAGTGTCCATTCCTTGCAGCCACCAGAATTGATGGCAGAGAGGAGCCTCTGCAAGGTCCCACTCAAAGCTCTTTTTGTTAACTGAAGTGTACTTGACTCACAGCGCGGTGTTAGTTTCAGCTACACAGCACAGTGATTCAGCCATATATGTTTATTCTTTTTCAGATTCTTTTCCATTATAAATTATCATAAGTTACTGACTTATACCATAAGGTGAGGCTTCCTCGGTAGCTCAGATGGTAAAGAATCCGTCTGCAATTTGGGAGACCCGGTTCGATCCCTGGGTTGGGAAGATCCCCTGCAGAAGGGCATGGCAGCCCACACCAGTATGCTTGCCTGGAGAATCCCCATGGACAGAGGAGCCTGGTGGGCTACAGTCCATGGGGTCACAAAGAATGGGACATGACTGATCAACAAAGCACAGCACATAAGGAATGACTGTAGTTGCCTGTGCTATACAGTAGGTTCTTACTGGTTATCTACTTCTGCTTCACTGACTACGCTGAAGCTTTTAACTGTGTGGATCACAACAAACTGGACAATTCTGAAAGAGATGGGTATACCAGACCACTTTACCTGTCTCCTGAGAAACATGTATGCCGGTCAAGAAGCAACAGCTAAAACTGGACATGGAACAACGGACTGGTTCCAAATCGGGAAAGAAGTACATCAAGGCTGTATATTGTCACCCTCTTTATTTAACTTATATGCAAAGTACACCATGCGAAATGCTGGAACTGGATAAAGCACAACCTGGAATCAAGATTGCGGGGAGAAATATCAATAACCTCAGATATGCAGATGACACCACACTTATGGCAGAAAGTGAAGTGGAACTAATAGCCTCTTGATGAAAAGTGAAAGAGGAGAGTGAAAAAGTTGGCTTAAAACTCAACATTGAAAAAAATAAGATCATGTTATCTGGTCCCATCACTTCATGGCAAATAGATGGGGAAACAATGGAAACAGTGACAGATTTTATTTTCATGGGCTCCCAAATCACTGCAGATGGTGACTGCAGCCATGAAATTAAAAGATGCTTGCTCCTTGGAAGAAAAGCTATGACAAACCTAGACACCATATTCAAAAGCAGAGATATTACTTTGCTGACAAAAGTCCGTCTAGTGAAAGCTATGGTGTTTCCAGTAGTCATGCATGGATGTGAGAGCTGGACCATAAAGAAGGCTGAGTGTTGAAGAATTGATGCCTTCGAACTGTGGTGCTGGAGAAGACTCTTGAGAGTCCCTTGGACAGCAAGGAGATCCGACCAGTCCATCCTAAAGGAGATCAGTCGTGAATATTCATTGGAAGGACTGATGCTTAAGCTGATGTTCCAATACCATGGCCACCTGATGTGAAGAACTGATTCATTAGGAAAGACCCTGATGCTGGGAAAGAGTGAAGGCAGAAGGAGAAGGGGACAACAGAGGATGAGATGGTTGGATGGACATGAGTTTGAGCAAGCTCTGGGAGATGGTGAAGGACGGGGAAGCCTGGTGTGCTGCAGTCCAAGGGGTTGCAAAGAGTTGGACATGACTGAACAACAATTTTATAAATAGGAATGTGTATACGTTATTCCCAAACCCCTAATTTATCTCTTCCCCTTTCTCCTGTGGTAACCATGTTTGTTTTCTAAGTCTGGGGGTATAGTTGTTTTTCAAATAAGTCCATTTGTATCAATAACCACTCAAAGTTCCTCAACACCCATCACAACTTTGCTCTTCAGGGTAGAGTGTCACCGAAGCCAAAGATAAGATCAGAACTCATGACTATTATTAATACATATTAAATTTTTATATTAATTTAGCTTGACCTTAAAAAAATGATCCTAATTGGGAGACTTATGGAGGCAAGAACAAGACCAATACAGTGAATGTATCAGCACTCTGCTTTTGCCCATCGGTGTCTTTTCCTAAATCAGGATGCAGATGCAAACGGCAGTGGGATGGGAGTCTGTTATTTCCATGCTCTTCACTTTGCTGCAGCAGAAAAGGGGGGAGAACGATTCTCCACAGCTACAGCTGCACCTGCTCAGAGGCAGCCTCCGCACAAGGGGTTCAGACGGCTTCTCAGGGGCCCGGGACTGGCGTGGGCTGACGACAGAGCTGAGGGACACCTCCTTCCCCACCCCCCACCTGTCTAGATTTCTGGTTCGATTTCTGCTCATCTGACCTAGATGTGGTTCTGGAAAGAGCTTTTCCTAAACTCCCCTTGGAAAATATAGAAGGAAGTACTTTGTTAGAAAGATGTTTTGATTTCTTAAATTACTATAGACTTTCTTGAATGCTTAGGTTACTATATAGACCAGATAATAACCACACACATAAACAGAAATGGCTCTGACCTAAGAATTAGGAGACCCAGCTCTTCATCATGTGAAGTGAAATTCACTCAGTCGTGCCCCACTCTTTGCAACCCCATGGACTATACAGTCCATGGAATTCTCCAGGCCAGAATACTGGAGTGGGCAGCCTTTCCCTTCTCCAGGGGATCTTCCCAACCCAGAGATCGAACCCAGGTCTCCCGTATTGCAGGTGGATTCTTTACCAGCTGAGCCACAAAGGAAGCCCAAGAATACTGGAGTGGGTAGCCTATCCCCTCTCCAGGGGATCTTCCTGACCCAGGAATTGAACCGGGGTCTCCTGCATTGCAGGGGGATTCTTTACCAGCTGAGCCACCAGGGAATTCCCTTTTCATCCTGATATAGCCACAGAGTTGCTGTGCAAAGGGATATTCAGAGAAATCTAAAGCCTTGGTCAGTATCTTATCTGTAAACGGTGTGTGTCTGTGTGTGTATAAGAGATGAGTAAGAAATGATGCTGAAAAGCAAACAAACAAACGGCAGGTCTCCACTCCAGGACCTGATAGCCTGGGGGTGGCTGCTCACAGAAGCTGTGACACAGCTGATGGAGCAGGATGGTCAGGGCCTCGGCAGACATGCTGGCTGTCAACCACATGTGTGTGTCCCCTCGTCCCTACAGGGAGTCTGCGCCTTCCGAGCCCAGGACTACGTTTCCCAGCATTCCCTGCTCTAAGGCGTGCCCTTGTGATGGGAACACGATGGTGCCATCTGAGTACATGGTGCCCTCTCTCAGGCTTAGGGAACAAGGGGAACAGGGGGCAGAGATGAAAAAAAAGGAAACGGAAAGGTTTTTGAATTTAAAGTATACAGATGCCAGGCCTCTCGTGATGAGCCGCACAGTTAGTTATGGAGACTGAAGCTTTGATAGTCTGGCATTCCTGCAAGGGAGCGTCAGCTTACTGAGGTACCAGTGTATTGCACAGTCAGAGAAACTGTAGGAACCTAGTTGAATATAAGTCATGTAATGGAGAAGGCAATGGCACCCCACTCCAGTACTCTTGCCTGGAAAATCCCATGGATGGAGGAGCCTGGTAGGCTGCAGTCCATGGGGTCGCTAATTCAGACATGACTGAGCGACTTCACTTTCACCTTTCCCTTTCATGCATTGGAGAAGGAAATGGCAACCCACTCCAGTGTTCTTGTCTGGAGAGTCCCAGGGATGGGGGAGCCTGGTGGGCTGCCGTCTATGGGGTTGCACAGAGTCGGACACAACTGAAGTGACTTAGCAATAGCAATAGCAATAACCTGATAGCAATTTTTAAAAATAATATATTAGAAGATACAGGTAATCATAATTTCCTAAATTTATTTCCTGGTTATGCATCTCATGTGCTGGATTGTCAAAATAATTCCACTTAAAACTTATTCTGGCCTCATTCTATACTCTTCCCTTTCTACCCAGTCCCCCTCTCCCCAAAAAACTTTCAACAAACTGACCATATGGGGGGGCTTGGATTTTCTATAAATGTAATACTCAGTTCAGTTCAGTCTCTCAGTCGTGTCCGACTCTTTGTGATCCCATGGACTGCAGCACGCCAGGCCTCCCTGTCCGTCACCAACTCCCGGAGCTTGCTCAAACTCGTCCATCGAGTAGGTGATGCCATCCAACCATCTCATCCTCTGTCGTCCCCTTCTCCTCCCGCCTTCAATCTTTCCCAGCATCAAGGAATGAGTCAGCTCTTCCCATGAGGTGGCCAAAGTCCTGGCGTTTCAGCTGATCACAGTCAAACCTTTGAACGGCTTGTAGGTTAATCTTTGTTACCATGGTGTGTAATACTTGGGGGCACTAACCATGGGTCTGATTAACACTGTTGTAGGTGATTTTTTTTTTTTAGTGGCTAAGTCAAGTCAGACACTTTCATATTTGGATACAAAATAAAAACTCTTCATGCATGCTCTGAAAAAAAAAAAAATAGATTGCTGCCATGAAATAAAACAGAAGCTGCCAAGGCTGGGCAGGAGTGGCGGGGAAGTGAAGAGCTTGGGAAGGGGCAGGTCAGGGGTCCCGGCCCACAGGCTCCATGGCCCTTCCGCCTCTGTGTGATGCCGTGAGCGCGGCTCACCTGACGCTGCACTTCCAAGTAGGGCAGCAAAGCCCCCACCACGGACCCCCTCTCGGTGCCTCTCACTCCCCCACCGTGTGAATCATGGGTCATGCTCTTAGTCTCCATTGTGATTTATTTCCAGGTAGCTGAGCTTTGGAAAATGCTAATAGTGTCTTTTCATTCCCCATGCAAATTGTTTCTCACCCTCCTTGTCAGGTTAAGCATCAGATATTTCCCTTTCCCTACACAATTATTCTCTCCTCGATCTCAGGATCTCAGCTTCTCCTTCCTTCATAAAGACCTAGTGTACAGCACAGGGCACTGTACCAGTATTTCATAATAACCTACAAGGGGAGAGAATCTGAAGAATATATATATACATACACACACACATATACACACATATATACAAAATACACACACGCACACACTAAAGTGAAAATGTTAGTCGCTCTGTCGTGTCCAACTCTTTGCGACCCCTTGGACTGTAGCCCACCAGGCTCCTCTGTCCATGGGGATTTTCCAGGCAAGAAAACTGCAGTGGGTGCCATTTCCTTCTGCAGGGGAATCTTCCTGACTCAGGGATGAACCTAGGTCTTCCATATTGCAGGCAGATTCTTTACTGTCTGAGTCACCAGGGAGGCCCTGTGTATGTGTGTGTGTATGTGTGTGTATGTGGGTGTGTATGTATGTATGTGTGTGTATGTGTGTATATGTATATATATGTGTGTGTATGCATGTGTATGCATGTATATATGTGCCTGTGTGTGTCTGTGTGTATATTTGTGTGCATGTGTGTGTGTGTTGTGTGTGTGTGTGTATATGTGTATGTGTGTTTATGTGTGTATATGTGTGTGTATATGTGTGCATGTCTATGCATGTGTGTATGTGTGTATTTGTGTGCATGTGTACATATGTGTATGTATGTGTGTATGTGTGTGTGTTTGTGTGCATGTATATGTGTGTATATGTGTTTATGTGTGTGTATGTGTATGTGTGTGTTTATGTGTGTGTGTGCATGTGTATATATGTGTGTGTATGCGTATGTGTGTATATTTGTGTGTATGTGTATATGTATGTGTGTGTGTGTGTGTATATATGTATGTGTTTATGTGTGTGTGTGTGTGTGTGTTTATGTGTGTATGCATGTGTGTGTATGTGTGTGTGTGCATGTGTATGTATATGTGTGTGTGTGTGCGTGTGTGTATAATGGAATCCCTGCTGTACACCTGATAATAACACCATTCTGTAAGTCAACCCTATTTCAGTCTGTTAGAGAAAGATCAGCTCAGGTCTGGCTTATTCCTATTTGTGACACACCTGCCCCCGTGCTCCCAAACTGAGTCCAAGCCCCCTAATACCCTGCCGTTGTAGGTCAAAATTAATAATAACCAAACCACGAATAAGTCTTGGAAATTTACTGAAAATCTTCTGTGTGCTTGGTAAGCGTGGTTTTTCAACTATCAGCTCATTTATTTCTTATAACATCTCAGTGAAGTAGATTCTATTATTTCCCCATTTTATAGATGAGAAGACTGAGACTAAGGAAGGCTGTGCTCATTGCCCAAACCACACATCTGGTGAGTGGTAGAGCCATTATTTGACTTTAGGCATTTCGATGACAAAGCTTTCACTTTTCATTTATAAGCTTATACTGTTTTCATCGTTTTTAAAGGATACCCAATGGAACCCCACTCCAGTACTCTTGCCTGGAAAATCCCATGGATGGAGGAGCCTGGTGGGCTGCAGTCCATGGGGTCGCTAGGAGTCGGACACGACTGAGCGACTTCACTTTCACTTTTCACTTTCATGCATTGGAGAAGGAAATGGCAACCCACTCCAGTGTTCTTGCCTGGAGAATCCCAGGGACGGCAGAGCTTGGTGGGCTGCCGTCTATGGGGTCGCACAGAGTTGGACACGACTGAAGTGACTTAGCAGCAGCAGCAGCAGTGGAGATTTAAAGAATATTATTATCTTGACTTCTACATCTTGTTCTCCCCATTTTGAGGTTAAGACCAAGTCAAAAGAAAACTCTTACTTTGACCAAGGCTTTACGAGGAAATTTTCGGGATGACTTAACTTTGGCAAGTAAAGAAACAGACGTGTAGCCGCAGTACTTTTCAGAAAATGCTCCATATTTCCTCTTTTCGTTCAAGCTGCCTTAATTCCCTACAGATCTGTAACACGAAGACTTTCCTCTGAAAGTTGCAAGGCCTCCAGGTAAAATGAGCCCCATTTTCCTGCAAGATAACCTTTTAGTAAAATTTCTCTAATAGAGAATTTTAGAAGTCTCTACAGGCTAAAGTTCCCAGGCATTTTGAGGGGATTATTTTTTTGTCCTATTTCCAGTGATCTGTCCTCAAAATGTGTGCCTAAGGGTGGTCTCAGGATGACATCTTTCATAAGTGAAATAATTCTTCTCTAAAGCTAAGAACCCTTGCTTTTCCACACTTGCCATTTCTTCTGCTCCATGTTCTTTACTTGGATATGCACCTGAATTCTCCAGTTCTAACATGTTTCCTGGAGAAAGCAATGGCACCCCACTCCAGTACTCTCACCTGGAAAATGCCATGGATGGAGGAGCCTGGTGGGCTACAGTCCATGGGGTTGCTAAGAGTCAGACACGACTGAGCGACTTCCTTTTCTCTTTTCACTTTCAGGCACCGGAGAAGGAAATGGCAACCCACTCCAGTGTTCTTGCCTGGAGAATCCCAGGGACGGGGGAGCCTTGGTGCGGTGCCGTCTATGGGGTCGCACAGAGTCGGACACGACTGAAGCGACTTAGCAGCAGCAGCAGCAGCAGCGGCAGCATGTTTCCTCCTTTCGCTGTGGACCTGGACTTGGTGTCCGGCGGTGACCCGCAGGCCTCCTCTGGGTCTGGCACATAGTAGGTATTAAGCGTGTGCTCAATAAAAAGAAGCATCCGATGAACAGAATTAAGTTTCCTGAAATATGATTCAAGAGTTTTAATTCAAATGTGAGTCTGCATGCGGACACGGTCCACAGGGCCAGCATGTAGAAACGACCAGCTTCATCTCCCGCAATAAAGAGACTCCTGAGGGACAGCTGAGTGGAGTCCTGGCACCCGCTGGGCGCTGGTTGGTGGCACTCAGCTAGCTCCTTCTGACCCTGGAGCCGGGAGGGGCCCCAAGAAACGGCCCAAGCTTAGGACTGAAGTCTCTCTGATTACAGGGTCCTTGACGTCAAGAGCCAACAAACCGCCCCCAAAATGAGAGTAAATGTAAAACAAAGGGCAAATATTCTGGTCTCTGCAACTGACCCTCAGGGCAGAGTCGGAGTAGGAACCCTGGAGACAAAAGGAAAGACTTACAATGAAAGGAGGAGTATCTTCTTGCCTCGGTACACAGGGATACTCTGTGTGCACAGTGTGGATGTGTGTGTGAGTCTTCAGGCCCCCTTTGCCTCTTCCCCATTTACACACTCTCACACATTTCTGATTCTGAACCAGGAAACGTGTTGTAGACTCTGAAAGCTCAGAGGATCTTTGAACACATCCGCTGGATCATCGAAAAAGCAAGAGAGTTCCAGAAAAACATCTATTTCTGCTTTATTGACTATGCCAAAGCCTTTGACTGTGTGGATCACAATAAACTGTGGAAAATTCTTCAAGAGATGGGAATACCAGACCACCTGACCTGCCTCTTGAGAAATCTGTATGCAGGTCAGGAAGCAACAGTTAGAACTGGACATGGAACAACAGACTGGTTCCAAATAGGAAAAGGAGTACATCAAGGCTGTATATTGTCACCCTGCTTATTTAACTTCTATGCAGAGTACATCATGAGAAACGCTGGGCTGGAAGAAGCACAAGCTGGAATCAAGATTGCTGGGAGAAATATCAATAACCTCAGATATGCAGAAGACATCACCCTTATGGCAGAAAGTGAAGAGGAACTCAAAAGCCTCTTGATGAAAGTGAAAGTGGAGAGTGAAAAAGTTGGCTTAAAGCTCAACATTCAGAAAACGAAGATCATGGCATCCGGTCCCTTCACTTCATGGGAAATAGAAATGGGAAACAGTGGAAACAGTGTCAGACTTTATTTTTGGGGGGCTCCAAAATCACTGCAGATGGTGACTGCGGCCATGAAATTAAAAGACGCTTACTCCTTGGAAGCAAAGTTATGACCAACCTAGATAGCATATTCAAAAGCAGAGACATTACTTTGCCAACAAAGGTTCGTCTAGTCAAGGCTATGGTTTTTCCTGTGGTCATGTATGGATGTGAGAGTTGGACTGTGAAGAAGGCTGAGCGCCAAAGAATTGATGCTTTTGAACTGTGGTGTTGGAGAAGACCCTTGAGAGTCCCTTGGACTGCAAGGAGATCCAACCAGTCCATTCTGAAGGAGATGAGCCCTGGGATTTCTTTGGAAGGAATGATGCTAAAGCTGAAACTCCAGTACTTTGGCTATCTCATGTGAAGAGTTGACTTATTGGAAAAGACTCTGATACTGGGAGGGATTGGGGGCAGGAGGAGAAGGGGATGACAGAGGATGAGATGGTTGGATGGCATCACTGACTCGATGGACGTGAGTCTGAGTGAACTCCGGGAGTTGGTGATGGACAGGGAGGCCTGGCGTGCTTCGATTCATGGAGTCGCAAAGAGTCGGACATGACTGAGTGACTGAACTGAACTGAATATACTTTTATTTGTGATGAGCGGGGATTACCAAGGAGGAAACAGGTGGGTTAAAATATTTGTTTTGTTAGGAACTGAATCTTTAAAGATACTAAGCCCCAGGGTCGTGCTTTTACCAAGCAAACAAGGGAGCCACCAATATGAGCCCACCTGCCATCACCTACTGCCTTGAATTAACCCCCATTAGAAGAAAGCATATTATGAAAGGTGCCATGACCTATCTGTGACACCCAGTTGAAGCTGTGGCCATTCACAATGGTCCAACTGGGACCTGGCCTTTGGTGCCCAACGGTGGGCAGACTGAAGGTTTGCAAGTGTCCCAGGCAGATCAAGCCCCAGTGAGCCCGATCCCTGGCAGACTCCTGGACCAGCACAGGCATGCCCACTTTCCCAGAGCCCTGTCAGTGACTGCCTACCCTAATGGGGCTGCATGAGGCCCCGTGGGGTGAAACCATCAGTCGCTGAAATGGCCATTCACCCACTTCCACCTGAGAAGCCTCGTCCTCTAGAGCCAAACGTAGACCAAGACCAGCCTTAAAGCTCATGAGGGAAAAAGGAACACAGCCCCACACTCAGGCTGTGCTTTTTCAGGGAGATAAACTCAGCCATGAACCACCAGGAAGAGCTGTCGGAGAATGTGAACGACTATGGTCCCTCCGTCTGGAGCAGTGAGAGCCTGGACCACCCTCCCACTGTACGCGGGCACACACATAGCCACACACAGCAGCACATCCCCATCCCTGGGACCTGTCAGGGCACCCCGTCAGAGCTCAAGGACCACGCGGCCCCTCCCCTGGAGCCATCATGACGACAGGTGCCAGCCTTCCCAACACACTTCCGGCTCCACGACCCAGTCCATGACCAGGGGTGGATTCACGGGATTTACTCCAGCCTTCAGTTGACATAAGTGCTGTAATATGATGCAGAGCAGAAAAGGCACGGGAGCTGCACGTGCATTTCTTCCCGACCGTGTCCATGGGACTCCCACACCGTTCATTGCAGGTAATGCCTGCTTGGCTAAATGTTGAAAGTGAAAAGTGTTAGCCACTCAGTCCTGTCTGACTCTTTGTGACCGCATGGACTGTAGCCTGCCAGGCTCCTCTGACCACGAAATTCTCTAGGCAAGAATACTGGAGTCGGTAGCTATTCCCTTCTTCAGGAGACCTTCCCAAACCAGGGATTGAACCAGGGTCTCCTGCGTTGCAGGTGGATTCTTTACCACTAGAGCCACCTGTGTGTGTGCTATGTCGCTTCAGTCGTGTCCAACTCTTTGTAACCCTGTGGACTGTAGCCAGCCAAGTTCCTCTGTCCATAGGATTCTCCAGGCAAGAATGCCAGAGTGGGTTGCCATTTCCTTCTCCAGGGGATCTTCCCCAGCCAGACCCAGAGACTGAGCTCGTGTCTCTTGTATCTCCCGCATTGGCCGAAGGGCTCTTTATCACTAGCCCAAAGTGATCCAACAGACCAACAGAGCAGAAGAGAGAGTCCAAAAAATAGACCCACAAACATACAGCCAGTGGCTTTCAACAAAGGTGCAAATGAAAGGGCAACTCAATGGGAAAATGATTTTCATTTCAATATATTGTGTTAAAACAACCGGATATCCATACACCAAAAAAAAAAAAAAATTCCTAGAACTTTACTTCACACCACTTACAAAACTTGACATCAAATGGGTAACAGAGCTAAATGTAAGAAAACAGTAACACTTCCAGAAACAGACATAAGAAAAAAACGTACTGATCTTGGATGAGACAAAAGTTTCTTAAATAGGACACGAAAGGAACAATCACAGAAGAAAAGAATGGACCAATCAAACTTCAGCAAAATTAAAAGACTTTACTTGTCAAAGGACACTATAAAGGCTCTTAAGAAAATTAAACCAAACCACACGATGGAAGAAACGATTTACAAAATATTTATTTAACAATTCATATTTAGAAATTCAATAATATGAAGGCAAACAGCCTAATAATAAATTAACAGAGGATCTGCAAGTGCCTTTGCCAAGAAGTTATACAGAAGGCAAATGAATTCACAAAATCATTCCTCGCCGTTTGCCGGTTTCTTATTAAGATAAACATGTACTTAATGGAGCACCAAGAGTTGTACTCCTAGGTATTTTGCCCAAAGCAATGAAATCGTATGGTCACAAAATTACCTGTACATGAGTGTTTATAGCTTTATTCTAAATAGCGCCAAACAGGAAGTAACTCAAATGCCCTTCAACTGTCGAAGGGATTAACAAACAGAGCCAAGTCCACACAAGAGAGTTCTATATAATAATAAAAAGGAAGTAACTCCTGATAGATTTAACAATACTGCTGAATCCCAGAGGCTTTTTAATTAGAGAAAAAGCCTAGAGACAGAGGTACACATGCTTGAAGACCCCATTCACGTGAGGTTCTAGCAAAGACCTGCCTGTCTGATAGAAAGCAAACCCGTGCTTTCAAAGAGCCAGGTTGGGGGAAAGGAACTGATGCTTAAGGAGTGGAAAGGAACTGCTTTTGGTGATAAAATATTTTATATCACGGTTGCGATGATGCTTATACGACTTGAGACATTTTTCAAAACTCATCAAATTGCACTCGAAAATCGGGAAATTTTAACAAACTCAGATCATGCCCCAATAAATTCATTCAAGCAAGTGAATGAAAGAAAAAAATAAAGTGTGAACTTACTATGCAACGAAGGGCAAATATTAATATCTCACCATCCTCACTACAGTGTTCTAGTTAGGCTGTCTTCTATCAAAGTCGGGAGGATAATGTAATTTAATGAGTTGATTTCTGGAATACCATGTATCAGTTAGAATCAATGTTCAAGAAGGGACACTAATAGGCACTGCTGCTGCTGCTAAGTCGCTTCAGTCCTGTCCAACTCTGTGCGACCCCATAGACAGCAGCCCACCAGGCTCCCCCATTCCTGGGATTCTCCAGGCAAGAACACTGGAGTGGGTTGCCATTTCCTTCTCCAATGCAGGAAAGTGAAAAGTGAAAGTGAAGTCGCTCAGTCGTGTCCGACTCTTCGCGACCCCATGGCCTGCAGCCCACCAGGCTCCTCCGTCCACGGGATTTTCCAGGCACTAAGGGAAAGAAATGAAGGAAAAATAAGCTCCAGGATGAGTGCTCTGGAGCAGTATCACTTATGGAACTTTGTACGCATCGTCCTGACATGGGGGCTGCCCTGATAGCTCAGTTGGTAATGAATCCCCCTGCAATGCAGGAGACCCCGGTTCCATTCCTGGGTCGGGAAGATCCCCTGGAGAAGGGATAGGCTACCCACTCCAGTATTCTTGGGCTTCCCTTGTGGCTCAGCTGGTAAAGAACGACTCCTGACGTGGTGAGGCTGGTGGAAGGAGCTGCTGCTCCACCAAAGCAGTGAGAACAGCAGCAGCAGCAGTCAAAACCTGCCCCTTCGGAACTCTGAAAACTAACCAATGGCATGCTGCACCAAGGGGTGCTGATTCAAGGGAAACGGCTGAATCTCAACCAGGACAGAGTGTTCTGTGTCATTGTGACTTGTCCCATGTCCATATCCGCTTCCAGGTGGGCAGCTTACACAGTTACCAGGCTCCCCAGCACACCCCACTCCTCGGCAAACATCCCTGAGAAAGGAAAGCGTTAAGTCCACACCAAGCCTGTACACAGATGATCAGGGCAGTGTTATTTATAACAGCCGCAAAATGGAAGGAACCCAAGTGTCCACAGCTGATGCATGGAAACACAGACCTGGAATTTCCAAACCCTGGGATAGTTTAAAGTCAAAGAAAGAAATGAAGCTCTGACACATTCTGCAGTGCGGATGAACTCAGAGAACTCTCTACTGGATGAAAGAAGTCAGTCACAAAGATCACACGCTGTGTGACTCCATTTACAGGAAAAGTCCAGAATAAGTAAATCATTAGGTGGTCTGGGGTGGGTACAGCAGGGAACGGTGAGTGACCACGAACAGGTACAAAGCTTTTTCCTTGAGATGATAAAACATTCTAAACTTAGATCAGGGTGTAGGTTGCATAACTGTGAATACACTAAAACCCGGTTTAATTGTACACTTTAAAATGGTCATTTTGATGGTCTGTGAATTACATGTCAATAAAAAATTCACCATTAAAATAAGCATCCCCATAAGTTCAATGGTATGTATATTCTACAGTAACCTCTTAAAAGAAAAGGATATACAGCAGAAACACTAGAAGGAACGCTTTGGGGAAGGGCAGAAGGAGAACGGGACATGAAGGCAAAGGGAATCTTGCCCCCACACCTTAATTCTTAAGCAGAATTAAGTCAGCATTGTACACAAGGTGTTTAAGGATTAAATAGAGAATATGAAGACTTGCTCTCAAGCGAACCGCCCTCCCTCTTGCCCCACAGCTTCTGTTGGGGGACAGGACTAGTGCTGTGCTTGGCTGCTGGCTTAGGGGGGAGCACGTGTCCAGAGGAGCTGAAGCCGCCATGTAGGCCAGCAGAGCTGTGGAGTCCTGGCCTCCTTCACTGTCTTGGGATCTCACAAGATTCCTGGAGACCCCTCATCAGTGGGGCCGTAACACTCCCACTGCTGTTCTCTTTGGGGCCCAGGAGTTTGGTTTCAAGGTGTTGAGTGTTGCAGAGAACCCCAACAAGAGGCTCAATAATTTAGCTATTTTTGCCACATCTTCTGTTTCTGTATCTGAATTAATTATTCCTTCTTCGATTCTTGGTTCCTAAGCTTGAATAGCCCTTCACTTGTGTAGTTTGTTGGAGGAATAAAACTCTCTTTCTCTCTTACACACACACACACACACACACACACATAAACAATCCCATAAAACACCAACAGGAAGCATCACAGACAGCTCCCAGGCTTGTGGGAAGTCCGGAGGGACCTGGGGCTCGGGGTCACGTGGCCGGCACTCCAGCTGAAGGCCAGCACGGCGTTCAGCCAGCCTGAGAATCGTCCCTGAAAGATGTGCAGTGAAGATCTGCCTGCATCCCCCTGCCCCACGGCTGCAGGGACATGCGGGTGATCCCTGCGGGCTCTGTTATAACCCCTGCACTCTGAGCTGCTGGCCTGCTGAGCATTGGCTCCTGGTAACAACTGGGGTTCAAAATGCTGAGAAGTCTCCATAAGGGGAGCTGAGCTAAATTACATACCATGAGCTTCTTGGGGGAGGGCAAGTTCGTGGGGGTCTGTCTGGAATGATTAAACCCTGAACCACCAGTATCCTCAATGAGTACAGGCCAAATCATGCAGGCAGATACATACTCCCCTCACTCTGAGGACTCAATCTCCCAAAAGTCTACTTCTGACCCAGAGATCACTTACTGTGGGCTGAACGAGATGTCCTTCATGCTGTCAAGTATCTCTTCTAACAGTAGTACTTTATGAAAGTCCCATATTCCTTAAAAATTCATTCGGTGGAAGAATTAACATTGTTAAAATGCCATACTACCCATAGCAATCTACTAACTTACTGTGATCCTTACCAAATTACCCATGACATTTTTCACAAAATTAGAACAACTAATCCTAAAATTTATAAGAAACCATAAAACACCCAGAATTGCCAAAGCAACCCTGAGGGAAAAGGACAAAGCAGGAAGCATAACCCTGCCAGACTTCAGACAATACTACAAAGCTACAGTAATCAAAACAGCCTGGTATTGGCAGGAAAACACAGACGGATCAATGGAGCAGAATACAGAGCCCAGAAATAAACCCACGCACTTATGGTCAATTAATCTTCAATAGAAGAGGCAAGAACATAGACTGAGGAACAGCCTCTTCAGCAAGTGGTGTTCAAAAGCTGGACAGCTGCACGTGAATCAATGAAGTTAGAACATGCCCTCTCACCATACACAGGAATAAACACAAAATGGCTTAGACACTTAAATATGAAACAGTATACCCTACAACTCCTGAAAGAGAACACTGGCAAAACACTCAGGCAAAATAAATAAAAGTAAAAATAAATGAGACCTAACCAAACGGATAAGCTCCTGCACAGCAAAGGAAACCATCACAGAAACAAAAAGATAACCCACCAAATGGGAGGAAATAGCTGCAAAGGATATTACTGACAAAGGCTTAATGGCCTAAATATACCAACAGCTCACACAACTCAGTAACCACAAAAACCAAACAACTCATTCAAAAAATGGGCAGAAGACCTAAACGGACATTTCTCCAAAGAAGACATATATAGGTGGCCATCAGGTACATGAAAAGATGCTCAACATTGCTAATTGTTAGAGAAATGAACATGAAAACAATGAGGGGTCACATAACACTGGTCAGAATGGCCGTCATTAAAACATTCAGGAAGTCCTATATTTCAATTAATTAAAGAATGGTTTGAAATAAAATTTTTTAAAGGTTTCGATTGTAAATGATCTGCTTACTTCCCCTCACTGGAACAAGAGGGCCGTGAGGTGCAGATGCAGCTTGAGTGGACGGGAGATGGAGGGCCAAGGACAGTGGGACAGAGGGTGGAGGGAAGGAGGGAGGCAGCGGGGACCTCGGTGGAGGCAGGTGGAGGCCTCCACAGGGGATGGATGCTTTCTCTAAAAAATCCTGAAGGAAAACTGGCTGCATCATAACCACCAGACCTCTCCACCCCACCCCCTACACACACCGATCAATTGCAAATATAGCTGGATATGGTTTATTTCAGAAACCTGGATAGATGTGTATTTTTCAATCTAATCACTTCCCAACACAAAAGGCTTTTCCAAAACCTGAGAAGCTTTTTGCCACCACCAGGGAGATGCTTTTATGATTCTTCTTTGATTCTGCTCTCATTCATCTGTCATATTCAACGTGACAAAGGCAAGGGGTTCCTTCACAAAGCCTCCCTCACATCTACCTCTTCTTTAAAGCATGATCCATTTCCAAGGGTCTGAAAACTGATAAATCTCTCTGGTATGGTTTCTCCTCCATGGAAAATGGAAACCTCAACAAGTTTGTATCATCAAAAAAATAAAATAAAAAAAATTTTTTTGGACACCAGCTCAACAGGAAAGTGGGTAATCTTTTTGCACAAAGTAAGCGTGTTTTCAGATGAACAGTGTAGGTTCTATGCTCGCTCAGGGTAATAAAATATTGCATCAGGGCGGCATTGGCTTAATTTTACATAGACTGATGACACGAAGCTATCTCTATGTTTGTCCACAGAGAACAGGACTACAGGAGCCAGGGCTCAGTTGTCAGCATCTGTGTCTTATGGACTAAAGCGGGACCCCAGGGGTTAACGAGGGGCTATTACAGAGATAACCAAATGATCAACAGCTGAGAGGCACAGATGCAATGACACCACCACGTCGCCCAGACTCCATACTGGCAGCTAGCTCTCATGTGGGAGCTAAGGAAAGCACTGTTGAGCCTATGCCCCAGAGATTTCTAAAGAATCTAAGATTTCTTTAGACAAGAAGTACTATGAGGTGCACTGGATAAGGACCACGGTTGCAGGTTAAGAAAACCCTGACTGACCCATAAAATACCATACCATACCAAGAAACGAGTAGAGCAGAAGTTACTGGGTTGGGCAAAAAGTTTGTTCAGGTTGTCTCACTGCAAGATCAAACCAGCCAATCCTAAAAGAAATCAGTCCTGAACACTCATTAGAAGGACTGATGCTGAAGCTGAAACTCCAATACTTTGGCCACCTGATGTGAAGAACTGACTCATTGGAAAAGACCCTGATGCTGGGAAAGATTGAAGGCAAGAGGAGAAGGGGACAACAGAGGATGAGATGGCTGGATGGCATCACTGACTCAATGGACATGAGTTAGAGCAAGCTCCAGGAGATGGTGAAAGACAGGGAAGCCTGGCATACTGCAGTCCATGGGGTCACAAAGATATGACTTAGCGACTGAACAACATGTTACAGAAAAACCCAAATGAACATTTTGGCCAAGCCAATATTAACAGACTTGTCCTGATGAACCCAAAGGCTAACTCTTCCCCCCTCAAGAGGGCCTAGAGGAGCTATCCCACATTGAAGGTCAGGAAGGGCGGCGGTGAGGAGATACCCCGCGTCCAAGGTAAGGAGCAGCAGCTGCGCTTTGCTGGAGCAGCCCTGAAGAGATACCCCACGCCCAAGGTAAGAGAAACCCAAGTAAGACAGTAGGTGTTGCAAGAGGGCAGCAGAGGGCAAACACACTGAAACCATACTCAAAGAAAACTAGTCAATCTAATCACACTAGGACCACAGCCTTGTCTAACTCAATGAAACTAAGCCATGCCCGTGGGGCCACCCAAGATGGGCGGGTCATGGTGGAGAGGTCTGAGAGAATGTGGTCCACTGGAGAAGGGAATGGCAAACCACTTCAGTATTCTTGCCTTGAGAACCCCATGAACAGTATGAAAAGGCAAAATGATAGGATACTGAAAGAGAAACTCCCCAGGTCAGTAGGTGCCCAATATGCTACTGGAGATCAGTGGAGAAATAACTCCAGAAAGAATGAAGGGATGGAGCCAAAGCAAAAAGAATACCCAGCTGTGGATGTGACTGGTGATAGAAGCAAGGTCCGATGCTGTAAAGAGCAATATTGCATAGGAACCTGGAATGTCAGGTCCATGAATCAAGGCAAATTGGAAGTGGTCAAACAAGAGATGGCAAGAGTGAATGTCGACATTCTAGGAATCAGCGAACTGAAATGGACTGGAATGGGTGAATTTAACTCAGATGACCATTATATCTACTACTGCAGGCAGGAATCCCTCAGAAGAAATGGAGTAGCCATCATGGTCAAAAAAAGAGTCTGAAATGCAGTACTTGGATGCAATCTCAAAAACGAAAGAATGATCTCTGTTCGTTTCCAAGGCAAACCATTCAATATCACAGTAATCCAAGTCTATGCTCCAACCAGTAATGCTGAAGAAGCTGAAGTTGAACAGTTCTATGAAGGCCTACAAGACCTTTTAGAACTAACACCCAAAAAAGATGTCCTTTTCATTATAGGGGACTGGAATGCAAAAGTAGGAAGTCAAGAAACACCTGGAGTAACAGGCAAATTTGGCCTGGGAATACAGAATGAAGCAGGGCAAAGACGAATAGAGTTTTGCCAAGAAAATGCACTGGTCATAACAAACACCCTCTTCCAACAACACAAGAGAAGACTCTACACATGGACATCACCAGATGGTCAACACCGAAATCAGACTGATTATATTCTTTGCAGCCAAAGATGGAGAAGCTCTATACAGTCAACAAAAACAAGACCAGGAGCTGACTGTGGCTCAGACCATGAACTCCTTATTGCCAAATTCAGACTTAAATTGAAGAAAGTAGGGAAAACCACTAGACCATTCAGGTATGACCTAAATCAAATCCCTTATGATTATACAGTGGAAGTGAGAAATAGATTTAAGGGACTAGATCTGATAGGTAGAGTGCCTGATGAACTATGGACTGAGGTTCATGACATTGTACAGGAGACAGGGATCAAGACCATCCCCATGGAAAAGAAATGCAAAAAAGCAAAATGGCTATCTGGGGAGGTCTTACAAATAGCTGTGAAAAGAAGAGAAGTGAAAAGCAAAGGAGAAAAGGAAAGATATAAACATCTGAATGCAGAGTTCCAAAGAATAGCAAGAAGAGATAAGAAAGCCTTCTTCAGCAATCAATGCAAAGAAATAGAGGAAAACAACAGAATGGGAAAGACTAGAGATCTCTTCAAGAAAATCAGAGATACCAAAGGAACATTTCATGCAAAGATGGGCTCGATAAAGGATAGAAATGGTATGGACCTAACAGAAGCAGAAGATATTAAGAAAAGATGGCAAGAATACACAGAAGAACTGTACAAAAAAGATCTTCATAACCCAGATAATCACGATGGTGTGATCACTCACCTAGAGCCAGACATCCTGGAATGTGAAGTCAAGTGGGCCTTAGAAAGCATCACTACGAACAAAGCTAGTGGAGGTGATAGAATTCCAGTTGAGCTATTCCGAATCCTGAAAGATGATGCTGTGAAAGTGCTGCACTCAATATGCCAGCAAATTTGGGAAACTCAGCAGTGGCCACAGGACTGGAAAAAGAAAGTGCAAAGAATGCTCAAACTATTCCAATCTCACACGCTAGAAAGAATGCTCAAAATTCTCAAGCCAGGCTTCAGCAATACGAATGCTCCTGATGTTGAACATCAGGTTTTTAGAAAAGGCAGAGGAACCAGAGATCAAATTGCCAACATCCACTGCATCAAAAAGCAAGAGAGTCTCTATTTCACTATGCCAAAGCCTTTGCCTGTGTGGATCACAACAAAACTGTGGAAAATTCATGAAAAAGAGATGACCACCTGAAGAAATCTCTCAGGTCAGGAAGCAACAGGAACTGGACATGGAACAACAGACTGGTTCCAAATAGAAAAGTGAATCAAGGCTTCCTGATGTTGAACATCAAGAAGTTTTGAAGATTGCACAAAATATGGAATGCAGATGAACCTTATGGCAGAAAGTGAAGAGGAACTGCCTCTTGATGAAAGTGAAAGTGGAGAGTAAAAAGTTGGCTTAAAGCTCAACATTCAGAGAGGATGACCAGAAACAGTGAAGAGTGTCAGACTTTACTTTCAAATTGGAGAGAGTTGAAAAGATGCATATTGAAGCTCAACTAAGTGAAGGAACTCAAGCTGGATGAAGTGAAAGTGGAGAGTGAAAAAGTTGACATCACTTCATGGAAAATAGATGGGGAAACAGTCCACTGGATCATCTGGAAAAAAAGGTTCTCTAGTCATGCAAGAGAGTTCCCAGAAAACATCTAGTGTCCCTGGACTGCAAGAAGATCCAACCAGTCCATTCTGAAGGAGATCAAAGCTTTGGAAGGAATGATGCTGGCTGAAACTGTAGGATCAATTAAAAGACTGGAAAAACTCTGATGCTGGGAGAGGAGGAGAAGGGGATGACAGAGGACTGGACCGTAGACTCAATGGACGTGATCTGAAAGGTGATGGACAGGGAGGCCTGGAGTGCTGCAATTCATGGGGTCGCAAAGAGTCGGACTGAGCGACTGATCTGACGTGATCTGATCTGAAACATGAAGGAAAGGAGAGTCTCACACAGCCTGCTTCTGCGGGGCACCTCTTAGAAATGACACCCGGGAACAAGGAACACACCACCACTCTTGGAGCTGGAAGCCAGCTGGTGCCCTGTTCCTAAATTCCACGTGATAACCAAGGCCCTCAAGGTCTCCCAGGGTAGGTCAGACTCGGGTTTGGGGCCTGGCCTCTGGAGCCTGGTGGGCAACACTGGCATGCAGAGAGCACAGTTCAGGGAGCCTGGCGGGCTGGGTGGTGTTCATGCTCCTGGGTGAACTTGGACCTGGTTGCCTCTAGTTGTTCAGTCACTCAGCCATGTCTGACTCTTTGCAACCCCATGAAAAGCAGCACGCCAGGCATCCCTGTCCTCTACTGTCTCCCGGAGCTTGCTCAAACTCATGTCCATTGAGTTGGTGATGCCATCCAACCATCTCATCCTCTGTCGTCCCCTTCTCCTCCTGCCCTCAATCTTTCCCAGCATCAGGGTCTTTTCCAGTGAGTCAGCTCTTCGCATCAGGTGGCCAAAGTATTGGAGCTTCAGCTTCAGCATCAGTCTTTCCAATGAACATTCAGGGTTGATTTCCTTTAGGATTGACTGGTTTGATCTCCTTGCTGTCCAAGGGACTCTGAAAAGTCTTCTCCAGCACCACAGTTTGAAAGCATCAATTCTCTGGCGCTCAGCCTTCTTTATAGTCCAACTCTGACATCTGTACACGACTACTGGAGAAATGCCAATGATGGAGGAGTACAACAGACTTTTCCAGAAAAACCCATAACATTTTAATACCTCCAGACCACATGAATTTTTCTTAGGAAGTCTGGAAATGAGCACACATTCACAAAGTACATTCTCCTTGGTGGACTGAACTGTGAGAGTTCAAGGAGGGGCCTCGTCCCTTTGGTACTTTTGATGAGTGTTTCTGAAGGAGCAAGGGGGCCCCAGCTTAAAAAAAAAAGCTGCAAACCCTTTCAGTTTGAGTTCAGTCACTCTTTGCTCTCAGCACTCCAGCCTGTGAAAGCCTTTATGACCACCACTTTCTTATCTGTCTCTACTGTGATTAAATGCCAAATGCAAGGAGCCCCATTCAGTCATCAAATGAACTGCAGGCACACCAGGGCTCCTGTCCATCACCAACTCTCGGTGGAAAAAAAAGTGCAAACCCTTTTCACAGTCACTCAGACTCACGCCCAGCACACCAGGGCCCCAGTCCATCACCAAGTGGCCTCGGAGGCTTCCTCCAGTCAACCCATCAGTGATGCCATCCAACCATCTCATCCTCTGTCATCCCCTTCTCCTCCTGCCCCCAATCCCTCCCAGCATCAGAGTCTTTTCCAATGAGTCAACTCTTTGCATGAGGTAGCCAAAGTACTGGAGTTTCAGCTTTAGCATCATTCCTTCCAAAGAAACCCCAGGGCTGATCTCCTTCAGAATGGACTGGTTGGATCTCCTTGCAGTCCAAGGGACTCTCAAGAGTCTTCTCCAACTCCACAGTTCAAAAGCATCAATTCTTTGGCGCTCAGAGTCCAACTCTCACATCCATACATGACCACAGGAAAAACCATAGCCTTGACTAGACGAACCTTTGTTGGCAAAGAAGTGTCTCTGCTTTTGAATATTCTGTCTAGGTTGGTCATAACTTTCCTTCCAAGGAGTAAGTGTCTTTTAATTTCATGGCTGCAGTCACCATCTGCAGTGATTTTGGAGCCCCCCAAAATAAAGTCTGACACTATTTCTACTGTTTCCCCATCTTTTTCCCATGAAGTGATGGGACCAGATGCCATGATCTTCGTTTTCTGAATGTTGAGCTTTAAGCCAACTTTTTCACTCTCCACTTTCACTTTCATCAAGAGGCTTTTGAGTTCCTCTTCACTTTCTGCCATAAGGGTGGTGTCATCTGCTTATCTGAGGTTATTGATATTTCTCCCAGCAATCTTGATTCCAGCTTATGCTTCTTCCAGCCCAGCGTTTCTCATGATGTACTCTGCATATAAGTTAAATAAGCAGGGTGACAATATACAGCCTTGACGTACTCCTTTTCCTCTTTGGAACCCATCTGTTGTTCCATGTCCAGTCCTAACTGTTGCTTCCTGATCTGCATACAGGTTTCTCAAGAGGCAGGTGAGGTGGTCTGGTATTAACCCTTTCATTCACCCTGGGTTAAAGTCTCCGAAATAAAGCCTCCATTGAAAGTGGGTCTTGAAGGATGAGTAGGAGTTTGTGAAGCACAGAAGTGATAGAAGGGAATCCCGAGAAGAAAGCGCCTGCAGAAAAGCATGGAAAATTCAAGAAATTTCTGGTTGTGTTATGATGCTTAAAGGTAGAGTGTTTATGGGTTGAGAAGGTGTGTTTCAAGATGATTCTTGAGCTTTTTTTTTTGGGGTGGGGTGGGGTATGGTGGTCTCTAGTGGCACCATTAACCAAGATAGGAAATAGAAGAAGCAGAGAAAGTTTCAAGGGGTAGTGGACGCATCTCCCTTCTGATGTGTTGATCTTGAGATGTCCACGGGTGGGTGGTTTAGTTGCTCAGTCATGTCCTACTCTTTGCAGCCCCACAGAATGTAGCCCACCAGGCTCCATGGGATTTCCCAGGCAAGAATACTGGAGTAGGTTGCTATTTCCTTCTCCAGGGGAATCTTCCCAATCCAGGGATTGAACCTGGGTCTCCTGCATTGTAGGCATATTCTTTATCACTATAGCCTAAATGTTTGCTAGAAATTTCTCAACTAAAAACAAGGATCACATGAGGGTCTGGGACTGACACATGGCGTGATGGTCACGGTCAGCTCAGTGGCTCCGTTGTGTCCGACTCTTTGTGACCCCACAGAGTGCAGCACGCCAGGCCTCCCTGTCCATCACCAACTCCTGGAGCTTGCTTAAACTCATGTCCATCGAGTCGGTGATGCCCTCCAACCATCTCATCCTGGGATAGTCATGGTACATGAGACCAAATGAAAGATGAAGTCACAGCAACCATATGACATTAGATAATTAACAAGACTGAGGACAGGATGACAGGGATGCCAGTGTTTAAAGTCCAGGAACACACAGAAGCCCAGAAGAAGAGAACTGAAAGAGTTTGCAGAAAAGGTGAGAGCGTATTATCACAGGAACAAAGAGAAAACCAGACCTCAAAGAAGAAGAAAGTCACTGTATCAAAATCCATAGAAACAGATCACATCGGGCAAGGATTTAAAGTAGACCTCTGTATTAAAAAAAAAAAAGCCTATTGCACAGAATTCCCCTTCAAAACTAACATCCTGGGGAAGCTGTTTATCCTCAGGGCACCCTCCACCCCTTCCAGATTTCTCCTTTCAGAAATAGTCATCCACTGGGGATCTATTTGTATAGTTTAGTTTTTTGTTTCTTGTCTGTGCTGGTCCTCATCGCTTTCTGAGGGCTTTCTCCAGTTGCGGAGAGCAGAGGCTCACTCCGTCGGGGTGTGCGGGCTTCTCACTGTGGTGTTGTCTGCTATTGTGGACGCCAATATTATTCGGGCTCTAGGATGCATGGGCTTCAGTAGGTTGGGCTCTGCAGTTGTGGCTTCCGGGCTTCAGAGCGCAGGCTCAGCAGTAGCGGCACAAGGGCTTGGTCGCCCTGCAGCATGTGGGATCTTCCCAGACTAGGGATTGAACCCGTCTCTCTTGCACAGGCAGGCGGATTTTCTACCACCAAGCCACCAGGGAAGCCCCACTGGTTTGTGAAGACCATTCTAAGCTGCCTTTAAACTGCCCCCCGAATGCCAGGATGTCAGCTTTCCCGGAGACAGAGCACTGCACAGATCTTTTTCCCTCCCCGGCTATGCCCACTTCTTCTCTGTAACTGGCACTTCTACGGGAAACTATTCAGCCATGAGGTCTGACACGGCATGGCTGCTCTGTGCTCTGGGCCGTTAGTGGTCAGATTCCAGCAACAGGGAGCATCATCATCTTTGGGAAAGGAACACTCCTTAATCCTTAAGCCACGATGGGAGTGACACAGCCTCGCAGAACTACAGGTAAAAGCAGCCCTCGTAACTATTAGAAAAAGGGCAAATCTGCAATTTCTGACTCCTCCCGAGGCAAAGCGGAGAGGAGATGAGGTTTTAAACACAGCTTTCGGGCCCCTAATGCAGATTTAGCCGGCTGAGTTGAGCTGGTACCTGAGGACAAGGGGCCTGGCAAGATGCCAGGAATCCTTGCTCTCAGATGCCATAAGGCATCTGCTTCTTTCCCCTTCCTGGAGAACCTTTTTATTCTGAGACTCCTTAAAAATAGCTCTGGGCAATTTTCAAAGACTCATCATCATTAAAAGGGTGTTAGAGATCACACAATCTATGCAAACTCAAAGCACAGCGGGGATTTTCCAGCCACCTGCCCACAGGAAGTGGGGAGAACAAGAGGGTTCCCAGCAAAGGAGCTCCCAGGATGGTATGGAACTCTCCAGAAAGCAGCCTCGGAAGGCTGGACTTTCCTGCAAAGGGACACCGATGGGAAACGTACACACATCCTCAGGCAGCAACACTCGCTCGGTTCCCTGGCAACACACTGAGGTGGGTACTCCACTTGGGACCTCCCCACACCTGGCAGAGAGACCTGGAGTCAGGATGCCTTCCTTCCTGGAGACGGAAACTCAAGCTGCTCCAAGTGAGCTGGGCTGCAGTACTTTTGCTTCAAGTCCCAACAAACGATTCATGAGCTCAGTGAAGAAAATATTGCCTTTTTATCCTTGTGACAAAATCATATCTTACCCTCTTCAGGTCCACTCTCCCTTCTATCAACCACCCCCAAGCTTTTGCAAGAATTTAAAGAGCATATGCCCACCACATTTGCCCGCAAGCATCTCTCCTGACCCAGATGGCAAGTGACTAAAAGAAAGTGGCAATTGGTTTTGACAAACCAAAGTGATTTCAATGATGAGATTATGTCTACACCAGAAGCCACCCCAGCTGCTTGAGCTGCGTCACAAACTCCATCGGCCACACGCATCTTCAAATGGCTTTTGAGTGTTGCCAAAAACTCCAGGGAGCAAGTAGTGCCCCCAGTTTCTGCAGAGATTCACAACAATGTGTCATAGACTCCCAAGAATAGTCAAATTCCTTCACACGATGACCGAATTATGCCACATGCCAAGGCAACAGCATCCATGCGTGTCACCATGTATATCGAATTTGACAGAAAACGGTCATTTTCATTACTAGGTCTCTTGTGGACTTTATAAAGAGTCTGCAGACTCAAAAAAGAAAAACAGTACTGGAGGGCTTTCCAGTGGCCCTAGTGGCAAAGATCCTGCCTGCCAATGCAGGAGACGTGGGTTCCACCCCTGGGTCGGCAAGATCTCCTGGAAAAGGAGATAGCAACCCACTCCAGTATTCTTACCTGGACAATCCCATGGACAGAGGAGCCTGGCGGGCTACAGTCCATTGGGTAGCAGAGAGCGGGATATGACTGAAGCAACTCAGCACACACCTCTATGTGAAACAGCCCACTGTTTGACATCTAAAAAAAAAATACTGGAAAAAAATCACAAATGCTGATGTGTCTTACCAGGTTCTACCATAACACACTAGGTGCTTTAAAATTTTATTCTATCAGAAAATGTGAGCTATATTATTACTCGGCTGTAAGGAATGAAATAGCACCCAGCAGCAGCAGCGTGATTTACCTAGAGATTAGCAAACTATGAGAGGAAGGCAGAGAAAGATAAACACCAGACAACGTCACTTAGGTGTGGAATCGAACATGAGATGCAAATGAACTTATTTACAAAACAGAAACGGACTCACAGACACAAAAAACAAACTTACAGTTACCAGTGAGGGAGGTGCGGGGCGGGGGGGGGGGGCGGGATACATTAGGAGGTGGGAACTAACACATACACAGTCCTATACACAAAATAGACAGCCAACAAGGACCTACTGTGCATCACAAGGAACTATGCTTGATACTTTGTACTGAGCTACAAAGTACCTGAAAAGAATATATATACATGTTATATATACATATATACACACACACATGTGTACATATAACTGGATCACTCTGCTGTATACCAGAAAGTAACACAATACTGGAAACCAAACATACTTCAATAAAAAAAAGAGAATATGAGGGAAGATAAGCATTTTCATACACTATTGGGGGGACAGTAACTTGTGCTGCCACTTGGGAATACGATGGTCAGTTTCAATTTCACATATATGTCACTTTTATCCCAGTTGTTGCATTTCTCAGTATCTCTACAGGAGTAACAGCAACATGTGGGGATGAGAGGAATCCGGCAAGCTGGTCACTACAGCCTCAGTGTTCAGTATTTATGTGTATTTGTGTGTTAAACGTTCAGTCGTGTCCAACTCTCTGGGACCTCATGGACTGTCGCCCACAAGGCTCCTCTGTCCATGGAATTCTCCAGGCCAGAATACTGGAGTGGGTTCCCATTCCCCTCTCCAGAGGATCTTCCCGACCCCGGGATAGAACCGGGTCTCCTGTACTGCAGGCAGATTCTTTACCATCTGAGGCACTAGGGAAGCCTGTGTATATCAGATCAGATCAGTCGCTCAGTCGTGTCCGACTCTTTGCGACCCCGTGAATCGCAGCACGCCAGGCCTCCCTGTCCATCACCAACTCCCGGAGTTCACTGAGACTCACATCCATCGAGTCAGTGATGCTATCCAACCATCTCATCCTCTGTCGTCCCCTTCTCCTCCTGCCCCCAATCCCTCCCAGCATCAGGGTCTTTTCCAATGAATCAACTCTTCGCATGAGGTGGCCAAAGTACTGGAGTTTCAGCTTTAACATCATTCCTTCCAAAGTAATCCCAGGGTTGATCTCCTTCAGAATGGACTGGGTGGATCTCCTTGCAGTCCAAGGGACTCTCAAGAGTCTTCTCCAACACCACAGTTCAAAAGCATCAATTCTTCGGTGCTCAGCCTTCTTCACAGTCCAACTCTCACATCCATACATGACCACTGGAAAAACCATAGCCTTGACTAGACGAACCTTTGCTGGCAAAGTAGTGTCTCTGCTTTTGAATATGCTATCTAGGTTGGTCATAACTTTCCTTCCAAGGAGTAAGTGTCTTTTAATTTCATGGCTGTAGTCACCATCTATAGTGATTTTGGAGCCCCAAAAAACAAAGTCTGACACTGTCTCCACTGTTTCCCCATCTATTTCCCATGAAGTGGTGGGACCGGATGCCATGATCTTCGTTTTCTGAATGTTGAGCTTTAAGCCAACTTTTTCACTCTCCACTTTCACTTTCATCAAGAGGCTTTTGCGTTCCTCTTCACTTTCTGCCATAAGGGTGGTGTCATCTGCATATCTGAGGTTATTGATATTTCTCCTGGCAATCTTGATTCCAGCTTGTGTTTCTTCCAGTCCAGCGTTTCTCATGATGTACTCTGCATAGAAGTTAAATAAACAGGGTGACAATATACAGCCTTGACGAACTCTTTTTCCTATTTGGAACCAGTCTGTTGTTCCATGTCCAGTTCTAACTGTTGCTTCTTGACCTGCATACAAATTTCTCAAGAGGTTAAACATACTGATATCATATAGTATTAATATGTATTTTAACATTCTATTAATATTATATATTGCACGTAAAGATTTCTGTGTGCTGTGCTTATGCTCAGTCATTAAATTGTGTCTGGCTCTTTTCCACCACGTGGACTGTAGCCCACCAGGCTCCTCTGTGCAGGGGATTCTCCAGGCAAGAATACTGGAGTGGGTTGCCATTTCCTCCTCCAGGGGATCTTCTTAACCCAGGAATCAAACCCATGTCTCCTGCTTGGCAGATCAATTTTTCACTACTGTGCCACTTAGGAAGCCCATATAAAGATTGGACACTTATATATCCAAGTAATGACAGCAATTCCTTCTAGGAATTCCTAGGATAAAGGCTGTGGGGATGTTGAAAGGGGATGTGAGCCTTACATCTGATTTGTTAATATATTATCTGGATAATGCACCAATATAGTTCTTGCCTACTTTAAAATTACAGCACCTATGAGGACCTCGCAATAAGATTCTACAAATAATTGATTTTGCTTCACACCCCCCGGGGGTTCCCAGGTGCTACAGTGGTAAAAGAATTTGCCTGCCAATGCAGGAGACGCAAGAGGCATGGGCTCAGCCCTGGGTTGGGAAGATCTCCTGGAGAAGGAAATAGCTTCCCCAGCGGTGCTAGTGGTAAAGATCCTGCCTGCCAACGCAGGAGACGTGGGTTCCACCCCTGCGTGAGCAAGATCTCCTGGACAAGGAAATAGCAACCCACTCCAGTATTTTTGCCTGGAGAATCCCATGGACAGAGGAACCTGGCAGGCTACAGTCCATGGGGTCGCAAGGAGTCAGACATGACTGAGCGACTGAGCACAGCAACAGGATACACACTTGATGCCCACTCCCAGAGAAAGGTATTGAGAGAAGCCAAAGCGGAATGAATGGAGTCCAAAGATAAAGAAGTCATTATATTTTAAAATACGATTTGTCATTTTCAGTTTAAAATATATGTAACTTACATCTGTCCGTTATCACGTATCTACCCCTACACACACACACACACACACACACACACAGTCCAGCAAGCGGTCTTAGGGACGAAAGCCACCCCGTAGGCAGTCCAGTCTACTCCCATGCGATCTGGGTCCCTCTGCAAGGAGGGACCCTCTGGCCAAGCACTCCTGTAAGCCATCCATCACCAAGGACTCCAGGGAGCAGACTGAGCGCACACACAGCGCTGCAAGGCCACAAACACATCCTAACAAGAGAGGAAGACCGAGAACAGCGGACGGTGAGGGGGAAAAAGGAAAGGAAAGGAGTAAACATCCCTCTGTACAGTAATTATACCCAGAAGTATGATTTGTACTGGGAGCTGGCATAAATCTCATCGCAATCAGCTCTCCTGATACCAAAACAGAGTTGAAAATGAACTCCATTTAATTCTTTTAGAGTGGGGATTAATTAGGAGAAAAAGTGAACAATTTGGCTTTCCACCTGAAGTGTCTGTAGGCAATGTGTGGTTTTTTTTAAAAGCTGTCTCAACAAATTGTATCCTTTTCCTAAGGAGGCTGCAATACAAAAAATGCAACAAAGTGAATGCCCCCAGAATATGACAGTGGAGGGGGCCCTGCACCCAAAGCCAGCTGAGCCTGCATAGTCACTCATGGGGCCCAGGATGCCCGGGTGGACAGAGGCCCGTTAACAGCACGCATGCTCAGTGCCAGGAACAAAGGGCTGCAGCCCTGAGGTCAGGAGCCTGCTATTTATACCACAGAAGAAAAAAAGAGTCATTGTCATTCTCTTACCTTAGTGACCAGCAGCATCAAAAGAGCCCCCAGCAGAGTGGAAGCAGAGACCAAGTTCTTGGCCTGCCTCTGAAACACGCCATCGTTAATTTTCTGCCACCAAATGCCTTTCTTTAGAGGATCTCTGAACGCATCGGCAGGTGAGCACGTGTGCTCCCTGGACGGCTGTCTCTGCCAGGCAGGTGAATATTATCACAAGAACGGGGAGTGGGCATGTGCGGACAGAGCAGGTTGCTTCCAAGTGCCTGTGAAGCAGTTTTTGTTGTGTTTTAATCTGCCCATGTTCACAGGGGCTAGAGCAGAGGCATAGGGCGAACAGGGCCTTCCCCCACACAGCCCAGGAAGCCAGCCAGATGTGCAGGCAGAGATGCCCACGGGCTTTCAGGGGGCAGCGCCCAGAGCACTGAGTCTAGTCGTGGCACCCGCCCCTGCTGTCCTGCACCCCCAGGGCTGGGGCTGCTATGAGGGGATGGGGGCAGTTCCGTGTCTGGGTACCTGGGAGGGAGAAGGGGGATATGCCGAGGGTAAGAGCCTCCGTCAACCATCTTGTGGTTTAAAAAGGAGTCGGGGGCTTCCCTGATGGCTCAGTGGCAAAGAATCTGCCTGCTAACACAGGAGACACGGGTTCAATTCCTGGTCCGGGAAGACCCCACCCGTTGCAGAGCAACTACGCCCACGAGCCACAGCTACTGAAGCCCGAGCACCTGGAGCCTGTGCTCTGCAACAGGAGAAGCCACTACAGGGGGAGCTCATGTGCCGCAGCTAGAGAGCAGCCCCCGCTCCCTGCAACTAGAGAAAGCCTGTGCAGCAACAAGGCCCAGCACAGCCAAAAGCAAATAAATAAACAACTTAACTAATTAATTAAAAACAGAAGTTAGACTCACCCAGCCAGGAATCACTGGGACTGAAGGACCCCTACAGAGGAGAGCCTGGTCCTACAGGAATGAACGGATGGATGAGGAAGCAAAGGAAAATATATCAAATGCAGACTGGCGGCTGCCTCCCCAGGTCCGTCCGGCAGAAGAGCTGTAGCGGGACACACTCCCGGCCTCCCTTGCGGCTGGGTACAGCCATGGACTGAGCTCTCACGTGTGGAATGTGGACAGAGGGGACGCGTGCGGATGCTGGTCCAGGCGCGAGCTCCTTCATGTTCCCTTCTCCTCCCCGTGACCTAGGGCACCAATGTGCTGTGTGATCTAGCTTTGGCCACACCCAAGGTGAAGGCGGAACAAGAAACGGAAAGGAACCAGGGTTCCCGAGTGACTGCATGCGTCAGAAGGGCCCAGAGAAATAAAATTTTATGTCTGATTTGAAAAAACGAAAACGCAGTCAGATACAAAAAGAACGTACCCAATGATATGTCAAACCTGGGGCTCCTGGCCAAACCTGCAGGTGTGTCTGGGACAAGCGAAGTTTCTCTTCTTTCTCTGCCCACCCACCTTGCCTGCCTTTCCCAGCCTGCCTTGCAGCTGGGTGTGGTCACTTGACTGAGTCCTGCCCTGCAGAAAGGGGTGTATGTGGGGACTCCAGGGAGTCCTCCTTGCTCTTCACCTGGCAAGGAGGTAGAATAAAACATGGGAAGAAGCGCAGTGGAGACAGCAGAACTCACTTTGATGCACCTGCTCCCAGCCTACTAGCTTATTACACTGGCATGAGGCAGACGTTTATTATAGATGAGCCTTTATCTATTAAGGCTCTGCTTGCCTGGGGCTTCCCCAGTGACTCTGGTGTTAAAGAATCCATCTGCAATGCAGGAGACCTGGGTTCCATCCCTGGGTCAGGAAGATGCCCTGGAGAAGGGAACAGCGATCTGCTCCAGTATTCCTGCCTGGAGAATCTCATGGACAGAGGAGCCTGGCGGGCTACAGTCCAGAGGGCTGCAAACAGTCGGACACGACTGAGCGACTAACACATAACACTTCTCCTACTGCAGAGTCTATTTGCTACAGCAGTTTTCCTGCCCTAACCTCACGAGTCTGGAGAAGGTGATGGCACCCCACTCCAGTCCTCTTGCCCGGAAAATCCCATGGACGGAGGAGCCTGGTGGGCTGCCGTCCATGGGGTCGCACAGAGTCGGACACGACTGAGCGACTTCACTTTCACTTCTCACTTTCATGCATTGGAGAAGGAAATGGCAACCCACTCCAGTGTTCTTGCCTGGAGAATCCCAGGGACGGGGGAGCCTGTTGGGCTGCCGTCTATGGGGTCGCACAGAGTCAGAGACGGAAGTGACCTAGCAGCAGCAGCAGCAACCTCAAGAGCCATCCAGCCTGTTCACAATTACTCACTAAAGAGCATGTGAACTTGTTGGGGACGTGCATGAACGTGCTTCTCCGCGTGAAAGCGGAATGAGAAACAGAAAGAAGTAGCTCTGAATCTGTGTCCAAACACCAGGAAACACAGAGAGTGGAGAGCAGGAGGCATGAGCTAAAGCTGAGTGGGGGGCTTTGACAACATGGGATAAAGAACAGCGCCACCCCCACTCAGACTTCACTCTCCTCCCCTCTAAACAGGGGGCTGCGCCCTGTGAACGAGCAAGACCGCCCAGCTCTTGTCTCCCAGATCTGTGTCAGGTTGCAAAGTGTCACGTGGACGAGGCAGCATCTCCCATCCATTGTTTCTGAAGCTCTGAGCGGCAGGGCAGGGCTCCGGGGGTCATCAGGATGGCTGACGGTGCTTCCCCTTCCCCACCACAGGCCTTGCCTGTGAACCCATGCAGGGGACAGCCTGCCACTCTCATAATGACCCAGGAGGACTCGGGAGTGCGACAAGCATGGTAAGTCCTTCACATCCTCACCCGCATTCTCTCTCAGATTCTGCCCTTATTGCCTGATACCTCAGAACCCCAAAGACTATGCCACCGGCTGGATTATTTAGCCAGGCCTTCACCTGTTGCTTGAACAAACTGCCTTTCCAGCTGAACCTCATGGGCGATGTTACTGAACTCAGGTCCGGCCGCTCATCCCTCGACAGCCTATACTCGAGAGGCAAGCGTTGGTAGAAAAGAAAGGTAGCTTTATTTCACAGGCTGGCAACCAGGGGAGAAGACAGACTCATGTCCAAAGGCCAGCTCCCCACTAATTATCAGGGGGCAAGAGCTTTTAAAGGGGGGTTTCAGAGGTGCGCAGGTAGACGGAGCGGGAGACGCACACGCAGACCAGCACAGTCCTCTCTCATCTTGCAGTTGGCCATCGGTGGTCTGGCCAGCATCATCTTGATTATTTTAAATACAGCCAGCCTTCAGTTCCGGGGCTGGTTTGTTGGCATTTCTTTGAGGCCAGTTCTCAGAACTGTGGCAGCCTTTGTCACGGCTACCATCTGGTCATCATGTCATTAACTTCTCCCACCTGGGGGAGGTTTCAGCATCTAGAAAACAGCTCACAGGACATGGCCCAGAACATTATGCGCAGCCCTTGGGGAGGATCTAAAGGGCCTTGACTTTGCTTACTGACTCAACTATTATTATTTGGTCTTGTTTGACTCATTCCTTTGCTTCTGCGTTTTCTCAGTTCTCTGATTAAATTTACACTCTGGCTAAAGGTCTTCTACAGACAAGAGGCAGGGGCAGGACACTATGGCGGGGGGCAGGGTGGGTGTGGTCTGTCCCAGGAAAGTGCACAGGGTCCTGCTCTGTTTTAGTGACGGGAAGTCATTTCCTCTGCAGGCCATCTGTGAATTTAGAAGCAATGTACGGAAAAACTTAACAAAAAGACTTATCAGAGTCGGCCTTCTTATAACTTCTTTATTATCCAAAATTTAGAACGAAGATCATATCTGAGTTCTGTTTGCTTTATTTTTTAATGCTGGGAAAATCCTCAAGGCTCTCGCACTGAGGGTGGTTTGCAAGGTGCTGCTTAGATGCACAGCGGGTGGCCACGGGGCCACAGAGCAGACGGGGAGCAGACACGGATGAACACAAGGGCAAGGTCCCTAAGGAGGGCTGCAGTGGCAGGCCCCCCCCGCCCCCACGGGCCGAGGCTGCACTTGGCTAAGCAGTGGAAGAAAGCTTGCAGCCGCGTTTGACTTGCCTTTCAGAAATCTGCCCAAGGAAAGGCTGACATTCTTGAAAAAGACAGAGGGCCACGGTCCTCCCGAGAGCAGCTTAAATCAGCCCGTCCTTTGGGAACTGCTGAAGAAGACGCCCAGCCAAGCAGACTGGGCTCCTGAGTCAGGCAGGCTGGGCCGGCTGGTGCCCATGGGGAAGCCAGGGAGACTGGGGACGCCTCTCCCTGCCCCGGCCCTGCCCGGTGCGTCTGTGGGCTTCACAGGTCACACCGTCCTAGGCTTGCAGTCCAAGGAGTCCCAGCAGGAGGGAAAGAAGGGTGCAATCTGTCATCAACAACCATGACTTCCTCCTCTTCATGTTATCCTCAGGTTTCATAACTGAGACAGCATACTGGTCAAATACGTGGGCTCTGAGATCATCCCTGTCCTCATCCATTCACTACGTGTGTGACCTTTTACTTAATATCACCTGTGCCGCATGGGCTCAGCTCTAAAATAATACCTGCAACAACACAGTAACAGGACCTACGCAACGATTACTATGAGATTATATAACCCAGGGGCTTCCCTGGCAGCGCAGTTGGTAAAGAATCCGCCTGCAATGCAGGAGGCCCTGGTTCAATTCCTGAGTCAGGAAGATCTGCTGCAGAAGGGATAGGCTACCCTCTCCAGTATTCCTGGGCTTCTTTTGTGGCTCAGCTGGTAAAGAATCCACCTGCAATGTGGGAGACCTGGGTTCGATCCTGGGTTGTGAAGACCCCCAGGAGAAAGGAAAGCCTACCCACTCCAGTATTCTGGCCTGGAGAAATCCATGGGGTGGTAAAGAGTTGGACATGACTGAATGACTTTGACTTTTTCACTATATAACCCAGTGCATGTAAGTACTAAATAGACCACAGTAAGCACTTCTATGTATCCATGGTGATGATGATGACTTTTTCCTCCAGGAAGGTTTGATTTCTCCATCAAAGCTGTTTATATGATCCTTCACTAAGACAGGATGAAGAATACAGTCTGTAGAAACCCATCAGGGCTTTCTGTTCAGGCTGCTGTGAAACCACACCCCGCTGTCTTATTTCCCAGCACATTTTTCTCCTTCTTATTCATAACCACACCATGGAGCAAAGAGGCTTGGCTGAATGCCATAGATGCCACTGGGGTAGCCTGCAGGCTAAAGAAGGCTTCTGGGCCAAATAAAGTTTAATTTTTAAACATTAATTGCCACTGCTGTACAAATTTTAAATTTTATATAATAATCCATATTTACAGTTTATCTCAAAATACTAGGCGCTCTGGGCACTGGGGGTCCCCACTCCCACACTGTGACAACTGGTTAGATCATCCTAGGAAAGGCTGGTGGTCTCCAGGTCACCTGGGCCCCTGCTGCCCACCTACCACTCATCATTTCTGCCTCCTTGGGCTCATTTTTCTTACCTGCTCAACCATGGTGTGCATTGAGCTTTCATTTCAGCCTCTGTTTTAAATCATTTCCACGATGCATGGACCAGATCAACCTTCTTGAACAATTATGACTATTTGCGCAATGAGGAGAAGCATAGAGTCTTCAAATTTGAAATATGAAAATTAGCAGATGGGCAAGGAGATACACACGCTCGATTATTTGAAATTTTCTTATTTTTGCAATTTAGTCTTTAAGGAAATTCTTTCTGATTGAATAGACTTGGTTGTAGTTTGCTGTGCATTTAGGCGTATCTTGACCAAAGACACACAGCATTGTAGCAGTGATGGATGTATTTTACAGACACGTATCACAGTCCAAAGAGACTTTACGTACAGTTGTGCTGGCTAATATCACACGTCCATCTGGCTAGGCTACGGTGCCATTGGTCCAATGCTAGTCCTGGTATTTCTGTGAAGGGATTTTGTAGACATGATTAACATCTATGCTCAGCTGACTTTAAGTAGATTACCCTCCATAATGTGGATGGGCCTCGTCCAATCAGTTGAAGGTCTTAAGAGTAAAAACTTTCGCTTCTAGGGAAAGAAGAAATTCTGCCTCAAGATGGTAACATAGAAACCATTTCTGAGTTTTCAATCTGCTGATCTGACCTGCAGATTTCATACCTGCCAGTACCACAACTGTGTGAGCCAATGCCCTAAAATCTCTTTTTAAGAAAGAATTTCCTTTCTTGAAGATAGAACTGCAAGACTAACAAAAGTTAGATTCCTAATCTCTTTATGTGCTTTATTGACTATGCAAAAGCCTTTGATTGTGTGGAACACAATAAACTGTGGAAAATTCTGAGATGGGAATACCAAATCACCTGACCTGCCTCTTGAGAAATCTGTATGTAGGTCAAGAAGCAACAGCTAGAACTGGACATGGAACAACAGACTGGTTCCAAATAGGGAAAGAAGTACGTCAAGGCTGTATATTGTCACCCTACTTATTTAACTTATATGCAGAGTACATCATGAGAAACGCTGGGCTGGAAGAAGCATAAGTTGGAGTCAAGATTGCCGGGAGAAATATCAATAACCTCAGATATGCAGATGACATCACCCTTATGGCAGAAAGTGAAGAAGACCTAAAGAACCTCTTGATGAAAGTGAAAGAGGAGAGTGAAAAAGTTGGCTTAAAGCTCAACATTCAGAAAACTAAGATCACAGCATCCGGTCCCATTACTTCATGGCAAATAGATGGGGAAACAGTGGAAATAGCGGCTGACTTTATTTTTGGGGGCTCCAAAATCACTGCAGATGGTGATTGCAGCCATGAAATTAAAAGACGGTTACTCCTTGGAAGGAAAGTTATGACCAACCTAGACAGCATATTCAAAAGCAGAGACATTACTTTGCCAACAAAGGTCCGTCTAGTCAAGGCTATGGTTTTTCCAGTGGTCATGTATGGATGTGAGAGTTGGACTGTGTTGGCCACCTGATGCAAAGAGCTGACTCATTGGAAAAGACCCTGATGCTGGGAAAGACTGAAGCGGGGAGGAGAAGGGGATGACAGAGGATGAGATGGTTGGATGGCATCACCTACTCGATGGACAGGAGTCTGAGTAAACTCTGGGAGTCAGTGATGGACAGGGAGGCCTGGTGTGCTGCAGTCCATGGGGTCGCAAAGAGTCGGACACGACTGAGCGACTGAACTGAACTGATGTGTACACACACGCGTACACAAACATAACCTTTCACTGGAATTTCTCTGGAAAACCCTGACTGATACAAGGACATAACAGAACAACAGCAAAGTCTCAAATCCCTGAGTTTAGTCCAGGTGGCCAGCAGCCACTCCTCTTCCAGCTCCATCATTTCAGAGGAGGAAACTGGGACGCTGAAAAGCCACATGGTTGCCCCAAAGATGCAGTGACATCAGCAGAGGTGGTGGTGAGATCTCTCACAGCTCACACTGTAGCCATCAGGCATCTCCTGAACAACAAGAAGCCCTGACTCATGAGCTTCAGCAAAAACACACAGCATTTTGAGAGTAAATATATCTAGAAGAGATTAGACACTTTTTGCTTAGGAAAAAAAAACAAAAAAAAAAACGCCAGGAGATCCACATCTCTGCTCTGGTTCTATCTCTAACCGGCTGTGTGACCTTAGGAAATTATCCCAAACTCCTGTCTCCAGTCTCCTTATCCGTAAAGTCACAGTGATAACACAAACCCTCATTTAATTCTTGTGGTTTTGAGGATAAAATGAAATATAGATTTGAGGGCAGGCTGGACATTTAAAGGGAGATAAAGAATGTTTTGAGAAGTGGGTGAGAGTATCAAATAAAAAAGATAATGACAGTATTTATATTTATTTTCAGTGCTCCTTCAAGAATACCTTCAGAACTAGCTCACTTCACTGCTGCAGGCTAGAGATAAATACGGCCTTTGTCTCTCTCCAACCTTGCCCGCTACGTTGTAAGATTATGGAAGAGAGCGTGAAAATTCTTCCAGGGAAAGGTTCACGAAAATAATTTTCTCCTGTATTGAGACATACTTAACTATGCAAAGATTTACAGCTTCCTATGGTAAGTCTTTCTAAACCGTATCTGACTGACTTCTGTACTTGACTAGACCTTGAAAGACTGCGGGGTCTGCTAATTTTAAGCATTCGCCATAAATTGTTATAACTGAGTTCTTGTTTTCCTCTCAAGTTCTCCTGATGAAGGCCGTGATTTATCTTGCCCTAGAGATTTAGCCAAGACTTATAAACTATTAATACAATAAATCTGGAGTATAGTAAGGAATAAATATGGCTTTCAAGATGTTCCTCTCCTCACCCGACAGAATCGAGATGCCCACCGTAAGATGTACACAAAAGCCTGGTCCCCACATTTCAGTCCTTCTGAGCCTGGGCACTTCTGGAATGAAGTCAGAGGATAGCACAGTGTGTACCTGGGAAAACCAAACTGCCCTCTAGATGGGATCCTCTCAAGGAAACACATTCATTAAGCACTTTATTTGATTTCCGTATACTTGAGAGGATTAAAATATGGATTAGAATCTCAACAAGATTCACCCAGTGATACATCAACCACCCATATTACGCGGAAACAGTTGCCCTAATTTAATGATCTATAAATGATCATATCTGTTTCACAATACAGTTGCCAGTTACTCAGGAATAGTAGCTACAAAGAAATAACACCCATGGTAGAAAATTTAGTGTCATGTTAACCGAGCATTTAATATGTTAAGCATTATGTTATTTTCAACACAAAGAACAACAGGCAGTAGGTTTTGCAATTAAGACGTCTAGAGTCCACTGCGATCCACAAAAACAAATGCCCTGAAAGTACAAAACTGTTGGACTGGCGGTGAAATAAATCTAGTAAAGGTTTTTCTGGATTACGTTGTTTCCTAGAGGAAAACAGACAAGTGAGCGTTCCTTATGTTTGGTGCTAGAATGGGTACGAGGTTGTCATGCCTAAACAAACAAGACCCAGCCCAAATGTAAAATGCCTTGTGGTCAGGCTGGTCAATTACTTGTGAGTTCTCTAACTACAGTACAAGCTGAGTGATGATTACCAAGCATGGGATTTGGGCTGCTGCTGCTGCTGCTAAGTCGCTTCGGTCATGTCCGACTCTGTGCGACCCCATAGACGGCAGCCCACCAGGCTCCCCAGTCCCTGGGATTCTCCAGGCAAGAACACTGGAGTAGGTTGTCATTTCCTTCTCCAATGCATGAAAGTGAAAAGTGAAAGTGAAGTCGCTCAGTCGTGTCTGACTCTTTGTGACCCCAGGGACTGCAGCCTACCAGGCTCCTCCGTCCATGGGATTTTCCAGGCAAGAGTAGGGATTTGGGCAGAGCAAGGCAATTTCCTGCAGCCTGGGTCCCTCAGCCTAAATACAGAGGGGCGGGTGATACATCGGGGAGCCTTAGGAGAGTAGCAACATTTAGACAAAACCGCGTGGTGAATAAAGCAGCGGCTCCCGTGGGGGTTCACGCTCTCCCTCCAGTGTTCTCAGTCTCCACCCCACCCGCCAGATTCCTCTCAACGCTCTTCAACCCAGGAGCATCTCATCTTCACAGAGGAATATTTTTAGATCCTACTTGATGAAAAAAAAGAAAAGAACTTCCTTTCCTCACCTGGTCTTATGACTAGTGTGCCGCAGCTGCAGTTAGTAGCTGGACTTACAGGTGGGGTTCTACACTCACGATCTCAGGTTTGTGTGTGTGTTTTGTCTGTCTCCTAGTCACTCTGCAACCTAGGTCTTCGCAGGACAGCTCTGGAGATGCGCTGAGCCTCTTGCTTGGTCCTCTTAGACGTTTGGCAGTTTGGCTCTTTCCTTCCCACTTGAGTTCTCCTGTCTTCCCCTTCCTGCCGCTTCCGGCCTGTGCACCCGCTCACCCCACACACACTGGTTGTGTCCTGGGTGCACACACAGTCTGCCTTACTCTCCACCACCAGTCACACGTGTCCCTGTGGCCTCATCCCCACACACACAGCAGGCGTGAACTGGGAATCTTGGAAGGCAGCTCCCGCACACCAGTGCAACCGCTGTACTGAATCTCTGCTTCTGCATTTAACAGCTGCATTTCCCCAATCCATCCAGGAGCACAGGAGAGCACAGGGGGCCGAGCACCCCATCCCAGGGCACCCGTCCTGCAGACAAGCTCAGCTCAGACCTACCAGCGCCTGGGGAGGGACCATCGGAACAGCAGCTGTGTCCTCAACTACTAGAAGGGCATCAGGGCCTTCATGAGTCTCAGCTGAAGATTCTGGAACACACTCAATCATATACTATTCTGTTTGCAGCTTGAATGTCTCTAGAAATAAGACAGGATTAACTGTGAGCTTTTTAACAGTAGAGACCACACGTGCTTTCTCTTCATGCCCTAAAAGTGAATCCAAATTAACTTCTTCAGTCCCCTTTAACGGCACACCTATGTATGTATGTACACACACACCCTAGTTAATATATCCTGTTGGACAGGCTCGATTACTGCTGGAAAGAGAAGCCCCTACTCTTTCCAGGTGATAATTGTTACTGTTCTCGGGGCGGGGGGTGGGGGGGCTTGTGTGGGAGACGGAGACAGCTCTGCATTAAGAGGAAAGTCAATGAGAGCTTCCTTTAACTCACATTTCACGTTTACATTCTTTAATAAGTTTGCATATTCTAACCTTAAAAAAATCCAGTAAGGCAGAGTAGAAAATCTCTCGAGGCCACATGTATCCACCTCAATATTAATCTTCATGTTTCAAAGTTCCTCTTCAAAGCCATGAAGCAAGTTATTGATCAGGCCAAGCCCAGCCCTCCCCCCCGCCACCAAGTGATTCCTGACTTACACATAACGACCACTGTAGGTTTGCTGGGCTTCTTATCCTATGTCCAAAATTCATGGCAAAAATATTCATGCATCATTATGCCCAATCCACTCTCAATGCCAAACTGGAATCCACTTTATCCATCTCTCTGTCTCTCCCCTTCTCCCCCTCTCAAACATGCTCCCACAAAGTCATGCTTCAGTTTCCAAATAAGACAAGAGGAAAGCACATGGCTGCCCCCAGTCCTCTCCCGTGGTCGTCCCAGACCATAGAAGCGCTCCTGCTGGCGACAGAAAAGTGTAGAACCACGGCATTAGGACAGGTCTGTTCTTTTATTAAATAGCAACTTATCTGGAAAAAGTCATATGGAATCTTTGGTCCCCCTGATTCAGATGTCGCAGTCTTAACACTCAGTACCGCTAAATGTGCCCTTATGTGGACACAGGGTCTTCACAGAGGTGGTTAACACACGTGCACACACATGAACATGCATGCACAAGCACACACGTGCATGCACGGCACACATGTGCGCATACATGCACACACACGAGTTCACAGGCAGGAGGCAGGAGCACGTGCTCACTGCCAGGTGAACTCCAGACAGATCAGAGCCTGGGCATTCCAGAACCACTGCCATAACCAGGGCTTCTCACACCATCTTATGTCAGGTGACAGTCGGGGGATTGTTCCACGTGCCAGGAACAGCATCCTCCCTGGACCACTTTCAGCGCACACAGCAGATGCTCATCTGCCTAAGTGGAAGCCGCTCTCTGGGGAGGGAGGGGGAGCAAGGAGGGAGTGGGAGGGGGAGTGGGGAGGGGGGCGGTGGGGGAGAAGGGAGGGAGGGGGAGGAGAGCGGGGTGGGGTGGGGAAGGGGAGAGGAGCGGGGGCAGGGGGAGAGCGAGGGGGGCGCCGGGAGGGGGCTCAGCCTGGGCTGCACACTTTCCCATTCTCTTTCCCCAAACCTGCAGCATCTCTGGGCCAACGAGGGTCCAGAGGTCCCCACTCTTCAACGTAAACGCTCTATTACACGTTTAATAAACATGGCTGGCTTCGGGGGAAGCAAAATTGCTTTTTATAAACCCAGAAGCTGGCAGACACATTTTTCTGGCGATAATCTATGAAAACTCCTCTGAGTTCCTTGTTCATTCACCACGCGGCGGGAGCTGAATGGAGCTGGTGTGCAGCTTCCTGGGGGTGTTCGCGAAGGAGGCTGACACTAGGAAGGGGCGAAGGAAAACAGAGCATCTGAGGGCACACGGAGCTCTGAGGGCGGAGCTATAGGGAGCCTGGGGGCGGGGCGGGGCTTGGGCCTGCCCGGCCCCACCCCACAGCCTTCTTCCCCCATCTTCTGGGGCTGGAAAGGAGGGGCTGGGCACAGTCCTTCAACCCCCCAGGACGAGGGTCTGGGGTCTGAAGTACTGACTCAATCTACTATCTGAAATTGTCTTGATGGGCCACGGAGTGAATAGTGGATGTTGCTCAGTCCTGTCTGACTCTTTGCGACCCCATGGACTATACAGTCCATGGAATTCTCCAGGCAAGAATACTGGAGTGGGTAGCCTTTCCCTTCTTTAGGGGATCTTCCCAACCCAGGAATCGAACCCAGGTCTCCTGTATTGCAGGCGGATTCTTTACCAGCTGAGCCACAGGGGAAGCCCAAATGAAAATGAAAATTGCTCAATCCTGTCCGACTCTTTGCGACCCCATGGACTGTATAGTCCAGGAGTTCTCCAGGCCAGAATACTGGAGTGTGTAGCCGGTCCCTTCTCCAGGGGATCTTCCCAACCCAGGGATCGAACCGGGGTCTCCTGCATTGCAGATGGATTCTTTACCAACTGAGCTATCAGAGAAGCCCCCTCTTGCAGGCAGACATGTAGTTATAGAATCTCCCTGCCTGACAGGTGGAATGCCCCAGGTTGGCCGTGAGACATTCATGCGTTCAGATCTTTAGCTCTTTTGGTATTGGGGAGTTCCCTAATCAACAAAAGAACTTGCCTTGGGCCCTTTTTAGTAAAACTTTATTAGGGATATTTCATGAGGAACAAGGTTCTTACAAAATCAGGATAGTCAGAAAGGGAACTGAGCGGCAAATAGAGAGGAGAAAGTCAGGGTGCAGGAAGCCCATAGCCCCGTGCAGGCTAGTTCACCGCTGGCATCGCCGGCCAGGCCTGCCTCCCAGCGGAGTCCCTGCCAGCAGTGTGGGAAGGTCGGCTCTGAGCGCAGTGGCCCTGCCAGCCAGCGCAGGGCTTGTCCATCCTGTTCTGTGCTGACTGGACACAGGGCCTAAAGGAGCAGGCGGAAGAAGATGCTTTGTGTGGGCGGGAATTGTTAGGAGAAGCACACTGACTAAACTGCCCACCCTGGCCAGGCACCACCGTAACCATTTGCATGGGTTGTTTTACGACAGGTGGTCCTGGTAAGGAACATGGAACTCATAAACTTCCTAACTGGAAGAGTTCCGGAAATGTCAAAAGGAGATGCCCCATGTCCAACCACGTCCTAGAATCCCCCTCTCTGGCTTCCATCTTGGCAGGAAGGGCGTGCACAAGGCATGCACCACCAGGATAGCTAAAGACAACCCAGAAACTAATCCCATCACCATCAAACCCAAGACTGCAAGCGACATGGCAGAGCAGTCCTCCTGGGTTCCCCTACCCTCCTGCTCTCCGCCCCAGCACCTTTTCTTAATAAAATCTCCTGCTTTGTCAGCACACGTGTCTCCTTGGACAATTCATTTCTGAGTGTTAGACAAGAGCCCAGTTTCAGGCCCTAGAAAGAGTCCCCCTTCCTGCAACAGGAGGGAAAGGCAGAGTGGTACCTGGAGCTGGGTCCCCAAGATACAGGGATGTGTAAGGATCCCTTGTCGGGTGCCCTGTTGAGAGAGGCCCCCAAGACCAGTAGGTTGTGCATCTGAGGACATCAGACCAGGGCCACCTCCTGACCCTCAGGCTACCTCCTGACACTGATGCTGGAGGCCCAGCCTCCTCCGTGCACTCTGGACTCCCCCCATCACCGCTCCCACAGCTCTTAGTAAATGATCAATACCAGCAAGAGCCCCTGGGGGTCACGAGCCCACATCCATGGGCTCCCCAGGGAACAGGCGTCTTCTGAGTCATTGCCTGGTGTTGCAAAAAGGCTTATCACCTCTTAGGAGGGTTTCAGACATCCATCGACAGGTACAGTGCACAGGTGAAGAGAGAATTCCCCTAAGTCCCAGAGACAGAACATGCAGAACCCAGCCTGGGGGGGACTGAAGTTCAAAGAGGCCAGAGTGTGGGTCCAAGCCAGCTCCTGGAAGTCAGTGAATAAAGGGGTGTGCAGGGATGGACACGGGGCAGCCACCCAGCCCTCTTTTTGGTGGAAATGTGCACCTTGCCCGCGCCAGGCTGGATGGAGACTGGGGAAAGGCCAGCCCCTCAGGCACTGCTGGACCCTGAATTGCTAACACAGCGTCCCCTCTATCCAATGCCTTTCCATCGGGGCTTCAAGTTCCCACTGAGACATTCTTGAGAGGCTCCTGGTCTTCCACTCCACTCTTCTTTCCAAGCTAGACGTGAAATACTTGGCTTCAAGGCCTTGCAAGAATTGAACCTTCCTCAGTAAAGGTCAGGGCTGGGGGTTGATAGCGTAGAGAGAAAGAGAAAAAGAGATTCTTATTTAGCTCATTCTGATGTTTCATTCAGAATCTTCAGTGAAAAGCATTTATCTTTTTTGAATAGGGTTTATTTCTTAGCTGGCCCTGTTTATTTCTTAGAAGGCCCTGTGCCTTCTTTAGCTCTGTGGCCAATGACGCTTGCAGACCTTATCCTTTGAAACCATAGTTGGAGACATTTCCCGATGCCACCAGCACAGATGGCAGACACTTGGAGATGACTCAGGCGGTTGTCCATGAAGATGACACGCTAACTAGGTCCCCTTTCCTCCTCTGATGTGGAGTCCTGCCCCAAGGCCACAGATGCGAGCCCTTGTACCAAGGCCACAGGAGCAGAGCCCGGAGCCAAGGTCACCTCTGAAGTTGACCGAGCTCCTGGGTAATCACGGCCAAAAACCCTGCCCACCTGCATCACCAGCAGGCTTCCTGACCCCATGGTAGGCAAAGCCGCCCACCACGGTGCTCACCCTATAGCATCCAAACCAGTCACCTAACACCAGCCTTCCAGCAGGAATTTTCTTTGTCTCAAGGCTGTAAAAACTGGCTCCTAACCCATGAAAAGCATCAGCTGTCCCTGGTCTGCCAGGAGGTCGGCCGGCTGCGCTCACAGGGCCCACGTTATCTCTGCTCTTTGTTCTGAATATATTCACTCCTGTCTGAAATGCTCTGCATCTGGAAATGCTTTTCCAACTTGCGTTCACATGGCCCGACATTTTACGCATGAAGTCACCCAGATGAAGGAGCTGCCGGCGGCTCTGACCTGCTCTGCCAGGGCCCATTCCACGGCTGTGACCTTGGCAATGGGGAGAGACACTCATCCACCGACCTCAGAGGGGCCTGGAATCTCGCTCCGTCACAGACGCCCCTCACTGTTCCCCGCGCCCCCCACCACCCCAAAGACACGAAGGTTGGGCAGTGGATGGGCTGATGCGCTTGCTTTAGCGAGAACGGCTCTGCCTTCCCTGTTTGCTCACTGGCAGCACGGGTCACAGGGACGGACCTGACCTGGTATCAGCAGCGGCTGGTCCTAATAACCACACGCTCTCACACGTCAGCCTGACACGCGGACTGTTGGTGTCACAGCCCGAATACACACTAGCTCGTTTTATCTTCCCGAGAAACCTGCGCACAGGACACAGCTGTAAGACCGCGTGAGCCGTCCCGGGGATGGAGTCAGAGCCGAGAGTTACTCTGTCCGTGGCTAACGGCCTGGTCTACACCGGACAGCTCTTGAGGCAATTTAGTCACTCACGAAAAACAGACCGTCCCCCTCCACGATCTCTGGGTGTCTCTCCCAAACACAGACCTCCTGACCAACAAGGACGATGGAAGTTCCAGAATTTCTCTAGCGGGGAGATTTAGGAGCCATCATCCGGCTGAAAGAAGGGGCCAGATAACTTGCCTCGAAACAACATATGCTTGGAAAATAAATGGCTTTTTTCTTAGAGATTCGACAAGGATTGGGGTTGCAGAAATGATTGCACCCAGTGGCAGCAGTGGTAAAGAACCCCGCCTGCCAACGTGGGAGACGCGGCTCGATCCCTGAGTCGGGAAGACCCCTGGAGGAGAAAACGGCAACCTACCCCAGTATTCTTGCCTGGAGAAATCCCATGGACAGAGGAGCCTGGCGGGCTGCAGTCCACGGGGTCACAAAGAGTCAGACGTGACTGAGCACACACACCTTCACACCATCATCACCAGTCATCACAGCCGTTTGGAAGGTATAAGAGGAAACGGGTCCAGTTAGTAGACAAGACAGGTGGGGGACCTCGGCCCCCACCCCTCCTTAACCAACAGGTGATCAGATATGGACTAAACCGCTTCATCTTTCCGGGAGCCTGGAGTCTCCAACTTATCTAGTACAGTCGCATAAAGGCTATTTCACTGCAAAACGGCTCACAAGCAATTGGCTGCAGAGCGATGGTCTGCTAGGCCTGGATGACTGATGACATGCCAGCTTGTCTCAGTCCTGCTTAAGCCATGGCCAAGGGGTCACATACGGGAATTTCGTGTCCTCAGTCCTCTGCCAATGCTCAGGCCGACTCTCCAGTTTGGGAGCACCATGTCAGTGTCGGATTTCCAAGAGCAAAACTGACTGGTTTTTCTCCGTTTCCTTCTGTGTGCTTTCTGCTTCCTACACACAGAAACTGGCTAAGTCTCTGCCCTGGAAGCAGAGGCCAAGAGGCAGGAGGCAGCCAGAGGCTATAGTTCATTGCTGGTGGAATGTTATCTGTGGGAAGGGGCCATGCCAACTCTCGGCCTGGCTACACCACCAGTGGGGTCAACAGGTACCAGCCTTCTCTGCCTTCTGAGGCTTTGATGATGCTCCTTGTTCTATGACGACTGGCACTGTGTCTTCCCTTTGTAAGAGAAAACGTTATGCCGCGTGCCATCCACACGCCCTCCGAGATCCACCGGTTTACCTGGTTTTCTGTGTAGCTGTTGTTCGGTGTCTCTTCTCAGAAGGGTGCATCAGCCAATTACCTTTCAGAACACAGTGTTGTAACAGAAGTCTGTGCATGTATTAGCTTTCTCTTTTTAAATCGGGGCAGAGCTGCCTTCCAATGTTGCACCGGCTTCTGCCGCACAACGAAGTCAGTCAGTTATACGTCTATATCCATATATCCCCGCCCTCTTGGATCTCCCAACCGCCCCCCCCAAATCCCATCTTTAAAAAACTAAAAACACAGCTACCATATGACCCAGGAATCCCACTGCTGGGCATAAACCTCGAGAAAACCATGATTAATTTAAAAAGACACACATATACACCCCAGTGTTCACTGCAGCATGTATTAGCTTCTATGTAAGCTTTTCTTACTGGGATGTGGGGCTCCCTGAGAGTGAAAATTTTGTCTTATTCATCTTTGTATCTCCCTGAATCAAGCCCAAGGCTTCTCACATGAACAGAAATGCCAAGCAAATGAATAAAGCCATTCAGGGAGGCCAGACTTCAGAAAGGACCCCCAATCACAGCCTGCGTTCAGCTCCTTCACTGTGGTCCTCGGAGTCCCCACCACAACTGTCCTTCAAGACTAATCGCAGTGATGCTCTGCTGATGTCTGTCTTCGTGCTCGACTGTGAACTCGTATCCCCTATGAGCCCCTGACCCATGCTTCTTTTGCCTGAGGCTCTGGCACTGAGCAGGCACTGAAGAAATATTTGTTGAATAAATAAGAGGCTAATTCTTGGCAGTCAGAAGAGAATGGCACACTGCTATAATGCAAGGCTTGTGCTCTGCAGACTCTGTGTAGACCTAGAACACTTAAAGCACTGAGTCCCTATTAACCAATACTAATGAGTCTATATATAACGCACTCTATATAAAGTGAGTAATAGCACCATTCCTAATTTAATGGATGATGATCTTAATGTACCCTATTCTAGGCACTGAAAAATAAAAACATTATCAAAAATGATGTCATTCTACCTCTTACTGAGTATATTTTCATTCTGAGTGTAGAGAATTATGATGACATTCCAGAGGAAAAAGAAATGCATTTCACTTAGGAAAAGAGAAAAAAAAACCTTTGTATTATAAGAGCACACCAACGAATTAAAACCCACTTTTGTGCTGGCATTGATGTATGTTTTAAAAAAGTGCTTTTGTGTCTACAGCCTAAGAATTTTTAATTAAAGGATTTGGCTGGGAAAATTGAGTGTGTCGAACCACCATCACACAGATGAGGCTCAATTAAGCATTCCACGCACTCTGCAACGTGGCAAGTCCGATGACCTCGCAAAGCCTCCTATGCTTAAGAGCAGTCTTTTTGGGGCTCATGGATTTTTCCACCGCTCTTTGTTTCGTCTCCTCAAGGAACAGGCCTTGAAGAAGAGAAAACAAAAAGGCGAAGCTGCTGGAAAGGAGAGGAGAGATGTAGCAGAGGGCGTGCCACAGGGGACAGCGGTGTCTCACGGGGACTAAGACCCCTTGGGAGGCAATGCACACGCCCACCCGTGATGAATGTGCCGTCAGTTCTGACTCATGCTGTTTTTCTCAACTCATCCATTAGATTTTTCTAGCATCCAGTCACTCAAATGCAGAGAATCTGTGCTTTCTTTTGCAAGATCCAATGTCATTTTCCTTGCTTTGCTCTCTTAAGACTTAGAGGCTTGGTTCTCAGCCCCAGAAACTCGTTTTTCCTAAAAGGATTTGAATGGCTGCTCTAAACTTCCACATGATGCACCTGACCGCTTTCCTCACCCACCAAAAGGAGGGCAACTAGATGACAGAATGCTGAACAGCAGGGAAGTCCCTGATCCCCAGATGTGGAAAGCTCCCATTCAGAACTGGGGAAGGTCCTTCATATTAGCGAGAGAAGGGACCCTGGTTGGAACGCAGAAGCTCTTGTCCTCACATGAGAACCGGGACAGCCCCTGCAGTCCTCGGCATGCTCTCTGGAACCCACATCACCCTCTCCTGAGGATAACGGAGTTTGTTGGTGGGATATCATTGGTTTTAGCCAAAGGGTGTGCATTCTCACTCCGCTGGTTGCATTGTCTCCAAGGAGCGCCTCAAGCCCCTTTTCCAGTAGCCCCCCACTGGCTCCTCCTGCACAAGGATGAATGGAGCCAACGTGGGCATCAGGGTGGTTCAGATGGAAGAAGAAAACTCAAACAGAGCAAACTGGAGAGGGAGGTGCCCTAAGAGAACTAAGACCGCATGACTCTGATCTCAGCGATCGTCAGTTTCTTGTAAGTTTTATGTAATAAACTTCATCCTTTGGGCATCCGTTGGATCTCCCACCCCATCTCCTCTCTGTGGGGTACCCAGGAGCAAGGCACTCGTGAGCCTCTCTAGATGCCCCATCCATCCTAGGAGAGGCTCTAGAAGTTGAGACAAAGCGCTTTTTTAAATGCAGGGGAGTCTCACCCAGGGGCTTCCCCGGTGGCTCAGACAGTAAAGAGTCTGCTTGCGGTTCGAGAGACCTGGGTTTGATGGCTGGGTCAGGAAGATCCCCTGGAGGAGGGAATGGCAACCCACACCAGGACTCTTGCCCGGAGAATTCCATGGACAGAGGAGCCTGGCAGGCTACAGTCCATGGGGCCGCAAAGAGTCAGACATGACTGAGTAACTAACACTTTCACTCTCAACGCTTTCTCACCCAGGACCCATGGCCCCAAACAGCTGCTGTCACATTCCCAGGGTGCCCCCTCTGTGGGACTCCGCACCCACTGCCCACCACACAGGGCCTGGGAGCCACCTCTGGTTCAGCCCCACTCTCAGGGCTCCTGGGGGGCCCCGCCTTGAGTTTCTCTCCCTGAGGAATCATATCACCCTCTGCTTGCTGTTTCAGCTCAGGGGCCAGAGCAAAGCAGCACAGACCAGAGAAGCTTCACTAACAGAAGGTAGTATCTCTCAGTCTGGGGTGTGCTGTACGCACCTCACGTCTCTTCCTCCCCGCGGCAGTGGCAGAAACTCAGCGCCAGGGCTGTGTCTGGCGGCAGGAGACGGGGATGCCGTCTGGCTGTGCCCAGGAAGAGCTGGTGGCAACCAGTCACCAGCTTGTGGTCCCCACGACGGTGTCGGACCTGGGTTCTCTAACCTGAGCCAGTGTGGTCATCCAACCAACACTCCTTACTGACTTTAAGCCATAACAGAGACCACCTGACCTCACTTAAAACTCTTCCCATGGCAGAGATGTGGATGGGTCTCAAGACTGTCACCCAGAGTGAAGAAAGTCAGAAAGAGAAAACCAAATATTATATATTAACACATACATGTTGAATCTAGAAAATGGTACAGAAGAACTTATTTGAAGGGCAGAAATAGAGACATAGATGTACAGAACAAATGTAAGAACACTAAGGCGGGAAGAGTGGGTGAGATGGATTAAAGAGATTTGGACTGACATATATGCATTATTGGTACTATGTATAAAATAGCTAATTAACGTGAACCTACCATATTGCATGGGGAATGCTACTCAATGTTCTGTGGTGACCTAAATGGGAAGCAAATTCAAGAAAGAGGGAATATATGATTTTCATTGCAGCACTATTTACAATAGCTAGAACATGGAAGCAACCTAGATGTCCAACGAGAGATGAATGGATAAAGAAGTTGTGGTACATTTACATAATGGAATATTACTCAGCCTTAAAAGGAACACTTCAAGTCAGTTCTAATGAGGTGGATGAACCTAGAGCCTATTATACAGAGTGAAGTAAGTCAGAAAGAGAAAGATAAATACCATACATGAACGCATATACACAGAATCTAGAAAGATGGTACTGAAGACTTTATTTTCAGGGCAGCAATGGAGAAACTGACATAGAGAAGAGGCTTATGGACCTGGGGAGAGGGGAGGAGAGGGTCAGCCGTATGGAGAGAGTAACATGGAAACTTACAATACCATATGTAACATAGATAGCCAATGGGAATTTGCTGTCTGGCTCAGGAAACTCAAACAGGGGCTCTGTGTCAACCTAGAGCGGGTGGGATGGGGAGGGGGATGGGAGGGAGGTTCAAAAGGGAGGGGATATATGTATACCTATGGCTGATTCATGTTGAAGTTTGACAGAAAGCAACAAAATTCTGTAAAGCAATTATCCTCCAATTAAAAAATAAATACATTAAAAAAAAGAAAGAAGGGATATATGTACACGTATAGCTGATTCACTTGTTGTACAACAGAAACTGACTTAACACTGCAAAGCAGCTACATTCCAATAAAATAAAACAAAAGCTCTTCTTAAACTGCTAGGTGACCCTTTGCCTCACTGCCTCGTTTACGACTGTGCATTATCTCGATATCTGTACCTCGTCTCCACTGACTGGTTTATAAGTCTCTGGAAAGCTGGCATCCTCTTGCACATGGCTGTGATAGCTACATATTTTCTGGGGAGAGTTAGAGCTCAGAAGCCAGGGTAGACAGGAGAGCTTTTTCCCTTAAGGGAACGGACCCAGCCCAGACTCAACGAAGAGCTTCACGTGACATTACAGGTCTGGGAGCCGAAAGCAAATTAGGCATCGTTTCATCCCACTGGTGGGTGGTTCATCACATGGGCTGGCGAGCAGGGGTGAAGTGCAGCACCAGGTCCCTCGGAGCACGGGGAAGCCAGCCTTCCCAGCAAGGATGCCTCCTGGTTCAGCTCCCGATGCTGGGGGGCTGGTGGGGGCAGGAGGGAGCTGGTGGGCCGGGTTCCCCCTTGAGTGGAGGCCTCAGGTCAGGTGAGGTCAGGCCAGGGGCGTGGCTTGGTGGGCACCAGGGGCCCAAGCCAGAGGCACGGTGAGGGCACAGGCCTGCCTGGGTCTGACCACCTGAGCCTGTTTCCTCGTTTGCGCAGTGGGGCTACCAGCGCGTATTTCCAAGGGCGCCACAGAGCACCACCCCGATGACGTCGACGAAGCCCGTGGCCATTGGCATGCACGCCCAGAGGAGGACAGAGCCTCCCTGAGGGCAGGAAAGGGGACCTGCCTGGGCAGGGGCTGCTCTGAGCTGAGCAGGAAGCAGGCCTTCATGCCCAGATGCTCAAGCTGACATGAGAGGCAGGGGTCTGCGCTGAGCTGAGGAATCATGTGACAACAGCTGCAACTCACAGCCTTGTCTGGTAATGGGGCTCCCCTCTCGGGACACGGCCCCCAGTCTCTGACTCACTCCTTCTCCCACCAAGCAAAGCCCGTATGTCCTCATGTATCCAGATCCCCATGTACAGGACTCCCAGCCCATCATGGGCTGTCCCAGCACAGGATATCCCCTGCCCTTTCACATCCGTGGAGCCTGGCAGGTGATGAGCTCAGAGGGCTGTCCCTGGTCGCGGAGTCAGTCCTTCCCAGCAGGACCAGCTCAGCATTGGTCAGGCCCTCCACCCACCATCCCAGTGCTCCTCTGATGGCCTGGCCACCTCCTCCCAGCATCCTGTACCTCAGCCAGGACAGCAGAATCTTCCAGACCTGATTTCATCTCCATCCAGACACACAGGCGCTGACACCATGCATCTACCACCTGATCCGTCGACCAGCATCCACCCTGCCTCCCTGGCTCCCGAAAGCACATGAGATGTGCCTGCTTCCTTATTAACAGAGGGGTTTGCAGCAAACCCCACACAACAAATTGTGTGTATAAAAGAGAGAGAAAATGAGAATGGGGGACAATGAAAATATCCCCACAAAAGGTAAAGAACTGGCTGGTGGAGGAAAAGACTCGTCTGCATGATCCAAGGGATGGTGTTCTCATTTCCTCTCCGCCTATTAACGTGACACTGAGCAGCTGGTTCCGTGCCAGCTGTTCAGTGAAGCATCTGAAGAAATTAACTCATGGAAGATGGGAGAAGTGTCCCCGGCGTTGATAAAGACACAGCGAATGTTCTGGCATTGCTTTCCCTTCTCGCTCGGAGGAAGGTAATTATATTTTCAACCCAGACAAAGGTTTATCTGGATAGAGCAGGGCGAGAGCTGGGTGTGCTCCCCGTTTTTGGCAGAGCCCAAGGGATGCCCCTCTGTTCCAGGCAGAAGTAGGGCCAGGAGCTGAGACCTCACAAGGCACACTCGGCAGTCCTTAGAGCTAAGTGGGGTCCTGTAGATTATCCGTGGGGGAAAAAACAGGTTTTTTCATTTCCAGTTGATGAAAGTCAAGGTTTTCACAGGTGGATAATCATCAGGGGACAAGGATGATGATGATGACCTTGGATGGAAACCAGGCTTCCAGGGTCCTGCCCAACATCCCTCAAAACATGACGATTTTAGGCTTGGGTAGACTACAGGGCAGGTCGCCTCTCTGCACGGTCTGGAGCAGGTCTAACAAGCGATGCTTCTGGACTGCAGCCAGATTCCAGCCCGTTTGTTCTGGTCCCAGGAGACCATGCAGCCCAGCGTCCTTCAGCCGCCGCCATCTCTCTCCGAGTGATGGTTGCAAAAGGCAAGAAAGTCATCTCTATCAGAAGATGTGTCCCCTCTGTGGATGCTGGCGGCCTACCCTTTAGGTAAACAAAGTGATAAATCAAAGGCAAGAAGGAAAAAGAAAAGAAAAGGAAGAAAATAGCAGGTTTGCTCTTGCCTTTTACCGCTCCCATCTTTGTCATTTGTAAGTGATCAACAGTGTGCTCCCTCTGTGGTTCTGCTCAGGGAGCATGTGAGAAGGAAGAGGCCAGCTACTCTGGAGTGCCATCAATTAACCAGAACAGGAAGGTCCTTTGTGCAGAAGACCAGCTGAGGGGTGATGCGAAGGGACGCACCACAGGCCGAAGGGCACCACACCCAGCCCACTGACATCCACCTCCTTGTGGACCCTTTCAGGAGGGTCGTTGAAATGCAACGCCGAGGCCATCTGCCGTAATACAAGTTCAAGATAAATGTATTAAAATTCAATTGTCGTCCAAGGGAAAAATCATTTGTAAAAGGAACTTGTGTGCTCAGGGTGTAACAGAAACCACGGCGGGGAGGGAAAGGCTGTTACTGACGGCCTCAGAGGACCTCCGCCGGAAGCTGGAAGAATTACGAATTTAAACAGCTTTCTTCCCACGAACTCCTTTCGTGTGTACAGCCAAGGACAGTATTTTTCTTCTGAGGACGTTTACCTGGAGGAGGAAAAGTTATCTGATCACCACGAGCCTGAAAGGAGAGCAAAACTTCTCTTGTCTGGCGTCACAGGGAGACGGTGGAAGCTTCCAGAAGGCGCTGAGCTCAGGCAGGGACACTTCTCCTGCCACAGGTTTTGGAATGTCAGACCTCTTCTAACAATGTCACATCTTTCAAGCACTTCCACTCTGATCTTTTTTTTTTGCTTTCATACATTGTGTTTTTATTATTATATTTATTATTATTATATATTATAATTTTTATTTACATGGAGATTTCTTCTTTGATCAACTATGTTATTTGGAAATGTATTGTTTCATTTTCAAATAATTAGAAATGTGTCATAATTTTCTTGTTAATGTTTAACCTAATTTTACCAAGACCATAGAATATGAACTGTAAAATTAAGTCAATGTGCCAATGTGAATTATATTCTAATGTATTTCTCATGTCACATGACTTTTCCAAGTATACCTTAAAAAATGTATACTCTGTATTTTTTATTTTGTTTTGTTTTTGTTTTTAAAAAACACACAAAATATTTAATGATTAAATTTATTACGTGAGTTATATTTAGTGTTTTTTTGATTAATTTATTCTAATTAGAGGCTAATCACAATATTGTATCCACTCTGATCTTAAGTGGTGACCTTTACTTCCTTTGAGGAAGTGGTTAATATCTTCTTGTAGTTCACAGGGACTCTTACCCACAGGATGTTAAACACAGTTTCTGGTCTTTGTTCGGTGTTCCCAATACAACAGGGAGGCTCCAAGTAACCAAGGGTGACCTACAACCTCACAAGGCTGCTTTTCAAGGCCAAACAAGACACGTGAGAGCGTGATTTTCTTTACGAGAATCACCTCGGGTGGAACGCGAATCCTCGAAATGCTGGCCTCTGTTCACACAGTATTCTTGGAATTCGGAGAATTGCTTTCAGAACCATTATAGAAAATTAGTCACGTTCTCCTAAAGTAGCTGTGTATGTGAAGCAGGTTTGCCACTGATAGCTTAGCTGAAGCCACGTTTAGTGAATACTTCCCCACGTCAAGCTCACCAAAATGGCTAGCACTGAATGACCATCTCTTTTTTTGCAGATTCAAGATACTCAAGAGGATGTATCCTCATGTAAAATGATGCAGCCACTAGGGAAAACATTTGGAGGCTTCTCAAATAAACTAACATCACCATATGATGCAGCAATTCCATTCCTGGACATATATCTGAACAAAACTGCAATCCAAGGAGATGCACGCACCCCTGTGTTCATAGAAGCACCACTCACAATAGCTAAGACATGAAAGAAACCTCACCGCAGACGGTGACTGCAGCCATGAAATTAAAAGACGCTTACTCCTTGGAAGGAAAGTTATGACCAACCTAGATAGCATATTGAAAAGCAGAGATATTACTTTGCCAACAAAGGTCCGTCTAGTCAAGGCTATGGTTTTTCCTGTGGTCATGTATGGACGTGAGAGTTGGACTGTGAAGAAAGCTGAGCACCAAAGAATTGATGCTTTTGAACTGTGGTGTTGGAGAAGATGCTTGAGAGTCCCTTGGACTGCAAGGAGATCCAACCAGTCCATTCTGAAGGAGATCAGCCCTGGGATTTCTTTGGAAGGAATGATGCTAAAGCTGAAACTCCAGTACTGTGGCCACCTCATGCAAAGAGTTGACTCATTGGAAAAGACCCTGATGCTAGGAGGGATTGGGGGAAGGAGGAGAAGGGGACGACAGAGGATGAGATGGCTGGATGGCATCACCGACTTGATGGACATGAGTTTGAGTGAACTCTGGGAGTTGGTGATGGACAGGGAGGCCTGGCGTGCTGTGATTCATGGGGTTGCAAAGAGTCGGACACGACTGAGCGACTGAACTGAACTGAAAGCAACCTCAGTGTCCCCTGACAGATGAACAGATAAAGAATACGTGGCATATATGTGTATGTGCAATGGAATATTACTCAGCCATAAAGAAGAATGAAATGATACCATTTGCGTGGATGGACCTAGAGATCATCCTATAGAGTGAAGTAAGTCAGAAAGAGAAGGACAAACACCACACCGCATCACTCATCCGTGGACTCTAAAGCGTGACACAGATGAACTTACCTACAGAAACAGACTCAGAGGCGCAGAGAACACACTTGTGGCTGCAGCGGGAAGCGGGTGGGGGAGGGATGGGTTGGGAGTTTGGGGTTAGGCGATGCAAACTGTTACACACAGAATGGATTAAAAAACAACGTCCCACGGTCTAACGCAAGGAACCATGGTCAACGTCGTGTGATAAACCACAATGGAAAAGAACATAAAGAGAACGTATGTATAACCAGACCACTTTGTCGCAGAACAGAAATGGACACGGCACTGTAAATCAACCATACTTGTATAAGATACATTTTTTAAAAAGAGAGAATGTATTCCTAGAATATACTAGGCACTAAGGGCAATTGCACAAGCTGAAGGCTGCCTCCCTGAGCTGTCTAGGGAATGGCTTTTGAGCTGATTAACACTGGAGGATTGAGTGAGAGGCAGCAGGTGGGGCCCTGATGAGTCATGCTTTTGAAAAGTCTGCTGGGACCACAGGTCACTGAGACCACTGGGAGACAGCGGCTGCTGAGCCTGGAAGTCCTGCCATCTCCCCTGAAGACAGTGGCCCCCGCGGCTACTCTGACTCCATGCTATGTAAAGTGAAGACAAATGACGTGATCACTTCCTTTTGTCTTGCTGTAGGGAGGGATAGCTTCCCTGATGGCTCAGTGGTAAAGAATCTGCCTGTAATGCAAGAGACCCAGCTTTGATCCCTGGGTCAGGACGATCCCTTGAAGAAGGGAATGGCCACCGACTCCAGTATTCTTGCCTGGAGAATCCCATGGACAGAGGAGCCAGGTGGCTACAGGCCATGGGGTCACAGAGAGTTGGACACGATGGATGACTAATTGTGCACACAGGGAGGGAAGTACTGGAACAGGAGATGGAGAGGGTAACTGGTTTCAGGAACAAGGCAAATAGAGAGAATGGGACTCTGTCTCCTGTACTGAGTGTCTTGACTTCAAAACTGACAGATGGTCCTAAATGGTTGCTCCAAGTTGGGGCCAGCAACGATTGTTGAACTTTTGCTCCATTAACAGACTGTTAATTACTCACAGCTGACTAGTAGTTACCTAGTTTCTCCAACTTTTCAGACAGCTAACACTCTAGATTCTGAATCACTCATCAACGAATTATAAGGAAAGACCCAGGGATAGGAATTCTCTCTTAATATCCCCAAATAGCCACCCTCGTCATGCCGTGCTCATTAAAATGTTCAATGGCTCCCACTGTGACAGAATGAAACAGTCTCTTTGACTTAGAATTATGGGAGATGAACAGATAATTCACTTCAGAGTAAGTAATGGAAATGACTAATACATTTATGGAAATTCATCCTAACTGACAATCAAATAAATTACAATTTAAATAGTAATTCCGTAAAAAAAAAAAAACCACACCATTTTTTAAGCTGGTCATGATTTAAAAATTAGTAACAGAGAGACTAGATGAGAATCCAGGGGGCGGGCAATCATTCCCACCTGCTGCTGGTGAGAAAAACCTTGATTCCCTTCTCTAAAGCCATCTGCAAACGTCACCAAGAACCTCTCAAGTCTTTCTGTTTTCTCCAAGGCTCTTCTGTTTATCCACTGTTACTCCTTCACCAGCCCATCCATCTTAAGACTAAAAGTATCATCTACTTGCTGATGGCTCCTAAGAGGGATATACGTGCTTGTTTTGGTTTGGTTTGGTTTGTTCATTCATTCTTTGTTTGGTTTTTATGTTCCTCATATGGATGAAATCATATGGTATCTGTCTTTATCTGTCTGACTTATTTTTACTTATCATGATATCCTCAAGGTCTGTTCTTGTTGTCACAATTGGCAAGATTTCATTCCTTTTTTACAGCCGAGTAGTATTCCATTCTGTGTGTGTGTGTGTGTGTGTGTGTGTGTGTGTGTGTGTGTGTGAGACATCCTTATCTATTCATCTTGTTGATGGGCACAGGGTTGTTCCCACATCTTGGCTATTGTAAATAATTCCAGCACCAATCTTGATGTCATCCACTGCTCCTCTTCACATCTCATCCCCCATGTCTAGCTCAGTTCAGTTCAGTTGCTCATTTGTGACCCCATGGACTGCAGCATGCCAGGCTTCCCTGTCCATCACCAACTCTCGGAGCTTACCCAAACTCATGTCCATTTAGTCAGTGATGCCATCCAATGATCTCATCCTCTGTCGTCCCCTTCTCCCACCTTCAATCTTTCCCAGCATCAGGGTCTTTTCCAATGAGTCAGTTCTTCGAATCAGGTGGCCAAAGTGTTGGAGTTTCAGTTTCAGCATCAGTCCTTCAGTGAGTATTCAGGACTGATCTCCTTTAGGATGGACTGCCTGACCCTAAATCCTACTTTCCATACCCAAGGACCACCTATCTCATCTGAGCCGCCATCAGTCGCTTCTTGGCTGAATCACACAAAGAACCTCCAGGAAGATTTCCTGCCTCCACCTTCCCCGCCTGCGGCCTCTTCCCAGCACAGCAGACAGTGTGATCCTGCAACAACCCATCAGATCACATCACTTTTCTGCCCAAAGCCCTCCCACCACCCGCCACCCTCATCTCACTAGAGGAAAAGGCGCCAGGGCCTAGAAAACCGGCCCTCCAGCCTTCCTCTGCCTCTCCTATGGGACACCTCTCCAGTCTCTCTTCTCCCCCTTCTGACCTTCCTCCCAATAAGGCGCCTTGCTGCTTTGGGCCCCTGCTCGGGCTGCCCCCTGCATGGACTTGCCCACCAGGCCGGCCTGTCTCTCAGCCATGCCCTTCGAGTCAGGCTCTTTACACAGAAACAGGAAAGGCCTGGGAACAGTTTAATATGGAATTAATGGAAGTCTTCCCTGGCTGGCGCTGTGACTTCTACTTTCTCTATTGCCCTGATTTTCTAACTCATCCACAATAAAAATGTGTAAGAACACAATAATTTTTAAGACCATGTGATGTACGTCTCTTCATGTACTCAGCAACATAACTGCCATGTTTCATGGGGACCCAAGATTCCCAGGAGATGTTATAATGAACATAATTCAAGTAGGATTCAAGGCCTCATTCGTGAAATGCAAAATTCCACACTATATACGTATATGTGTGACAGGTGAAGAAAGAGTGGCCACTGAAATATAAATGGTGATATATATATCAGCATGACAGAATTTCGGGTAAAATTCTACTTCGGAATCTCTTACAATGAGTTACAGATATGTACACATTATTTTGCAATAACGGTTTCAGTAAAACACATGAATTTCTCCTATAAAATAAAAACGTATACCCAGAAACATGTTTGGAATAAAACCTTTGTAGTTTTTTTAACTTTTATCCTGGAGTACAGTTGGTTGACAATGTTGTGCTAGTTTCAGGAGGACAGCAAAGCGATTCCCTTATACGTATACACATATCTACTCTGTTTCAGATTCTTTTCCCATTTAGGTTACTACAGAATATTGAGTAGAGTGCCCTGTGCTATACAGTAGGTCCTTGTTGGTTACTACTTTAAATAGAGTAGCGTATATATCTCAATCCCAAATCCCAATTTATCCTGCCCCTAACCGGGGGCGGGAGGAGAAGGGGATGACAGAGGATGAGATGGCTGGATGGCATCTCCGACTCGATGGACATGAGTTTGGGTAAACTCCGGGAGTTGGTGACGGACAGGGAGGCCTGGCGTGCTGCGATTCATGGGGTTGCAGAGAGTCGGACACGACTGAGTGACTGAACTGAATTGAACTCCCTCTTCCCCTCTGGTAACCATACATTTCAAAAACCTTTTTTTTTTAATCTGCATTTTTCCAGTGGACCTGGGAAGAGCTGTCTGTTTACATGGTGGAATGCTATATAAAGAGAAATAGCAAATTCTAAATAGCAAATCACTTCTCCCGTCCCTGTCCTACAACCAGGCCATATAATCAAGACACACTCTCAGGTTCTTTGCATCAAAGGTAAGAAAAGACAGAGGAGGAAAAATAGGTAGCTCACTTCTGACACTTCCTTTACTCTTTGATCAAGTAACAATGACCTATCGACTTCCATCAAAACTCCCCACGTCAGACATCTGAACCACCTAAAGAAAACACACCCATCCTCCAAAACCAAACACGATGGAGAAAAATCCAGGTCTTCCGTGATAAAGGCAAGTAGGACGGGCATTCTCCTCCCCCTGTTGGACGCACAGACTCCTCTCCCCTTTTACTTTTTCACTCCCATTTATTTTTGGCCGTGTTGGGGCTTATTTGCCACATGCAGCTCAGCAGTGGGGGCATGTAAGGCTGAGTTACTCCATGGCATATTGGATCTCAGTGCCTCAACCAGGTATCAAACCTGCATCTCCTGCACTGAAACTGTGGAGCCCTTCCGGCTAGACTGTGGGGGAAGACCCCCCCACCCCCACCCCCCGCCTTTCTCCTTTTAATACTGACCAATTTTCTCACACAGCAATCATGTAACATGTGTGCTTTACTCTCTGTCTTCTCTATTAGAATATAAATGCGATTTCAAGCAATTTGCAGTAGAATCTCACGACGGATTCCTGCTCTGATGTGAGTTACTTGTACAGATGAGCACAACAGGCTCACAGATAGAAACACGGGCCTGATTGCCAACAGGCAGCAGAGGACATCAGGACCTAGGAGCCGGGAATCAGAACTGTGAGGCCAAACACGCTCCAGGCATGGCTGGTGCTCCAGAGGGCCTTGATAACTTTCTGGCTGAATGAATGGATTGCTGAATTCAATTGCAGAGGTGACAAGGAGGCAGATTTGGCCATGAATGGCTATTATGGATGTTGGGAGTTTCCCCCTGAGAAATCCCAGAGCCGTCAGGAACCTGCTGTGGTCAGCATGGACTGATGAAGAAATCCATCACCAATGGACATCCCGCAGGGACACCTGTGATACAACAGGAAATATACCAGAAACTTACAAACTCACCAGGTAGCAAATGGGAATATTCAGTGAAGGGAAGTTATGACCAACCTGGACAGCATGTTAAAAAGCAGAGACATTACTTTGTCAACAAAGGTCCATCTAGTCAAGGCTATGGTTTTTCCTGTGGTCATGTATGGATGTGAGAGTTGGACTATAAAGAAAGCTGAGTGCCGAAGAATTGATGCTTTTGAACTGTGGTGTTGGAGAAGACTCTTGAGAGTCCCTTGGACTGCAAGGAGATCCAACCAGTCCATCCTAAAGGCGATCAGCCCTGGGTGTTCATTGGAAGGACTGATGCTGAAGCTGAAACTCCAATACTTTGGCCACCTCATGCGAAGAGCTGACTCATATGGAAAAGATTCTGATGCTGGGAGGGATTGGGGGCAGGAGGAGAAGGGGACAACAGAGGATGAGATTGTTGGATGGCATCACCGACTCAATGGACATGAGTTTGGGTGAACTCTGGGAGTTGGTGATGGACAGGGAGGCCTGGCGTGCTGCAGTCCATGGGGTCGCAAAGAGTTGGACATGACTGAGCGCCTGCACTGAACTGAACTGAATGAGGAGATGTTTTAGAGTTTGTCAGGAAAAAGGCTCAGAAAGACGAAGGAATCTGCCTTAGGTCACACTAAGGTCCACCAGGCTAGACTACGCCCTTAATCTGAACCTACAGCTTCATTCAGCAAGGGCTTGACCAGCCCTCTCAGGGAATCAGAGCCTGCCCTAAGCTCCAACTATGGCTCTTTGCCAACCCTCAGCACCACCCCAGAGGGTCTATCATCGCCCCCTGGGCCACTCAGTGGGCTCTGTCATCACTGGACCCCAGAGCCCTGGAAGGACACTCTCGATGATCAGATCAGGTGGAGCTAAACAGGTAACAAGGACACTGACATCCTCAAGGTCAGAAGCTTTCTTGACCGCCCAACGGCACACTTGCGGAAACCTCCCACCAAAGCCTGGTGCCCAGGACCCTGACTTCTCGAAGGATCCCCGGGTGACCCCCTAGCCTACAGAGAGCACTGGGTGCCACTGCTGCCCTGACTGCACGCAGCCTGGCTTGGGGGTGCCCACCTGCCCGGGAACACCTGCCTCTCAGCCCCAGGCTCTTTGCATCCAGCCCTGGATGACTCAGACCCACAACCAGCAGAGGGTCCATCACCCATCAGCCTCAGTGGTCCAGCAGTCACGGACCCAGTGGTTCTCCCACTTCTCGAAGCATGGATCCAGAATCTGGGCCACACGTCCAATGCTGTGATTGCTAAACAGGAAGGAAAGCCCTGGAAAGGGCCCAGAGAGCTGAGAGCGGAAGAAAGATCTCCAAGAGAAGGAAGCTGGCTACAGGGAGAGAGAGATGGCTTACTAACAGCTTCAATCTGAATCAAGGAATATGTGTGCATACCACACATATACACACGTATTGTATATATGCATATGTGTGTGCCTGCCTGACATGTCCAACTCTTCGCGACCTCATGGACTGTAGCCTCCCAGGCTCCTCTGTCCATGGGGATTCTCCAGGCAAGAGTACTGGAGTGGGTTGCCATGCCCTCCTCCAGGGGATCTTCCCGACCCAGGGCCTGAACCCACGTCTCTTAAGTCTCCTCCCTTGCAGGCGGGTTCTTTACCATTAGTGCCACCTGGGAAGCCCCTACACAGGTAGTTCTACATACATATGAGTCACATACATGTACATTATAAATATGCAGTATTCATTTAAACCTGCTCAAGAACCTAAATGGTGATACTAGTAATGTTTCACGTTACACATGAGAAGGCTGAGGCTCAGAGAAATGAAATGACCAGCCCTGGGTTATCCAGCTAGTACATAACTGTATACAGCCTTATGCACAGACTCCAAAAGTTGGCTGATCTATAAACCACGGCATGACCAACCTAGTATTTATGTTTGAAGCTCCAGTACTTTGGCCACCTGTTGCAAAGAGCCAACTCGTTGAAAAAGACCCTGATGCCAGGAAAGATTGAGGGCAGGAGAAGAAGGGCAAGACAGAGGATGAGACGGTTGGATGGCATCACTGACTCGATGGACACGAGTTTGAGCAAGCTCTGGGAGTTCGTGATGGACAGGGAGGCCTGGCGTGCTGCAGTCCGTGGGGTCGCAGAGTCGGACACGACCCAGCGGCTGAACAACAACGACTCTCTCGGATCCCATCGCTCCCTCTGTGAAGATCTTAAAGAGACTCCCTGGTGACCCTCTGAGAGCTGTGAGAAGGACCCCCACGCTCACCCCCAGTTCCCTCCCCACGGGGGTGACGCAGTCTTCTGTCCAGGAGACTCCCTGGTGATCCTCTGAGAGCTGTGAGAGGGCCCCGACGCTCACCCCCAGTTCCCTCCCCACGGGGGTGACGCAGTCTTCTGTCCAGGAACACGTCTTCTCTAGGCTTTTGAACTTCTGAAGAGAGCATCAACCCTTAGCTTAGTGCGGTCATCTCACATGGTTTATATTCAAGATGCCACACACATAATCCGAGTGGCATTTGCCACTTTAAAGCTTTCGGATGCTGTGTTCACCTGGCCCGTTGTCTTAGGAGACAAGTCTTTCTAAATGATTTTCACCATAAAGAGATGCGGGGTTTCTAAGCATGGTCCCCTAGTCCTCTAAGTCTGGTCATCTCAAACGCCTTTATGCTCCTTTGCCACTTGGGAAGACCTTACTTCTCTGCCTGGTTGGCAGCATCTAACGTCATCCTTCATTCCTTCCATGCTTGCAGGGGAGTCAACGACCATTTGTAGCACCGGCTTCCATAAATCAGTGGCTTTGGCCACTTTGAAGGCAGCCTGCTAGTCCCAAACCATTTGGAACCACTGATGTCAGAGACGGGGATTTCTATGCCTCACTTGTGACCTGCTAACTATAAACTTTCTGTTCCTGATTGGATCCATCCGAAGCCAGGACACCTAGAACCATGAGCGTCTCATCTTGCAAAGCATTGCCCCCCGCCACCAACACACACACACACACACACACACACACACACACACACACCTGCAGAATCTTCTCTGCTGCAAGGTGATATTTCTGCTCTGACAAATGTTGTTTTATCACATTTCATCAAAACTGAGAGATCATGGGCTGAATAGGAAATCTCATTTTTGGACCATTTATAAAGAAAAAGTATTCCCAATTAAAATATGACATATCATTATTTCTGAGAGTCACCATGATATTAAAGATATAAAGCCATGTAAATCATGTGCATCTGAGACTTGAAGAAATACCGTGACATCAGTGACCAGCAATGGCTGGGAGAGATACTTTTATTTTCAAAAAAGAAAAGCAATCCCACCAGGCTCCGCAATTTGTGTGTCTGTAGTGGCGGTGGGCTACCCAGGTAGCTCAGTAGTAAAGAATCCACCTGCCAATGCAGGAGACATGGATTTGATTCCCGGATCCACGGGTTTGATTCCAGATCCCCTGGAGGAAGAAATGGCAACCCACTCCAGTATTCTTGCCTGGATCATCCCACGGACAGAACAGCCTGGTGAGCTATAGTCCGTGGGGTCACAGAGTCAGACACGACTGAGAATTACACACACGCATGTAGATGGGGGCGGGACGTTTCCACCTCAGTCATTGATGACTCCTACCCCTGGGCTCCCAGTGAAGACCGGGATCTTAACTGACCCAGAGTCATGGTTCGCAGGGCTGCAGTGCCAGAAGGCAGAGCTTTCTGCTTCCCGGTGTAGGCAGAGCTGATGGCAGGTTCTGTCACAGCTCTGCTTTTTCACGTTTGCTCGCGGGGGACACAGCTGGGTGTGCAACCATGGCCACAGCCTGCTCCTCACTGCTGCTTGTCCCTCTCCCCTGGCAGGCACTTTGGGCTGCTGGAACCAAGACTGAGACGTCGGAGTTCAAAGGGAACAGAAGGACATGGGAGTCTGTCTCTAGCCAGGGCCTTACGTGCCGTGCCCGCATCCAGCACTCCGCTGCAGACGCTCTTGTGAACCTGCTCAGCTATTAATAAAGCATCTGAATTCCCACTCTGCTATTATTTGTCGTGTGCTCTGCTCACCTGCGATGAAAGCAAGGGGTCTCCTGAAGCCCGAACAACATGTGACCTCTCTGTAACAACTTCCAGAAAGAGCCAGAACCACAGGCTGCTTGCCCGGGGCAGACGCCTCCAGGTTTCCTCCCATTTAGAAGTATCGGGCTTGCCCTGGATTTATTTTTCTGTCCTCATTTCTTTTGCTCAAATAATTTGGTGTGCAGGTTAAATAATGTGTGCATGTTAATTCCATGACGTTGGATGGGTTTTTTAAGCTGCATTTAATCCTTCTTTTGAACAATGGAACACGACTGGAGAAGACTCTTGAGAGTCCTTTGGACAGCAAGGAGAGCAAACCAGTCAATCCCAAAGGAAATCAATCCTGATTTTTCATTGGAAGGAATGATGCTGAAGCTGAAGCTCCAACACTTTGGCCACCTGATGGGAAGAGCTGACTCACTGGAAAAGACCCTGATGCTGGGAAGGATTGAAGGTAATAGGAGAAGGGGGTGAGGATGAGATGGTTGGATGGCATCACTGAATCAGTGGACATGAGTTTAAGCAAACTCCCAGAGATCATGAAAGGACAGGGAAGCCTGGCATGCTGCTGTCCATAAGGTTACAAAGGTTCAGACATGACTTAGCGACTGAACGACAGCAACACATTTTTATATAAACATAAATCTAGGACGTCAGAAGGTCAGCACTCAAGGCCTCTGGTGTCAGGCAGTATCCGTTAGGCTGTGCTGCAGTAACAACGGCCTCCCAGAGGCTTTGCAAGAACAGGGCTTGCTTCTGGCTTTTGCTAAATGTTCATCAACACCGCGGTCAGCAGTGGCTCTACTCAGGGTCGTCTCCACCCTGGGGCCCAGGCGATAGCACAGCCTCCACCCAGACGGTGCTGACGGCTGATCTCCAGGCAGGAGAGGAGAGATGCAGAGAAGCAGACGCAGGCTCTGAACGCCTCTGCGTAGAGGTGAAGCCATCCCTTTCTCCTGCGTTTTGGGGATTAATACCAGCTGTATGGCCGAGTCTATGGAGCCAGGAACTGAATGATTGTGAACAATCACAGACCACTTTGCTGCGCCCCTGAAACACTGGAAACCAAGTCTACTGCAAGAGTGAAGAAAAGAACAGCTTGGTGAGCAACAAACATAATCAGTCCATAAACAAACACAACCCACCAGAGCCCCTCAGATCCTGTGGGTGAACACCACTATTTAAGCCCCTAAAACTCAGGTTTTCAAACTGACAGGGGACTTCCTTAGTACATTTCACTTAGCAGTTGAATTGGTGACACTAATGGTATTAATAACAGCTAAGATAAAATGACCACCTAAATATGGACTGAGGTGAGGACCGTCCTGGTGATCTGGGATCTGGGAGCATCCTCCACTTCAGAGAACAGAGATCCTCCCCTCCCTTTCCCTCCTCCCCCAATCTCTTTCCATATGGACAGGGAATTTGGGGTTGGTAAGTGCAAACTAGGAGAAGGCACTGGCAACCCACTCCAGTACTCTTGCCTGAAAACTCCCATGGACAGAGGAGCCTGGTGGGATGCAGTCCATGGGGTCGCTAAGAGTCAGACACGACTGAGCAATTTCACTTTCACTTTTCACTTTCATGCACTGGAGAAGGAAATGGCAACCCACTCCAGTGTTCTTGCCTGGAGAATCCCAGGGACGAAGGAGCCTGATGGGCTGCTGTCTATGGGGTCGCACAGAGTCAGACACGACTGAAGCGACTTAGCAGCAGCAGCAAATGCAAACTATTACATTTAAAATGGATAAACAACAAGGCCCTGATGTATAGCACAGGGAACTATATCCAATCTCCTGAGATAAACTGATAGAAAACAATATGAAAAAGAATGTGTACATGTGTAACTGAGTCAGTTTGTAGAGAGAAATTCACACAGCACTGTAAGCCAACTTACTTAAGTTAAAAAATCACCTCTTTTTTTGCCTTGGTAGAAATGGCCATATGATTAACTATTATCATCAGTCATTTTAAGGCAGTGAAAGATATTCAGCTGAAAGGAGTCTTTAATGATAAACTGTTTTCACAATTTTATAGTAAGGAATAATGAAGAAATCTTCAAACAAGCTATTTAAAATGATATTTCACTCCTTTAAGTGCCCGTCTCCACAACAAAGAATCCTAAGATCCTATTGTAGAGACAAATAAGACATGATAATTAACAATCGTTATTTCCAGAAAATGGTACCTGCCACAATCCCGTGGGGGATAAACTCAACGTGCTATTAACGCAACAGGTCTGTTTACGAGCCCCAAGTGTGCCAGAGGAAGTGTGTTCTCACTGGTTTCAAACTGCAACTAGTATATCAGACGCACAGCCTGCAGCCTTTCATAGCTCTTCCAAGCTGACAGAAGAAACATCACGAGTGATCAAATAAGATGTTTGTTGAAAATATGCAATTTTTCAAACTGTGCAACTAAAGGTGTTAAAATTGTGGTGTCAAAATCTTGGAAAAGTCTTTGAAATTTTTATTTTCCCGTCACTAGAAAGATAAAAGCAATTTATATGTTTGCTGAGACTTAAGCCTGGTGCAACTGGAAATGATGGAAATATGAAAGATTAAAACAAAAGCACTGTTTTTAAGTAGGAGGCTTAGCCCACTCTTAGCACATGGATGGGAACAGTCCTATATAATCCACCGAAGGTCCCTGAGTCTGCAGTAAGGTTTCATCAATCTTTGCTGAATGGAGACACTTAATTCCTATCTTCCCAGAGCCTTGATACACCTGGGGAAGCCCAAGTGTCTGGGCGGGAGAGATCTGTCAGCCACTTCCTGGCTGTTTCCACGCTCCTCGAGACCGTATACCCTCAGCACCTGGTCCAGACAGATGGGAAAGGTCGACCCCAATGACCTATTTGTAAAACAACCAGGGGTTTAAAATTTCCTCCAGGTTACATGTATGTCTTACAGTATGTACTGTCACACGCTGAATGGAGTTAAACATTGGTGGTGTTGGTATTCAGTCGCTAAGTTGTATCTGACTCTTTTTGACCCCACAGACTGCAGCAGCCAGACCCCCCTGTCTTCCACCATCTCCCAGAGTTTGCTTAAACTCATGTCCATCGAGCCGGTGATGCCATCCAACCATCTCATCCTCTGTCGTCCCCTTCTCCTCCTGTGTTCAGTCTTTCCCAGCATCAGGGTCTTATTCAATGAGTTGGCTCTTCCCATCAGGTGGCCAAACTATCTAACACTGGTAAGCCTCAGGAAAGAGGGAATCTCTGATCCAAGCAGGTCTTCCATCCCTGAATAGACGCCCCCTGATTCCCCTCTGATGGGCAGGCGCCCTAATCCCCAGGCAGTGAGGTGCATGAGACTCTTTGGGGAAACCTGTCTGCCTCACCAAACCCTGGGCCCTGGAAGACTCACTGCTTAGAGTGCGGCTGAAAGATCTGGCAAGGGCCTCACCCTGGGGTTTGCTAGAAATGCAGAAGCCCAGGCCCCACCCCAGACCAATTTTAGCAAGACCCATTTTAGCAAGATTTTCGGATGAACCCAATGCACATTTCAGTCTGAAAACCCTGGGCTAGTTTGTCCCACTAGCCCACCTGTGATGGTAAGTCAGTGATGCCACATCCGTGGATTACATGGAGACAAAAATCACACCCAAGAATCCTGGAGTGGGTAGCCTTTCCCTTCTACAGCAGATCTTCCCAACTCAGGGATCGAACCCAGGTCTCCCACATTGCAGACAGATTCTTAACCAGCTGAGTCACAAGGGAAGCCCAAGAATACTGGAGAGGGTAGCCTATCCCTTCTCCAGGGGATCTTCCCAACCCAGGAATTGAACCAGGGTCTCCACTTTCACTTTTCACTTTTCACTTCCATCATTGGAGAAGGAAATGGCAACCCACTCCAGTGTTCTTGCCTGGAGAATCCCAGAGATGGGGTCGGGGGGGGCGGCGCGGGCCTGGTGGGCTGCCGTCTATGGGGTCGCACAGAGTCGGACACGACTGAAGCGACACAGCAGCAGCAGCTCCTGCACTGCAGGCAGATTCTTTACCAACTGAGCTATCGGGGAAGCCATCACATGTCACAGGAGTCAGCAAAAGATACATAAGTCAGAAAAGAAATTTCATCAGAAATTTTTTCTTTAAACACACACACACAGACACACCCAGAGGCACACTCACATAGTAATAAAATGCACAAAATAGAAGGTAAATATGTTCATTCCTTTTTGGAGATTTGAAAGTAAGAGCAAGTGTGAGCTAAAGGCAGCCCCTTCACTCTGATGAATACTTGAAAATAAAGGAGAAGATGTATAAGGGAAAAAGACATGTCAGACTGTTCAGACCCCACCGGTTCCTAGAACACGTGTCTTTGGAATCATGAATACAGGAGACAGTTATCCCAGAGTCACAGCTCCTGGTCCAGGTAAGAGGCTTACTCATGTCTACTGATTTCACTTTCTCAAATTCTGATGTATTAATCCTTTAGAAGACATGTCTAAAGGTATTATTGGCTTATAGTTTCAAACACTATGAGGTAGTGTCTTTTACCAAAACTACAGAAAGCAGCACCGGGATCTTGTACCAGGCAGCACAGAATCGAGCAGGTGCAGGTGGCCAAAGCCATGGGCCCCACCCAGCACCGGTGGCCGGTGCTGCCTTCCATCTGCTTCATCCCCCACCTAAGTGCCACCCCCCGGGCCTGACCCTCCTCAAAGTGCTCCAAAAGCATCTCAAAGTGCATCTCTGCCTTCAGGTCGACCCTTAACCCTCTCAATTCCCACCTACCTAACTTTGAGTTGTTGTTGTTTAATTGCTAAGTCAACTGTTCCGTGACCCCATGGATTGCAGCCCTCCAGGCTCCTCTGTCCTTGGTATTATCCGGGCAAGAGTACTGGAGTGGGTTGCCATTCCCTCCTCCAGGGGATACTCCCAACCCAGGGACCGAACCCCGAGTCTCCTGCATTGTGGGTAGATTCTTTACCACGGAGCCACCAGGGAAGCCCTAACTTTTTGCTAGAAAGAAAAAACTTCTCTAAAAAAGACCTTGTTAAAATTTTTGGCCAGTCAAAGAAGAGTGGATACGAGGTAATCAAACCGCTTCCAGGAGAGGCTGGCTGCACTGACAGCTGCAAGTGAGATGAGAGGAAGACACACCTGGCGTCAGGAAGGACCGGGGGTCATCCAGGACACCCTGCTCTCGGACAGCCCTAAAGAGGCCAGAAAACGGTCCACCATCTTGACCTTTCGTGCAGTGGAATCACTTTGGACATGCTCGTTGTACATCTGGGTGAGTGCTAAATCACTTAAGTGCTGTCCAACTCTGCAACCTATGGACCAGAGCCTGCCAGGCTCTTCTGTCCATGGGATTCTTGACAAGAATACTGGAGTGGGTGGCCATTTCCTCTTCCAGGGGAATCTTCCCAACCTAGGGATCGAACTCCTGTCTCTTACATCTCTGACACTGGCAGGCGGGTTCTTTACCACCAGGACCACCTGAGAAGTCCCTGTTGTATGCTTGGCCAGTTACTATAACATTTGGGAAGGGTGGGTTTCTGTGCTATACGGAACTGAAATTCTGGGCTCCCCACTTAAGCCTGAGACTGATTTCTGTGTGTTTCCCTCAACACATTGACCAGCAAGTTTATAAGAACCAATGCCCACCCTCCCTCCAAGAGAGCACATAGGTTAAAAACAGGTCTGCTGTTAGCAGCTAAATACCTTACTTATTATAACTATAAGGTATATTAGCAATTTTAGCTAGACAGTATCAATGACAATTTGACATTTTCACTTATAAATAAAAGCAAGAGTTCCGAGAGAGAGGAGGGAAGAACTTCAAGCATAGACACGATGATCTAAAAAAATCCCAACATCTGATCAGTGCTTTCTAATTCACAATGCACTAGCTGAGAACCTTCTGCAGGGTCACATTTGCTGACCCTATGAACTAAGAACACGAACCTTGATATCTTTATCTGAGCAGAACAGGAACAAGTGAGTTTTCCAAGAACCACTTTGAAAGGAAGCCTGTGAAATGAGATGAGCTTCCTTTAGAGGGAGGAAAATGTAAGTTAGATTTGATGATGGTAATAGAAGTCTGTACATGTACTATTTCACTGAATCATACACTTAAAATACACTATGCAAATTATAACTCAATACAGCTGTTCAACTAGACAGTGTATTAAAAAGCAGAAACATCACTTTGCTGACAAAAGTCCAGATAGTCAAAGCTATGGTTTCTCCAGTAGTCATGTACAGATGTAAGAGTTGGACCATAAAGAAGGCAGAGTGCCAAAGAATTAACACTTTCCAACTGTGGTGTTGGAGAAGACTCTTGAGAGTCCACTGGACTGCAAGGAGATCAAAATGATCAATTCTAAGGGAAATCAACACTGAATATTCATTGGAAGGACTGATGCTAAAGCTCCAATCCTTTGGCCACCTGATGCAAAGAGCCAACTCACTGGAAAAGACCCTGATGCTGAGAAAGACTGAAGGAAGGAGGAGAAGGAAGTGACAGAGGATGAGATGTTTGGATGGTATCATTGACTCAATGGACTTGAGTTTGAGCAAACTCCGAGAGTTAGTGAAGGACAGGGAGGCCTGGGGTGCTGCAGACCGTGGGGTCGCAAAAAGTCGAACACGACTTAGCGACTGAACAATAACAAAGAGCTGTTCAAAAAAGCTTCCTGTGGTTTGAAGGCGCTCCTGAAACTTGAAAGGATCCTCTCCTGATGACACAGTTCTAACACACACAGCTGGCAGGTATGGAGAGGGAAGCGGGGCTCCTACAGGAGTTTTCAATGAATATCAAAAGCAAGTGTCCTCTCTGGCTATTCAGAAAATAAGAGATGTGACTAGATTTTTGGCATTCTTAAGAAACTCTGTATTTCTAGTATATAACTCTCAAATGTGAAGATTTGGGTAATGCATTGCAAATAAGAACCCCCCCAGAACCAGCTGAACCCACCTCCCTTCATTACTCAGAGCTCCATATGGGATATTTGCTGTGTTCTGTAATTTGGAGCACTAACTCCCAAGTGCGCATTAATAAAGGGCTTCCCTGCAAAGCTTCCTGGAGAAGGGAATGACACCCCACTCCAGTACTCTTGCCTGGAAACTTTCATGGACGGAGGAGCCTGGTAGGCTACAGTCTATGGGGTCGCAAAGAGTCGAACACAACTGACCTCCCTGTCCATCACCAACTCCCGAAGTTTACTCAAACACATGTCCATTTAGTCGGTGATGCCATCCAACCATCTCATCCTCTGTCGTCCCCTTCTCCTTCTGCCCTCAATCCTTCCCAGCATCAGGGTCTTTTCCAATGAGTCAGCTCTTTGCATCAGGTGGCCAAAGTATTGGAGTTTCAGCTTCAACATCAGTCCTTTGAAGGGTTACTTTGATACATTCTAGATCAAATCACAGTGGATATATTAAGAGCTGAAAAGAACCACAATGTGTAACTGAGACTCGTTCTTTTGAAGACGAGAAAAATGGAACTTGACTTAAACGCAGTTCGACACAGAAAACTGTTATAAACAGAGTTACTGCTGGAGGAGGGGCCTTCCTGCTTGGTTCCCAGCAAACAGGACAGCAGGTTTTTCCGTAGACGTCATGATGCCGCAAGGCTCAACTGAAGATGTTTATACTCATCTGTTTTCAGGTTATTCCACAGGTTTACTGTTTTTCTTAAGGCAGAATAGCTGTCAAGGGCCTGATTAGAGTCTTAACGAGGATATCTTAGGGATTGCATGGAGAATGGAACTCTTCACAGTTCAATAGCACATTTCTGTAAAATGTATACATATTATATGTAAATGTACTTATATATTATATAAATGTATATTAATAGGTTACATGTAAATGTGTTTTCTATGTACATCTAAAAATGTATGCATGCATGCTAAGTCACTTCAGTCACGTCAACTCTTTGCCATCCATAGACTGTGGCCCGCCAGGCTCCTCTGTCCGTGGGATTCTCCAGGCAAGAACACTAGAGTGGGCTATCACGTCCTGGTCTAGGAGGTCTTTCCAACCCAGAGATCGAACTGTGTCTCTTAGGTCTCCAGCATTGCAGGCGGGTTCTTACCACCAGCGCCACTTGGGAAGCCCCATTAAAAATGTATACATACGTAAAATATATACACACATACAGTATATACATTGGGGCTTCACGGGTAGCTCAGCAGTAAAGAATCTGCCTGCAACGCAGGAGACACGAGTTTGATCCCTGGGTCAGGAAGATCCTCTGGAGAAGGAAATGGCAACCTCCTCCAGTGTTCTTGCCTGGAAAATTGCGTGGATGGAGGAATCTGATGGTCCATGAGGTCACAAAGAGTTGGACACGACTGAGCATGCACTCGTGTGTGTGTGTGTGTGTGTGTGTATACCACATGCATATACATACATATACACATATAATTTCAAAAGTTTAATTTGCTAGCCCTTAAGAAAAATGAAAGCAGAACTCCTCGGAGAGCACTGGTGTTGAGAATTTCAATATGAGGCAGATTGCCCTTATTTTAATCCTCACTTTTATTTCCCCTTTTCAAGTTCACCCTATTATTTTCAACAACCCACTTCTCTACCTCCATGGCTTTCTTCTCACAAATAGCTCTGCAGGAAATGCTGCAATTTTTAGTATCTCTAAATCCTTCTAAGCACCAACTTCAAAGAGCTATTTTGGCTCCAAAATGAAACAGGAAAGTGAGCTTGGGCGCAGGCTGGGCGGATGGGGCTGTGTGCAGGGGCTCTCAGGCCACAGAGCAGCTGCAGGTACAGCCCTTTCCTGAAGCCTCTGCCCCATGGATTTAAGCGATCCCCCCTCCAAGTGACCCCACGCCACTTTATAACTGCACTCCAGGCGATGACTCCTATCCATTCACTTGTGTGTGTTTATATCGTGACTTGGTCTCGATCTCCTCATACGCAACCTGTAATTTCCAACTCCACCAAGCTCTCTCAAACACACTTGGCAACAAAATCTTACGTGACCTGAACTCAGCTGGTGGCAGAATTTACCAGAATCGATATGAAGCAATCGATCATTTTATTTATCCCATCTAGTTTGGATATAATTTTTCGCAGAAACCATCCTGATTTCAATGACAGGGTGCTACCCCAGACACCACTGAGGGCGTGACCCAACATACAGCAAAAGCACAGAGTTAGTTTCTTAAACTCTGAAAAGTTCTGAATTCCTAATCGAACCCAGGGTTCTCAGGTAAGCGGTTTTGGGCAGCATCGAGTGGACACTGTCACGTTAATGAGTGCTTAGGGGAATGTCCACGGTGCTCAGTGGACTCTGAGAGGAGGTCTGAGCCAAAGTGGTGGATGAGGCAGGGAAACTGATTTAAAATAGTCATCAAAACATAACAGCATTGAGACAAAATTGCGGACAGTCATGTAACAGTGCATGGATTTCTCCCTTTCTGAACACCGTGCATGAGAAAGAACTTTTGACCTCAGTTTATGAATCTGCATCTTACAATGTTGCCACAACAAGTGGGGATTGACACATATCATTTTGTTTATCCTGTGACCATCCGCACAGGACTTCTCAGTAACCCTGCTGTGCTTCGCTCCATTCCCTTAGTTCAAATTCATTATCAGTTTGTATATTTATGCACTGAATTACTTTCAAGTGCAAACTTTAAAAAGATCTTTGCAACCCCATGGACAGTAGCCCGCCAGGCTTCTCTGTTCATGGGATTCTCCAGGCAAGAATACTGGAGTGGGTAGGCATTCCCTTCTCCAGGGGATCTTCCCGACCCAGGGACCGAACCTGGGTCTCCTGCATTGCAGGCAGATTTTTTACCAACTGAGCCACCAGGGAAGCCCAAAAAGATAAAGAGAGATATCCAAAAGCTTTTTTAAAAGATTGCGCTCTGAGCAATTCTGGCCCCACATTAATCCCTCCCATCCAGGTTCAGTAGAGCACAGAACCCAAACGAGGAAAGATCCCCTGGGGAGCTGACGTCCCAATGATGGAGACAGACTGCAGTCACTCCAACCGATACATACACTGTATGATTTAAGAAAGGTACTAGATTCGAGTTGCTTTTGCATCGCTGCATTGATTAGTCGCTAAGTCATGTCCAATTCTTTGCGACCCCATGGACTGTAGCCCACCAGGCTCCTCTGTCCACGGAATCTTCCAGGCAAGAATCCTGGGGTGGGTTGCCATGTCCTCCTCCAGGTGATCTTCCCGATCCAGGGATCGAACCTGCGTCTCCTGCACAGACAGGTGGATTCTTTACCACTGAGCCGCCAGTAAGTAGATACTATCAACAGTTAGTGAAGCGCTATGGAGGTGTCATGTTATTGGGCCAAGGGGAAGAGAGTAAAGAATGATTTTAGAGGAAGAGTCTAGAAGAACACTCCAGAAAGAGGGAGCCAGCATCTAAGGCAGAGAGCCCCAGGTGGAGGAAAAGCAGGTGAAAGGTTGAATAAGGCTGATGTGTTGCAGGGACCCCAGAGAGGCCAGGTTAGAGCAGACTCTAGGAGGGCAGGGGACAGGTGAGGCTGTGAGGCTCTGCAGCAGGTAAGAAGGCAGTGTCAGGTAAGACATTGGGTTTTATCCCAGTACAGTGAGATGCTGTTAAGTGAAGTGACCTGACCTGTGTCTAAAAAGAGCACTCCAGAGGCTATAAAGACAAAGATCTGTGTCTGACCCAGAGTGGAGGCGGGGAAGCCAAGAAGGACACAATTTCTGGTCCAGGTACGAGAGGATGGGGGACGTACCTGAAGTGAAAGTCCTCAAGGAGAAGAGAAGCTGTCAGTCAAGGAGAGGCTGAAGCCCGAGCTGCTTGTTGATGGTGTGACGGGCTGTGATGTGGGGAGGGAAGTGAGAAACCCAGGATCAGCCAAGCCTTCGACCTTGACCCTCAGCATGAACGATGGTTCCATCATTCCACAGAGATTAGGGAGTCTAAGGAAAAAGAAACTTCGGAAGTGTTGCTGAACTCGGGTGTGGCTACTTGTCGCTGGAAAGCCTATATTTGAGAGGGAAGTGTTGGTAGAAAGGCAAGGCTGCTTTATTCAGGAGGTCAGCAACCGGGGAGAAGGCAGACTGAGTGCAAAGTCAACTCCCTCCTGACAATCAGGGGCAAGAGCTTGTAAGGGGAGACTCAGGGTGCGTGGGCAGAGGAGGGCACAGTCGGCTCGATGGCCATCTTGCAGTTGGTCACCAGTGGTCTGAGCAGCGTCATCTTGGTTGTTTTAAGTCCAGTTAATCAGGGCTCCCCTGGTGGTTCAGGTGGTAAAGAATCTGCCTGCAATGCTGGAGACCTGGGTTCGATCCCCGGGTAGGGAAGATCTCCTGGAGAAGGGAATGGCAACCCACTCCAGTATTCTTGCCTGGAGAATCCCATGGACAGAGAAGCCTGGAGGGCTGAAGTCCACGGGGTCACAAAGAGTCAGACACAACTGAGTGACTAACACTCTGACTTTGACTAATCTTCAGTTCCAGGGTCTGAACTTCCTTTGGGGCCACGAGCCCCATTTCTTTAAGGCTAGTTCTCAGAATTGTGGCAGCTTATGTCATGGCTACAGTCTGGTCATCATTAGTCAACTTCTTCTGCCTGGCAGGGGGTTTCAGTAAATATAAAAGAGCTCAAAGAATATGGCTCAGAACATTATCTATAGCCCTTGAGGAGGCACTGAAGGTCCTTGACTTGGCTTAATACTCAACTGTGATTATCTGGTCTTTCTGACTGCTTTCCTTTGCTTCTACATTTTCTCACTTGTGATTGGATTTACCCTTTGGCTGGTTTTTGCACAGACAAAAGGCAGGCTGCTAACATGGGGTGGGGGAGGGTCTATTCTGGGAAGGCCCTGTAGGGTGTTGCTCCATTTCAGAAGGAGTGAGTCAGCTCTGCTTTGGCTAAGCCCATTTTGGTAAGCCCAGGAGGTACGTGAGAGGGGCTTTGGTACAGAGTCCAGAGATCTGAGGCTGAGATATCAACTTGGGAACCACCGGAACATAACTGGATGAGATCATTCAGAAAAAGGCAGAAGGAGATGCCTGAGCTTGGGGAAAAGGGGTTTGGATTCGAACATGAGCTGCCCTGACATGGAGCTATTGGTGACCCAGAAGTTCTCCTCTGCTTAAGTAGCGGACAGGGCACCATGGGTGAGCTCCTGTGATACAGAAAGAATATAAAGCACTGGGCGTAATTAATAGTAACACCAACTCTTCATTGGGGATCCCCAGTTGAACAGACAGTCAAAAGATGATGTGATGAAAGGTTTTAAGAAGATAAAATGAAAAGTATATCCCAGTACAGTGAGATGCTGTTAAGTGAATTGACCTGACCTGTGTCTAAAAAGAGCACTCCAGAGGCTATAAAGACAAAGATCTGTGTCTGACCCAGAGTGGAGGCGGGAGGCCAAGAAGGACACGATTTCTGGTCCAGGTACGAGAGGATGGGGGCGTACCTGAAGTGAAAAGTCCTCAAGGAGAAGAGAAGCTGTCAGTCAAGGAGAGGCTGAAGCCCGAGCTGCTTGTTGATGGTGTGACGGGCTGTGATGTGGGGAGGGAAGTGAGAAACCCAGGATCAGCCAAGCCTTCGACCTTGACCCTCAGCATGAACGATGGTTCCATCATTCCACAGAGATTAGGGAGTCTAAGGAAAAAGAAACTTCGGAAGTGTTGCTGAACTCGGGTGTGGCTACTTGTCGCTGGAAAGCCTATATTTGAGAGGGAAGTGTTGGTAGAAAGGCAAGGCTGCTTTATTCAGGAGGTCAGCAACCGGGGAGAAGGCAGACTGAGTGCAAAAGTCAACTCCCCTCCTGACAATCAGGGGGCAAGAGCTTATAAGGGGAGACTCAGGGGTGCGTGGGCAGAGGGAGGGCACAGTCGGCTCCGATGGCCATCTTGCAGTTGGTCACCAGTGGTCTGAGCAGCGTCATCTTGGTTGTTTTAAGTCCAGTTAATCAGGGCTCCCCTGGTGGTTCAGGTGGTAAAGAATCTGCCTGCAATGCTGGAGACCTGGGTTCGATCCCCGGGTAGGGAAGATCTCCTGGAGAAGGGAATGGCAACCCACTCCAGTATTCTTGCCTGGAGAATCCCATGGACAGAGAAGCCTGGAGGGCTGAAGTCCACGGGGTCACAAAGAGTCAGACACAACTGAGTGACTAACACTCTGACTTTGACTAATCTTCAGTTCCAGGGTCTGAACTTCCTTTGGGGCCACGAGCCCCATTTCTTTAAGGCTAGTTCTCAGAATTGTGGCAGCTTATGTCATGGCTACAGTCTGGTCATCATTAGTCAACTTCTTCTGCCTGGCAGGGGGTTTCAGTAAATATAAAAGAGCTCAAAGAATATGGCTCAGAACATTATCTGTAGCCCTTGAGGAGGCACTGAAGGTCCTTGACTTGGCTTAATACTCAACTGTGATTATCTGGTCTTTCTGACTGCTTTCCTTTGCTTCTACATTTTCTCACTTGTGATTGGATTTACCCTTTGGCTGGTTTTTGCACAGACAAAAGGCAGGCTGCTAACATGGGGTGGGGGAGGGTCTATTCTGGGAAGGCCCTGTAGGGTGTTGCTCCATTTCAGAAGGAGTGAGTCAGCTCTGCTTTGGCTAAGCCCATTTTGGTAAGCCCAGGAGGTACGTGAGAGGGGCTTTGGTACAGAGTCCAGAGATCTGAGGCTGAGATATCAACTTGGGAACCACCGGAACATAACTGGATGAGATCATTCAGAAAAAGGCAGAAGGAGATGCCTGAGCTTGGGCAAAAGGGGTTTGGATTCTAACATGAGCTGCCCTGACATGGAGCTATTGGTGACCCAGAAGTTCTCCTCTGCTTAAGTAGCGGACAGGGCACCATGGGTGAGCTCCTGTGATACAGAAAGAATATAAAGCACTGGGCGTAATTAATAGTAACACCAACTCTTCATTGGGGATCCCCAGTTGAACAGACAGTCAAAAAATGATGTGATGAAAGGTTTTAAGAAGATAAAATGAAAAGTAAAGGTGTTAACAGAGCCACCAAAATGAATTATTGCAGCAGCTTCCAAATGCCCTTCATGTGACCTCAGTAAATGCTGCTGCTAAGTCGATTCTGACTCTGTGCAACCCCATGGACAGCAGCCCACCAGGCTCCTCTGTCCACGGGATTCTCCAGGCAAGAACACTGGAGTGGGTTGTCATTTCCTTCTCCAGACCTCAGTAAATAGGGCATTAATATTTTACTGAGTGATTATCTATTTTATACTTAAAAATTACCTCTTTGGGAAACCTAAAGCTTGATCCCTCCTCTGAAGACCGCAGTGAGCCTTACACCTCTGAGCTGGCTGATCCTAGACTTCTCCCATCTACCTAAGTGACCAGGGGCAGTTTTCCAGCTGAACTCCTTTGAGCCTCATTTGATAAGTGGAGGTAATATTACCTCCATCCTCAGCCGCTATGGGAGTTTGGTGAGACGCTGTATGCGAAGTACCTACCTCCCCGCTCACCACATGCGAGGCACTGAAAATGAATTGCTCTTGGAAGTAGGACAGGAAGAAACACCAGCTCCTGACAGCTAGGTCTTTGGCCATCGCCTCCTCTGCCCACAGCCCCACTCGGGGCAGGACCCTCATGCTTTTGGCCCGTGGCAGCAAGCCCTGATCCAGTCACTTGGCTGTGTTTCTTGCTCGTAAATTACTGGAAGAAGGAATGGTCCCTTCAAGCACTCGGGTCCCTGGCCTGCGTCACCTGAGCCTCAGTTTTGCCTAAAATTCTGCTGACATCTCAAGCAGTGAGCCTTGGTCCAGTCACCACAGTGAATTTCTGTGGCTCTGCTGGCTGTTGTACATGGGAATTGTTTCAGTGTTTTGGCTTTAAAGGCAAATACAAACTAAAAATAAGAGGCTTCGGTAGGGGAGGGGTGAACAGATACACACGGCCGTCTATAAAGCAGATAAGCCACAAGGACCACCTTACAGGACAGGGAAGTATATTCGATGTCTCGTAATAACCTATAAGGGAAAAGAATCCGAAAAAGAATGGCTGTATGTAGAAATGAATCACTTTGCTGCAACCTGGAACACTGTAAATCAACTATACTTCAATTTTTAAAAAGGGAAAATAATAAGCAGCTTATTCTCCTGGTAGGAAATGGGAGGAGGGGAGTCGGGGTGGAAAATTCTTTCCTCTTCTTAGAGCATTTACCTTAGAAAACTTGTCACTGTAAGCACCTTTTCATCTCTTTTGAAATACATCTTTTTGAAGCCCAGAGTGGCCTTCTGTCAGCTTTCTAACCCAGGAATGCCTTTCCTGGGACCCTGGGAGCCACGGCTATAAAAAGGCAACATTTAGGGAGACAGCCCCGATGCCCCACCATCTCCCAGCTCCTATGGGGGCAGGAACCTAATATTAACTAATATTAACCGGTGGACACCTTGCTTCAACATGCAAAAGTCTGCCTTCCTTCTGAAAAGCCAGTAAACGGATGTCCAAGCGATCACCAGGATGAACACTGTCCCCAAACGGTGTCATCAAGGCCTCTTCCTTGAGGACTAGTTACTGTGTATCATAAAAACCCATTTGGAAGGGGCCACAGCTGCCTGGTGACACGGAGGTGAGAGTTCCTTCCTTCCTAGCGCTTATCCTGGTTGATCACCTCTCACGAGCATCGCATTCTGGTTCCCTGCAACCTCAAAGAAAAAAAGTGCTTCCTTTCTCTGCTACCTTTGTGGAGAGGGTTTCTGGGGTGGCGGGGGGCGGGAGGGGGGGACTCTGTGTTTAATTATATTTGCCCACAAGGCTCTAAAGATGCCACGTGGGGACCTGCATCAGTCACCTGAGTGGCATTCTTGCCTCAACCACCCTGTGCACGAGGCAAGCTCGCCACACCTCACCTCGATTGTGTTTAATACGAAGGAATTCAAGGAAGAAAGGAGGGGAAGACACACGGTTTGAAGGAGTGAGAACCGCATCTAGAATAAGATGCTCTTGTGCCAAGATCCCAGGCAATCTGAGTCAACCTAAGGAGAACTACCGTAGAGTCTAAATCTTTGTTCTCCAAACACACTGCAGGGTCAGCAGAGGAACAACAGGAATCTGAAGGCATAAACCAAATGAACTGTGTCATTCCTGTGGTCATTCTGTTAGGGGAACTGCTGACCAAAACTGCCCACCCTGGCCAGGTCTGACAGTAACCCCTTGTACGAGTGATCTTACAACAGGAGGTCCTGGTAAGGAAGGCAGAACAAGCTGCCACCAATTGGAAGAATCTGGAAAGGTCAAAAGGGGAGAGAGGAGACTCCAGTCCATATGTCCTGCCAACCTCCCAGAATCCTCTCCACTGGAATCCTTCTTGGCTGAGCGAGCCACGTGCCACTAGGAAGGACCCCGAGTCAGAATGACTGGTCTGAGAAAACATGGAAACTAATCCCAAAGCCAGGCACTGAGAGCCACGTGGCAGAGCAGTTCTTCTGGGTTCCTTTACCCTCCTGGCTCTCTCTGCCCAGGCGATCTTTCCCAGTAAAGTCTCTCGCTTTGTCAGTACCTGTGTCTCCTGGGACAATTCATTTCTGAATGTTAGACAAGAGCCCACTCTTGGACCCTGGAAGGGGTCCCCCTTCCTGCAACAATTCCAGTTGGTTTGGGCAGAAATGTGACATTGTTCTCAGGAAGATGGTTGTTCATTATCATCCCTGGACCTGCTTTTTTGTGTTACCCCTTTCCTCACTTTTCTCTTATTGACTAAAAAGATGTACAACATGGGAGTTACAGTTTTAAGTTTCATCTGGGGCAAAATGAGGACTGCAGCCCAGGAGACAGCACCTCTGAGAGCTCTGAGAGCATGCTCCAGAGAGGTGGGGGTGGGGGAAGGTCAATATACAAGATGCTAGGGGGGCGGAAGCCAGGGGCGGGGGGAGGTGCTGGTGGGCCGGGAGTTCAGTGCAATCAAGCGCTCACTTTGCAAAAGGTTTTCTGCTGGTTATGAGGATCTGATGTCACCATGAAGGGATTTAGTTCTTTTCTAGATATGAGGACATGCAAGGATTGGGATCATGAAATCAGTTTCCTGATAGTATCTAACGATCTAAAGACCAGTACCAACAACACAAGAGATGACTCTACACATAGATATCATCAGATGGTCAATAATGAAATCAGATTGATTATATTCTTTGCAGCCAAAGATGAAGAAGCTCTACACAGTCAGCAAAAACAAGACCGGGAGTTGACTGTGGCTCAGATCATGAACTCCTTATTGTCAAACAGACTTAAATTGAAGAAAGTAGGGAAAACCACTAGACATTCAGGTATGACCCAAATCAAATCCCTTACGATTATAGTAGAAGTGACTAATTAGAGTCAAGGGATTAGATCTGATAGACAGAGTGCCTGATGAACGATGGACAGAGGTTCGTGACATTGTACAGGAGGCAGTGATCAAGACCATCCCCAAGAAAAGAAATGCAAAAAGGCAAAATGGTCTGTCTGAGGAGGCTGTACAAGTAGCTGAAAAAGAAGAGAAGTGAAAGTCAAAGGAGAGCAGGAAAGATAGACCCATCTGAACGCAGAGTTCCAAAGAAAAGCAAGGAGAGATAAGAAAGCCTTCCTCAGCAATCAATGCAAAGAAATAGAGGAAAACAACAGAATGGGACAGACTAGAAATCTCTTCAAGAAAATTAAGAGATACCAAGGAAACATTTCATGCAAAGATGGGCACAAAAAAGGACAGAAATGGTAGGGACCTAACAGAATCAGAAGGTATTAAGAAGAAGTGGCAAGAATACACAGAACTATGCAAAAAAGATCTTCATGACCCAGATAATCACGACGGTGTGATCACTCACCTAGAGCCAGACATCCTGGAATTCGAAGTCAAGTGGGCCTTAGGAAGCATCACTGGGAACAAAGTTAGTGGAGGTGATGGAATTCTAGCTGAGCTATTTCAAATCCTAAAAGATGATTCTGTTAAAGTGCTGCACTCAATATGCCAGCAAATTTGGAAAATTTAGCAGTGACCACAGGACTGGAAAAGGTCAGTTTTCATTCCAATCCCAAAGAAGGGCAATGGCAAAGAATTGCACTCAAATACCTCACAACTGCACTCATTTCACATGCCAGCAAGATAATGCTCAAAATCCTCCAAGCTAGCTTTAACAGTATGTGAACCGAGAAATTTCAAGTGTGTAAGCTGGATTTAGAAAAGACAGAGGAACTAGAGATCAAATTCCCAACATCCATTGGATCATTGAAAAAGCAAGAAAATTCCAGAAAAACATCTACTTCTGCTTCATTGACTATGCTAAAGCCTTTGACTGTGTGGATCACAACAAACTGAAAAATTCGTGGGAATACCAGACCACCTTACCTGCCTCCTGAGAAATCTGTATGCAGGTCAAGAAACAACATTTAGAACCAGACATGGAACAATGGACTGGTTCCAAATTGGGAAAGAAGTACCTCAAGGCTATATATTGTCACTCTGCTTATTTAACTTACATACAGAGTACATGGTGGAAAATGCTGGGCTGGATGAATCACAAGCTGGAATCAAGATTTCCAGGAGAAATACCAATAACCTCAGATAAGGAAATGACCTCACCCTTATGGCAGAAAGTGAAGAGGAACTAAAGAGCCTCTTGATAAAAGTGAAAGAAGAGAGTGAAAAAGTTGGCTTTAAAATTCAACATTCAAAAAACAAAGATCATGGCATCCAGTCCTATCACTTCATAGCAAATAGATGGGGAAACAAAGGAAACAGTGACAGATTTTATTTTCTTGGGCTCCAAAGTCATTGCAGACAGACTTCAGCCACAAAATTAAAAGACGCTTGCTCCTTGGAAGAAAAGGTATGACCAACCTAGACAGTGTATTAAAAAGCAGAGACATTACTTTGCAGGCAAAGGTCCACAGAGTCAAAGTTATGGTTTTTGCAGTAGTCATGTGTGGATGTGAGAGCTGGACCATAAAGAAGGCTAAGTGCCAAAGAATTGATGCTTTTGAACTGTGGTGTTGGAGAAGACTCTTGAGAGTCCCTTGGACTGCAAGGAGATTAAACCAATCAATTCTAAAGGAGATCAACCAGAATACTCACTGGAAGGACTGATGTTGAAGCTGAAACTCCAATACTTTGGCCACCTGATGGGAAGAGCCAACTCATTGGAAAAGACCCTGATGCTGGGAAAGATTGAAGACAGGAGGAGAAGGGGACGACAGAGGATGAGATGGTTGGATGGCATCACCGACTCAATGGACATGAGTCTGAGCAAACTCTTCGAGATGGTGGAGGACAGGGAAGCCTGGCGTGCTGCAGTCCATGGGGTCACAAAAAGTGGGACACGACTGAGCCACTGAACAACAACATCAAAGACCTGTTTCCCGCTTCCCTGGAGCAGAGCCTGCCTCCCCCTCCACCCTGAACTCCCCTCAGGCGGTGCTGAAGGTCAGCAGCTGAGGCCGCACAGGCTTCAGCGTCCACAGAGGCAGCTGGCATATGCCCTTGTTGCTGCTGTTCGTTGCTGGCAAAGGCTCTGGGCAAGTGTCTTTTGTAGTTAACCCTCTGGTTTGCTGTATGAGAACAATTCCCCTTCTAACCACTGCAGTGACTATTCCTTCCGAATTCAGAAGCCACTCCACCATCTGGGAGAAAAGCGTCCACAGAGACCTCTGCATTGAGCTTCCCAGAGCCTTCAGCTCTTTATATTCCCTCAGATGCACACAGCATCCATTTTTCAAGGAATTAATCTCCCTGAAAAATTCCACTGCTTCTGTATTTGCTTCCCTGGTGGCTCAGATAGCAAAGAGTTCGCCTGCAATGCAGGAGACCCAGGTTCGATCCCTGGGTTGGGAAGATCCCCTGGAGAAGGAAGTGGCACCCCACTCCAGTATTCTTGCCTGGAGAATCCCTGGACAGAGGAGCCTGGAGGGCTCCAGTCCGTAGAGTCGCAGAGAGTGGGACAGGACCGAGTGACTAACACTTTCCACTTCATTTTCTTTTTCCTCAAACATTTCTAAGCACTTTGACTATTTTGAAGCCCAGGGAAGCTTTGGGATGCATTAGCTGTCATTAGCATTGTTAATGTCACAGGGAGTTTTAAAATTTGCATAAGAGCATTTTAACATTATCTCCTTTCTGTGTACTGAAGAGGGAAAAAAGCCTTTGTGGTAGGCTTTACAATAAAGGCTTATCTGCAGTAATTAACATTTCCTAGATGTCTGAAAAAAATGAATCATTTAAAATAATTAGAGCCAAAAATAAACTTTAGGGAAAAGTGGGAAAAGACCCAATTCTTTCTTAAAGGCAAAACTCAGAAAACGAAATGCATCCTTTTATCCTAATTCTACCCCTGTCAGTCCCCCATTTTAAAATGAAATAGTTACACTAAGAAAATAAAGTTACTTGGGATTCATAACTCACAGATCTGCTAGCTACCATAAAGCATGCTATTAAAAAGAAAAATAATAAGACATGACACCTTCAGATTTTAGGAGTGTAAGTGAGTGCTAAGTCACTTCAGTTGTGTCTGACTCTTTGCGACCCTTTGAACTGTAGCCTGCCAGGCTCCTCTGTCCGCGGGATTTTCCAGGCAAGAATACTGGAATGGTTTGCCATTTCTTCCTCTAGGGGATCTTCCCAACCCAGGGCTAGAACCTACATCTCTTCTGTCTCCTGCATCGGCAGGCTGGTTCTTTGCCACCAGGAATAAAGGAGCTTAACTCTCTCCATTGAAAATAGGGAAGAGACATTCCTCCCAACCCCCAACTCCCTTTTTTTTTTCCAGAACTTCTTCCTTTGTTCTTTCAAATTTTGTTTGTAAATCTTTTGCGCAGTTTTCTAAGCATCTGGCTAGTCTCATAACTCCAGGTTTCCTCCAGGCCCCCCAGGAGCCATTTCTAAAAAGTAATCATCAAGAAAGATAAAGGCCCACCTCCTGGTCTCCTGGGAAGAGAAGAGCCAGAGATGTCACCAGACTGCACAGGGCAAAACCAGGTGACACGAGCCTTTTCGCCCCACTTAGCCGGCTGTGGGGTCGCACAGAGTCGGACACGGCCGAAGCGACTTAGCAGCAGCGGCAGCGACACAGAAGAGGGAGGTTTCAGCCTTTTCTCTGGTGCTATTTCACACTGGTGCCATGACAAAACTGGCTTCTTTCTCTCTGGACTTTGGGGCGAGATGTTCCAGGCTGGGAGATTTTTTGTTTTTAATTTTATTTCCCACCAGGCATTTGGACAGATAACAGGCAATGCTGCCCATCGGTGAGGAAGGCTTTCCAAGGTCCACCAGGGGATGGCTATTTTGAGCATGGTCTGTGAGTAAGCGCCCCTGGGCAGCCTCTTATCACAGGTTCTCTAAGAGCTAAGAACAGAAATTGAGAGCCTGCCAGTTGGAAAGATTTATGGCAATTTGACAGGGTAATTTTAGATCTCTGGATATACAACTACAAACCCTGGGTTTGCACTTTATATATGAATCTAGAAAATTATTTCATTGTGATTGCCTCATAAAAGTACTGATCTATGACAGCATGGACATTTAAAAATAAAATAAATGGCCCTTCACCCCCACCCCTCAGAAAGAACTGGGCTTAGAACTAAATTTTAGCATCCACCAGAATCGCAGGACCTAGACTCCAAGTGCTTGTAGGACTGACCTGTGTATAAGAGTTTAAGAAAATCACGTCTCCCGTGTGTACTTGGGTAATATTCTCTTTTGCACAGTCGAATATTTGCAATTATATTCTATGTTGGGATTTCTGCTGCAAAACAATAAAATCAGGACACAGGAGAAAAAAATAGTACAGATGCCAAACCCATCCTCAGAGTTTCCATTTGGTTAGGTCTGGGTGAGCAGAAGCGCTTCCATTTTGAAAGCTCCCAGCGAAAGCTGGTCCAGGCCCCACGCTCCGAGAATCGTCTCCAGGATGACCTTCCACGCAGCGCGAACAAAGATCAAGGAGCACCCAGTTCAGCACCTAGCTCCATAGGGCTAAGTCCCAACTCCTTCCAGGGCTGACGAAAGCGCACCCAGAGAGGAACTCAGGAGGAAAACTGGGTAAGGCACTGGGGCTGAGCCAGCAGGCCCCTAGTGAAGGAACGCCTCTTTCCAGGAAGAATTCCAGTGACCCCGGTCCTGCATCCTCCCGCATACTGCATAGCACTAAAATCATTAACCTGAGATCTCTGTGACTAGCAGCCATCTCTTACCCAGATGTAAGCTTGATGGCATGTATTTCCTACCAAAAATCATGTATAACCTGCCCTCTCCTGAAGAGGGAATTCATAGGGCCTGGACCCATCTTAGGCCTGTTCATGCTGATCACGCTTGGCCACCTTTCCAGTGGACTCTGAACTCTGTGTTTAGTGCCTACGGAAACGACAACAGAAGGATAAGACCCCCTCCGGACAGGCCATAAAATTTTCCATACCCATCGGAGTGTAACCTTGAGCTTATTGATTATTGGCCAGTAGTTTAACTGTTTGAGCACATAGCACGTGACCTTGGTTTATGTAAGTCTCAAGGAATTTGGAGTGGTGGGTTTGGACACGTACTCACGGGATATAAAAGATTTTCACAAACGTTGGTAGGGGTCCTTGGCTAAGAGGAGACTCTGCCTTGGGCCCGCCGGTGTAATAAACTGCACTCCACTATCTGCATTGTCCTTCTGAGTGAGTTTGTTTCCCAGAACGCACGGCTACAACACTCCCCTTCCTCTTCAAAACAGTTTCCCCAGACTACGGACAGCCTGTCTCCCAGCCACAGTCCTCACCAAGTACCTGAATAAAACTTAACCTCCCACCTTCTAAGCTTTTTTGTTTTTCCTCAAGTCAACAGCAGTGATGACTGGTTCCTCTTCAGAAATCAAACTGAGAGTCTACATCAGGCTAATCCCTGCATGCATTTCAGATTATAATGATGGTTTTAAAGCATCATAATATGAAGGATGCAAAGCTCAGCCTCCTAAGTATTTGCATGTATGTGAGCACACGGGCCTGCCTGTGCACACACGCGCACATAAACACACGTACCCACCCCCTCAGCGGAATCAGTGCGTGCTGATGACTTCAACACCCTTGGTTTTAATTACTGCTCGAGCACTTGGAGAATAACACATTTCTTGGGAGCAGAGCAGCAGCTGAGAGATCAAATTAGGTTAAACTGTTGTGTTTTGCAAAGCAGCTACTTGCAAGGTTCCTGGAGAACTTAAGCGATAGTCCAAATCCAAGAACCGAAGCAAGGTCGATTGGGGGGGGGTGGGAAACACAATCTAAAAACTGAGAATTCTGTTTTATTTGGCGTACTTTCTGAAGACTTCAAGCCCAGGATAGCTCTGAGGGGCTGCTCCTGAGAGGTAAGAAAAGATACAAGGTATATAAGGGTTGCTGCAACAAAAACCAGGTAGTCTGAACATCGAAAGAGAGCTGTTAGTTAAAGCAAACCAGAAATCTTAGGTTAATGAATTTAGCATTTTTCTTTGTATAGAAAGATTCAAGAGTGTGAGCTCACTGAAGTCTAATCCAGCTCTCTGGGGCCAGTATCCACTTTTTCCCACCCTGAGTCCCCCCAGGGTGCATAGGATGTTGGGGGCGGGGGTTGGAGGTAGGGGGTTGCAGTGGCTGAGGGCTTGGCAGTTTCTCTCCACCCTAAGACCCCTCAGGGCTCACCTTCTGGCGGGGCTGATGGCTTAACAAGCATAGCATCCTTTGTTTGCTGATCTGGCAGGCAACATTTTTCAATCACAGTCAGTTTTTCAAGTGAGTCAAAGGGGCTTCTCTGATAGCTCAGTAGGTAAAGAACCTGCCTGCAATGCAGGAGGCCTTGGTTCGATTCCTAGGTCAGGAAGGTCCCCTGGAGCAGGGATAGGCTACCCATTCCAGCCTTCTTGGGCTTCCCTGGTGGCTCAGCTGATAATGAATCCACCTGCAATGAGGGAGACCTGGATTCGATCCCTGGGTTGGGAAGATCCCCTGGAGAAGGGAAAGGCTACCCACTCCAGTATTCTGGCTTGGAGAATTCCATGGACTGTATGGTCCACGGGGTCACAAAGAGTCAGACATGACCGAGCAACTTTCACTTTCACAGTAAAAAATGGTACTGGCCAAGTTGATCAACTCAGCCTCCTCTTTTTTTTCCAGAAACCAGCAACTCTTTGGTCATTTGCCTCTTCAGTAGGCTTATGAACCCAAACTTACAGTTTCAGAGAAAAACAATTTAGGAGAAAACAAAACAAGTGAGCCAACAAATCAAAGGGAGGTAAGAGGAGACCCATTCCCTTTCTTGGTCAGCCAACACCTGACTGTCTTTAGTGTCAAAGAATTCCTTCTGCCAGGCAGAGATGGCGGTGGGCTGGCAAGGCTGGGGCAACAGTCCTATCCGAGGTGCGGGGCTCAGCGTCCTCAAGCTAGGTACGTGACTGCCATGGGCAAAGCAGAGACAGCAGGTCACCATCTCGAAGGAGGATATAAATCCAGTCCAGGGGAATCAGCAGGAGAGGACACTTCTCATTTACCTCTGACCTTGTGGGTGGCTATAATTCTGAACATTCATGGAAGCCCAGTGTCTCTCTCTCTTCCTTAATAATGAATCAGCAACAAGATCTCATAAAGCCCACTATTCAAGATGCAGAAACCAGTTTCTAGAGTGAGGATATCTTAGTGAAATGTAGGTATGACTTAGCAAAGCCCTATATACTCTATTGATACCATGCATTAAATAGATAACTAATCAGAACCTACTGTACAGCACAGGGTCTACTCAGTGGTCTGTGGTGACCGAAATGGAAAGGAAATCCAAAAAAGAGGGGATATATGTATAAGTATAGCTGATTCACTTTGATGTACAGCAGAAACTGACACAACATTGTAAAGCAATAAAAAGTTGCTTTACAATGTATACAATACTCCAATAAATTTTTTTTTAATTAAAAAAAAGCAAATCAGCAAAGCCCAAGATCTGATCATGGGGTGTCCCTGGTGGCTCAGCAGTAAAGAACTCGCCTGCAATGCAGGAGACATGGTTTCTGGGTTAGGAAGATCCCCTGGAAGGAAATGGCAACCCACTCCAGTATTCTTGCTTGGAGAATTCTGTGGACAGACATGCCTGGCAGGCTACAGTCTATGGGGTCGCAAAGAGTCAGACACGACTGAGCAACTTAACAACAATATCTGATCACACCTGCAGAGATAACTTATACTTATGTAAGAAGTCAGGCAAGACATTGGGTTCTAGTAGAAGGAAGCGTGGTTCTCATCACCTGGGTTTTCTCACGGTGTCTGCCCATGGGCACTGCTCTTTTTGGAAGATGCCTCTGGTGCCCACAACTGAGGATATGCCCCTCCAAGTGTCAGTGGTCCCCAAAGGCTCTGTTGGTATTTCCCAGCCTGTCTAAGCTCTCCTGATGGATCCATTCTATTCTCTAGCACCCCTGCCTTCTTATCCTCCAGCTGTGGCCTCCACATTCCCTCTTTCTCGTGGTTCCAGACCCACCCTGTCTCTCCACACAGCTGGATTCTGTCATTCCCTCGTGGTTCCCGCAGGGCAGCCCTGGTTGTTACCTTCACATGTGGGACTCATCTCACAGGCGAGGGAACGCTGAACATCGTGGTCCCTTGACGTCTAAGAGCTATGGTTGGTTTGCCTCCACTGGGAAAAAAAAAGGGGTCTATGCCCACCATATGTGGACCGTCCACTCACCCAGTAGATGCAAAGACGTCGGAAGACCTGCCTATACGCCTTGCAGAATGCAGCACAGGTACGGAACGTGCCCAGCATCAGTGTACAGACGCAGAAGGAATAATTGTGAAGCAGCCTGTGTAAACTCTGCTCAAGCAGGAGACTCACACACTTTAAAAGTCCCCTGAGATCTTCCTTGGTGGCTCAGTGGTAAAGAATCCACCTGCCAGTGCAAGGGACACAGGTTCGATCCCCCGGCAGGGAAGATCCTACATGCAGTGGAGCAACTAAGCCCAGGAGCCACAAATACTGAGCCTGCACTCCCTCGAGCCCGCTCCCACGACAAAGAAGCCCACGCACCGCAACAGAGAGGAGTCCCGCTTGCCACAACTAGAGAAAGCCGGTGCACAGCAGTGAAGACCCAGCACAGCCAGCGACAATAAATAGAATTACAGAAGTCCCCCGAATGCCTCCCAGCTATAACCCTTCCCTCGCCGACCACAGGTAATGGTTCTGTGATTTGTACTGTGTGGTCAGAATTCCCTTAATTTTTCTAAAAACATTATCCCACCCACCAGGGGTTCCATGTTAGCATAGCCTCATGGGGCATTTTAGCTTCACCTACTTTGAATCTCATATAAACATAACCACACATAATATGCGTGTATTCTCTCACGTCCGGCTTCTTTCGCTCAGCCGCGTGCTTGAGAAAGTTTCTGTGCTTTCGAGTGTGTCCCTCACTTCTGCCCCGTCTGGCGCTCCACTGGGCCAAATACTGAGGGAATCCCGTGTCCTGCTGGTGATGGGGATTTGACCGGTTTCCAGTTCGAGGTTAGCACAAGCTTTCCGGCCGTCAGCATCCCTGCACCTGTCCCTGGGTGCACACCTGCGGGCATTTCTACGCACACAGGCCTGGGAGCAAGTCAGGGAGACACAGGGCATGTGCACACACGTGTATCATCCACGTGCAGCTAATGCGAAATCACAGGCACATTTTCAGATTCTTCCCCCCACCACCACCTGTGTATCGGGTTTCCAGTGTCCCCCATTTATGCCAAAAGGCACAGTTATAAATCTTTAATAAATGTTGGCCTTTCGTTGGGTGCTTTCTCACTGTGATTTTAATCTGCCTCCCCTGGTTACATTCTTCCCTCCCTTACTAGGAGGTCTGGAGGCAGATAACCTCTCGCCAGTGTCTAGTACGCTTCTCAAGGGAACAGAAAGGTTAGACTTCTACATTGTTGGAGTGTCTTCTTTGCAGATGACGGTAAACTGCTTCATATTCCTCAAGCAGCGAGCGAGAGATTTGAGGAGGTACTGCCTCCCATCAGCTAGACGGAGATAACCCTTGCTTTGCAAAAGGCTCATTATTGTCATGAAAGATCGCTTCTCTCTTTTCTGTAAGCAACCCTCCAAGCCAGTTTGTGAAGGTCACGGCTTTCTGTCCAAACGTCTGTGCCTTCTCCTCCCTGGAGATTTTTTGTAAAAGGTGATGCCTCATTCTGCGGAGAAAGTAGCACCAACATGTATGCCCTCTCAGGTGGAAGACGGACAGCTGGTTGAGAAGGTGGTCCTCCGCGACGACCTGGAGGGGTGGGGGAAGGGAAGGAGGCTCAGGAGCCAGGGGGTGTATGTATTATTGTGGTTGATTTGTGTTGTTGTATGGCAGAAGCCAACACAACACTGTAAAAATTAAATATATATGTATATTTAAATGAGGCTTGTAGCTCAGTAGGTAAAGAATCTGCCTGCAATGCAGGAGACCCAGGTTCAATTCCTGGGTCAGGAAGATCTCCTGGAGAAGGAAATGGTAACCCACTCCAGTATTCTTGCCTAGAGAATCCCATGGACAGAGCAGCCTGGCGGGCTACAGTTCACGGGTTGCAAGAGTCAGACTTGACTTAGCAACTAAACCACCACCATATATTTAAATAAAATAGAGATGATGCTTCATTCTGAAAAGACAGCCTGTGCTGTACACACCTGAATGTAATCATAGTTCTGTAAGATCGTTTTAAACAGGTGTAAAATCAACAGTAACAGCAAAACAGGAAGAGACTTGGGGAAGCTGAGAAACGGAAATAAGGTAGCAATGGATGGATGGAAACAAGGAGTCCCTAACGGTTAAATTTCTAGTCGCTCTGATCACATATAAATAAAAGGAAGGGCATGGAGGTGTTTTTCCTGGAAGAGACCACAAAGAAGACACGGGACAGCTGTCTGGAGAGAGGTCAGACTGTTGCTGAAAGCAAAGATTAGACCAGCTTTCCCAGTTCAGAGGCTCTGAGCTGGGACTGTGTGAACTTCCCTGAAGGTAGGTTTCACGTGAACAGAAGAAACATCTTGCTCGAACTTGTCAGGGACAGCTGGGGCTGAGTCCCTCCACGAGTTCCAGAAAAGGCTAGAAATCCCACAGGGACAGAGCTTCAGAAGAAATCTCATTCCAGACAGTTTCTAGGTGCCCTCCCAACATGCAGGCTTTATATTAGGGAGAAAAGAGTTTCTGCAAGAATACATGAAAAGTGAAAGTGTTAGTTGCTCCACCGCGTTCAACTCTTCGTGACCCCATGGGTTGCTCCTCTGTCCATGGAATTCTCCGGGCCAGAATACTGGAGTGGGTACCCATTCCCTTCTCCAGGGGATCTTCCCAACCCAGGGATCGAACCTGGGTCTCCTGCATTACAGCCGATTCTTTAACATCTGAGCCACCGGGAAAGCCCACAAGAACGCGTGGCGGGCTACAAAGACCCTGGCCAGGGAGTGCGGAGCTGCTCAGTCATCTCTACCGATCTCAGCGGTTCCAGCCATTAAAAAAAAAAAAAAAAAATGCTATTTGTCCTGTCCACACAATAGGTGTTCTCATATAATAGACGAGTGCATGCAGTTACTCTACAGCCTCTAAAGGTGCTAAGCAAACTGTAAGCTATTAGTATAATTAGGTTTGAAATGAAAAAGAGTGAGGATATGAAAAATACATGCACAATTTACCGTCACAGGAAGAAGGACGGCACAAAAATCCTCTGAGGGAAAGTTTATCAGGACTGGGTTCGGCCTGAGACACAGAAATATCTGGAAACGAGTGTTTAAGCGGAAAAGCTTGGTTTTCTTTTATAAATAATTACACTTTTTGGAAAATGTGTTAATTCTTTTTTTTTTAGCCTGAGGATACAGAGTCTAGTCCCTTAATTGAACCCTTTTGTAAGAAAAAGGGAATTTTGACTTGAAGAGCATTAACTCTCATTTTCCAAAAAGGCAGACTGAGAAGGTATAGAAAACTGGCCTAAGGTACATGGAGTCAAGGACGGACCCTACTTGTCCCTTTTCAGCCTCAAGCGTGGGAATCATACGGGACTGTTAGTCTTCAGGGGTCCCCAGCCTCTGGGATCTGACGCCTGCTGATGTGAGGTGGAGCTGATGGAATAATAAGAGAAATAAAGTGCGCATTAAACGTTCTGTGCTTGAATCATCCCGAAACTACCCCCTCCTCCGCGTCCCTGGAAAAGCTGTCTTCCATGAAACTGGCCCCTGGTGCCAAAAGGCTGGGACCGCTGCGCTGACGCAAGTTCACAGCTGGGCCCCCAGTAAGAGGTTTTACTCTACATTGTCTGCATACAACCGAAATCACAGAAAGAGAAAAGTCATGCAATGGGAGCCCGTATCTGCCGATGATGGGACTGACCAGGGCGTCATTTCCAAAATAAACAAACAGCCCGAGCAACAACAACAAAACCCCCAACAGCCCAAATCACAAAACAAGAACTACCTGAAGCAAAACTATTTGGTACCTACCAGGGGCTGGGGGCGGGGGGGAGAGGAAAATCTTATTTTTCAAATACCATTATCAAGGAGAAAAGCCATCAGCCCCAGTTTCTCCCCCACAGCAAGACCCAGTCACAGCTGGCACGTCGGCCACCAGGTCTCGGGGCTGGACTCGGGCCAGCAGTTCCTTTCTGTCACCGATGAGTAACACCAGCCTGGAAACCAGAGCACCCTCGGCACCGTGATCACAGCGGGGTGATCACAGCGGGGTGACGCTCCCTCCACAGGGAAGAAAGGCAAGCTCCCGAGGTGACTGTGCCCACGGAGCCCGCATCCAGCAAGCCTGCACGCTGCTCAACGGCCGTGCAAGCACTTCCATCTGGGAGGTGCGCGCCTCACACGTGTGTGGGCAGAGACCTCTGCGCGCGGGCACACACACGCGGTTCTGCCTGAGTCATCAAGGCTTGGGTGATGATTGCCCTTGACTTTGTGACTTACTAAGAGGATAAATCGAGGCCATCTATTTTCTCGGCCTATGAACAGTGATGCTACGAGGCTGGCTGGTGAGTTGGAGGTGCCACAGAAGTCAGTGCAGAGGGGATTATGTACCAACAAAATATTAATTCTGGCATGAAGGTTACTTTTCCGGCAGGTTCCTGAGGTTGGTACTCAAGAGACAGGCCACCCTGGCTAGGGAGGGAGCTGAAAGGGACTTCAGGCATATCAGCTTTTCAAGTTCCCTGATCTTACGCAGGACGAAAGACGGTCCAGTGGTCCAGAGGCCACTCAGAAGCTGATGGCAAATCCCGGAATTTCTATGTCCTCTCTTTGACCCTCCTTGCTCTGCTGGCTCCACGGGTTTAGAATAAATTTTCAGGTGGATCACAAATAACAAGAGTATCTTACAGTCAAAAGGGTTGCTCACCTCTGGGCATGGAATAAAAAAAAAAAAAAGAGAGATCAGTGGACTTTCCCGTGGACACTCCCGTGTCCCCGTCAGCCCATCCTGAGACGCCCTGCACGCAGCTGTCCCCGCGTCCCTCTCCTCCTCTCCCTCCTTATTCTGGGCTCTCTTCCTGTCTTTCCAGACACTCTGCCTCCTCTACCGCCTAGGAAACCAGGCTGTGCCTTTCCACGAACCATGATGGCATCTTATAAACGGGGGCATGATTTCCTTAGGCTCTTAGGACACGGCGTATTCATAAACTCACTCCGAAAGCAGTGCTCTCTGTCTGGACTGCATAGTAATGCCCAGGCTGCTACGCAGAGTGACTAGATCAGAATACTGCATGCTCAACTGCGTGCACATTTGTGTACACGTGCTGCCTGTGTCAGGGAATGTGTGATTGGGGTGTGTGTGCATGTGTGTGTATGTGTACATGTGTGTTGGACAGGGTGTGCTTGCGTCTGTTGGGTGTGTATGTGTGTGCTGAGGTGTGAGCTTGTGTGGGTATTGGGGAGTGTATGCACCTGTGTGTATGTGTGTGTTGAGTGTGTATACACATGATGTGTATATGTGTTGGAGGGCTTGGTGTGTGGGTATTGGTGTATGTGTATGCATGTGTGTGTATGTTGTGAGCGTGTACATAGGGTATGCATGTGTCTGTGTGTACAAGTTGTGTATGCATGTGTGTGTACATGGGTGTGTGTATGTATACAGGGTTTGTGTGTACATGTGTGTATAGGACGTGTATGTGTACATAGGGTGTGTGTGTACATGTGTGTGTATAGGATGTGTATGTATATATAGGGTGTGTGTATGCATGTCCATGCATAGGATGTGTATGTGTACATATGTGTGTGTACATGTGTGTGTATAGGATGTGTATGTCTATATAGGGTGTGTGTATGCATGTGTGTGTATAGGACACGTGTGTGTGTGCTGGGGGTGTGGCGTGGCCAGCCTGGAGTGCCGTCAGCAGTTCCTCAGTTTCCTCCAGGGATGTGAACAGGCAGCAAGCCTGGGAACCTCTGCCCTCACCCCACCGTTCTCGACCTGCCTGCTCAAGGGTCACCTCCCTGCTGACGGCGTCGTCCTGTCACTGCTGAGACTCCCCGCCCCACGCGTTCCAGACCTTCCACATCTCGAATGGAACCCTCTCCCCAGCCTCACCGGAGCCACAGGGACCACGGGGTGTTCCGGCTCGTTCTGTCCAACCCCGACCTCTCAGCTCCCTGTCTGCGTGTGTCCCGCGGGGTCTGGGACGTGTTCTTCCTTGAGCTCTAAGCTGCGGGCCTGTTAATCCGATAGAACGGGCTCCCAGCACCAAGGGAGGTCACATAGTCTCCTTCTCGTTAAATTTGTTTTAAAGTAATGAATGGAAAAGACAACAACAACCTGGGGTCAGTTTATTTACCTCTCCAGAAAAAAAAGAGGACGGGGGCAGTAGTTCCTGAACTCTGATGTGAGTTACGACAAACACACGGATTTATAACTGCAGCCATCGTCGACAGCTCCCAGAGCCTTGGAACATCCGGCCCGAGCAGAACAATGGGGCACCTCCTGTTGCTGTATTCAGCCGTGTGTCCTCTGCACCTGAAATCACTTTGGAGCTTCAAAGGGAAACGTGTGCATGTGTGCCAATTCGCTTCACTCGTGTCCGACTCTTTGTGACCCTGTGGGCTGTAGCCCACCAGCTCCTCTGTCCATCGGATTTTCCAGGCAAGAACACTGCAGTGGGTCACCATGCCCTCCTCCAGCGGATCTTCTAAACCCAAGGATCAAACCCAAGTCTCTTGTGTCTCCTGCACTGGCAGGCAGGTGCTTTATCACACGTGCCACCTGGGAAGCCCTAAAAGGAGATGTGCCGCGTCGCTCAGTCGTGTCCGACTCTTTTTTACCCGCCCCTGGACTGTAGCCCACCAGCTCCTCTATCCATGGGAGTCTCCAGGCAAGAATACTGAAGTGGGGTGCCATTCCCTTATCTTGTAATTCATGACACGCCCCTTTAAAGGACAGCTGAGTTCCTGTAAAGGAGGCAACCCTAGGGAATCCCCTAAGCATGGGGCTGGTCTCCAGGAGGCCCCGCCTGGATTAGAGGGTGGGAGCTCTGATCTGCCATCCTCTGATCTCCAGGGAGGGGAGGGAAGCTGGAGACTGAACCGGCGGTCGATGGCTAATGGTCTCATCAACGCTGCCTATGTGATGGAACCTCGATGTAAGCCCCGTGGGACAAGGTGTGGGTGGCTTCTGGGCTGCTGAGCCAGGACCTATCTGGGGTGGCAGCACCCCAAACTCCCCAGGGACAGAAGGCCCTGTGTTTGGGACCCTTCCAGACCCAGCCCGGGGGTATCTCTTCACAGGACTCTTTGTTTGTATGTTAATAGCATTTGTCATACACTGGTCATCCGGTAAGAAAACTGATTTCCTGAGTCTGTGAGCCGTCCTACTGAATTAATGGAATCTGAGGAGGGGTCCCCCAGAACTTCTGAGCTTAGCAGATCTGGCAGAAGCCCTTCACCTGTGGGACCAGGGGTTTCTCCAGACAGATGGGGTTGCAACTGAGCTGAATTGCAGGACACCCAGCTGGTGCCACAGAGCTGCCTCATGGTGCTGGGGGTTGGGGGAAAAACACATATGGTAATCACAAAGCGAGCATGAACTTCAAACTCATTGTAGTTGTTAAGTGGAAGGTACGTTACAAATGGAATTCTCTCTCCTGTTATCTGACGCATTAGAACATGAAGATGTTCTTCAAAGAAAAGAAAAGTACAGCCAAGACCACGGACCTTTCTCATAAAAGCTGTCCACGCTGGGTGTGGAAGTGAACACCTGTCTGTTCACCAAACCCCTGGGGGCTCCTGTGCCTACCACCTGCTCACGGGTGAGTGAAGATACAGTTTTGGAAACACACCACACCTCTAGGAAATAATAGTGAAAGTGAAGTCGCTCAGTCGTGTCCGACTCTTTGTGACCCCATGGACTGTAGCCTACCAGGCTCCTCCATTCATGGGATTTTCCAGGCAAGAGCACTGGAGTGGACTGCCATTTCCTTCTCCAGGAGATCTTCCCGACCCAGGGATTGAACCCGGGTCTTCTGCATTGCAGACAGGTGCTTTACCGTCTGAGCTACCAGGGAAGCCAGGAAATAATAACGGGAATTCAAAACTCAAAAGATGAGCAAGTTTGTAGTAACAGAATTAGGGGCCAGGAGAGATCAGAGAAGGGAAGGTAATCATCCAAGCGGAGGAAAAGGCCAGCTTGGGTATCTTACACGTCCCAACGTGAAGACCCAGCAGTCCATCAGGTGAAGACAGCCCTGTGCGTGCTCCACAGCTCTACTCAAGACATTTTATGAAGCATCCAGAGCTGAACGTCCCTTTCCGGGTTTAGGAACTTTTTCCTAGAAACCTTAGCTCCTTTGTGTATCTTGTATTGGAAGTTAGTGTCTAAATCCTTTCCCAATCCTGTAAACCCTGTAAGAGGTGTGTGTGAAATGGTACCTGCCTCATATTTTCTGAGGTTTTTTTTTTTCTGCATAGATGGGATAACCAGCATTTCAAAAGGAGTCTGGTGATGGGGTTGATGACTTTGGGAACGGACCCTGAACAAGTAGTACGAAGTAGGGAAATCCCTGTGTAGATACCACACCCCTGGGATGCATAAAGATAACTCTCCAAACCCTGGGGACCTCTGAAACAGTTTTGGAACCCATTTCAAGAAGGTAAATTCCTCCCAGTATACAAGCCACCAAGCTCACCTTCGGAACCAACACCACGGCTTTTGTCGCCAGGATGCCAATAGCAGTAAGAAAGCAGCAGTGTTTCTAATCACCCTCAGATAGAGGAAAGATACTGTATCCCTAGAGGATGCGCCCCTAAAAGTCATCTCATGAGTGTGTGTCCCTGTTCCCCAGGAGGGCGGACAGCGGGGAGTCTGTGTCCCATACACGTTCCCGTAACTCATCTGTAAACCTCAAAGCCTTTCCTCTGCTCACCGTGGCTTATTATGCACAGACATCAGCACTGGAAGGCCTGAATCAGTGAGGTATCCACGTGGCCCAAATACAGCTCTCACTGCGGGCAATTCTACTCCAGGTTTCCGTCCAACACAGGAACAGGAAGATCGGAAAAGAGCAGAGGCCCACGACATCACAGATGCATTTGGTCAGTGACCAGAGCCCGCAATCAGTGGCCATAGGAAGAACATCCGCTTCCATACATAAGAAACGAATCCCCAGGCTGCAACTTTCATTCAAAAGCAGCACGGTTCAACCACGAGATTCTCGGGCATCCCTGCGGCTTGCAGACCTCTGACCCTCCCCATCTGTCTTCTGAACCTCCCCTGACACAGCTCTGGTCACCAAGGGTGTGGCCAACCTCATCACCCCCCATCTGCAGGGCACCAACGCACACCAAGGGAGGGGCATTCTGTCACCCAGGGCATCGGGCAGTCCCTGGGACTTTGATTTTTTTTTTTTTCTTTAACCAACCTTTACTCTGTCTCCAGGAAGCAACTCAATGTCTGGGAAAAGCTCACAGAGACAGAGCAGGGCAACTGAGTATGAAGTAATCTCCTCTGGCTAATCAAATTTTCCACTGACCCTAGAGCTCCTGCCAGAGGATCTGCCTTCCTCAAACAGCCCATTTAATTTAAACCATGGTTAAAGAAGTAGGATATCAACAGAGTCATACAGCAAGACTGGGTTGAAAAAAAATGCAAGTCATCCCCCCACCCCATACAAATTTTCAAATGTAGATTATCTGAAAAGACAGTGATTTGAAAGCCTAATTTCTCTTCTGAGTGGAAAACTTTCGATCCCTTTCAAGGGTGTTAAGTTACAGATGAAACGTGGCTTCGTTCTCACAATATTAGAAATACAGTTTATGAAAAAGACTCTCCTCAAGAATGAAGCTAGAAGTTGTGAGCCATTCCACCCGTGTTCTTTCTTTTATTCATTTATTATGCCAAAACGAGACTAGAGGGCATCCAGGGAGTTTGCCTTCCCTTAATCAGCTGTCACGGCAATAAACTTCTAGAGCGACATGTAAGGAATAAAACGTTCACCAAGATTTTATGAAAATAGATTTTCAATTAAGGATTACAGCACAGCAAAGGCAAGTCAGGTGCTACTGTCACGGTTCTTGGGAGCAAGAGACCATGGGTCCAGACCACGTAGCCCTTCGCCCATCACCCTGGCAGGACCAAGTGCCTCCCTTTTACACATCACACCTCAGACATGGGTCCAGACAGCTCTGAGTGCCCGGCCCGGCGACGCAGTCTGTGTCCCTGTCCCTGAGTGTATCTTGCTGCACAAACAGGGCACCATTCAGCTCTCTGTACCCCTTCCACAGCAGTCACGTGTGTGGCCACTCAACTGTCAGTGACGGAATAAATCATCCTGTCCTCATCGGGAATGTAAAGTATCACCTGAATCCCAATCAAGCTGCGAGCGAAGAATTTGCCAGTCATCGAATCCAGGAGAGGCTGTGATTACCCAGAGTCTTCCACAAACAACTGATGAAAAATTAGGGCTCAGGAAGTCTCAAAACAACGATTTAAGTGCGGCATGATCACTCGAGTAAAGCTGCCTGGATTTAGCTGGAATGTGACATTTCAGAAAAGGCACAAACCCAGCTGCAGAGTCATAATTATCAATTCAGGAATTGACAGAAGGTGGAAAAGTTGAGCGAGTCTGTGTCTCATTTTCCTCTTAGGCCAACAACCAGACGAGTCTGAAAATACAACCAGTGGCTGTAGGCTTATCTAGACTCAGTTCGACCTGCTCTGACGGCCCTTATGAAAAGCAGACACAGAGGAGGGTGTTCAGTAGGCACCCTGGGGAACAGCCCTGTTCACTGTGTGAGCGAAAGTGAGATCAGTGTTCTCATTCTTTATTTTTCTGAAGTAAATGCAGAGAGAGGGGAGTGGGAGGGAAGATCTTAAAAGTTTTTAATGAAGGTGCCACATATGCCATATATATGAAGATGGTGCTATGTTACAAGGTTACAATGTTACTGGAAGAAATACTGACTGGACAACAGTTATCAATCAAGCATCATCATTATTATTATCAGCAGGAGGAACCTGAATTTTCTCCCTCGCCGGGGTCCTAAATGTGCAAGTTTTACATTTACATTAAGGCATCGCATAAGAGAGGAATTGTGGGTGTGGGTGGGAACGTAACTGGGAAACAGTACTCCACACACGTTTCTGTCCTGTTTATACATGAAATTATGCAATGGCAAGACCTGGAGTGGGGAAAAGAGGGACACAGATGTATTTTCACAGACAATTACGTAAGCCTGGGGAGAAACCCAGGCTGATGAAGGTTCAGGAATGAGGGGCTTGTTGTCTGCTGTGTGTGGGGGGTGGGCGGGGGGAGAGGGGTGTCTACAAAACAGTCCCTTCAAACAGTTACTGAGCTCCTCAGGCTGGAAGTCCAGTTCAAAACGCAGGGTGATCGGTCCTCTGCCAGGCAACAGGTGTCTCCCTGTGGGTGTGGTTAAGCCGACTGGGTTCTGGTCCAATTCGAATACATTGTTCATTTCTTGTCTCTTTTTGTTGAACGCAAGACCTCGCAACGGTTCAGTGACTGGGTCCTTCCATACACAGCCCTGCTCCCGCCCCGCACCCCTGGGATCCAACCAAGGGGAACCCAGCACCCGAAGGAATTTCTGCGTTTCCAGCTGTACCTTCAAAGTCTCACAGCTACCCCCGCCTCCGGCCCCTCCCTCACCACCAAGGACCCCGCGGACTAGTCACGTGTGGAAACAGAGCCCCACCTCCGGAGCAGCCACGGCAACCCGGAAAGGGTTAAAACATCAGCCAAATAAACATGCTCACACACAGTTTCCAGAGAACAAGATGGCAACCTACTGGTCCTCGCCAGGAGGGTCCGGCGCCCTGACCCCCGTGGCTTGCGGCCCGGGGCCGGGATGCAGACGGCAGGGGCTCCAAGGTGGCGCGGGGCCCGGAGCGGTCGGGGGTTGGCGGGGAACGCGGGACAGCGGCGAGCGGGTGTGTGTGGGGGGGTCCTCAACTTAGTAAAGTTGTCAAGGCTCAGGTGCCCCCCTGGCCGGCCGCCTTGAGGTCCCCGGCAGCGCACGGGCCTCCTCAGGGGCCGATGTGCCATCATTATGCTCGCTGGCACCGTCAGCCTTTTTTTTTTTTTTTGCGGTGGGGGGGGGTGGTGGTTACCGTTGTCACACCCGGGAGCAGGGCCCCGCCCAGCTGGCAGCCGCGGTGGCAGCGGCCGGAGCCGAGAGACAGGCGCCGGCCCCGGGTGAGCCACAGGCTTCGCGGACCCCAACAGGTCCCGGGCTCCGGGATCGCAGCCCCGAAGCCGGCGCGGGCATCCGGGCCCGGCGGTCCTGCCCTGGCCTCTGCGATCCCGCTCTCTGTGGGTCCCCCCACTGCCACCACCACCACCCCGACACGGCCCCGGAGGTCCACCGCGAGCTGGAACTGACGCGCGGCCGGCGGGGGGCTGCTCCGCCGCCCCTTCCCCACCGCGCGCAGCCCGCCCTCGCCCTGGACCCTGGACCCCGAGCCACCTGTCTAAAGCACAAGGACGCAGGGCCGTGTAAAGTTGCAATTTGCAAACAAGCGGCAGATCCACCGCACCCGGGCGGCCGCCGCTGGGGGGTTCCGGTGGGATCTGGCGGTGGCGCACAGGGTCGCGGTCAGTCCCGGGGGTGCCGCGCTCGTCCCCAGCACTGGTCCCCCGGTGCCGGTCCTCCCGGCCACGCGCGCCTCGCCCACCAGCACTCACCATCACGTTCCCTTGCATTTTAGCCGTCTTAATCATCGCCTTCTCCTTCATTTTGCCCCAAGTCTGAACCCGACTTCTGGCCCGGAGAAGAGTAACTTAATCCATTGTCTCGCTGATGATTAAAGTAGAGATTGGACCGGCCGAGGACTGGGTGGAGTTGGCTTTTGAAGGAAGAAAAAAAAATTCTTGCAGCGCTTCGGCGTCCCCCTTCCGCCACCCTGTCCCTCTCCACTCCCGGTTGGATCACAATAGCAATCAACACTTTTCGGCCGCCGCTTGGAAAGAAAAATTAAAAAGACGGAGAAGAGGGTGTGGGGGTGTTGCTGCTTTCAACAAAAGCCGGCGGGCCCAGGGAGCGGGGGCGCGAGGAAAGAGGCTGCGAGGCGCGGGGCCAGCTCGACAGCCTGCGTGTCCGGCGGGCCGGCCGGCCGAGCTTCGCCAGCGACAGCGGCTGGCGCGACTTGCGGGGCGCACGCGGGGACCCTGGGCGGCGCGGCCCGCGGGGGGGATCCTCGGCGGGGGCCAGGCGCCGGGCGCCGCACTGGTCCCTAAGGGCGGGGACCCCGGTGAGCCGGCGGCGACCACAGTGCGGGCGGGCCCTTGTATGTGTATATCTGTGTGTGTGTGTGTGTGTGTGTGTGTGTGTGTGTGTGTGTGTTGTGTGTGCGCGCGCGCGCGTCCACACAAGGCTGCGCTGCTTGAACCCGGCTGGACCAGGATGCTTCAAGCCGCAGCAAGGTTAAGCGAGCCGAACCTTCTGGGTAGAACCGGAGCCTCCCGAAGCACCCCTCCCGGGTACACGCCCCCTCCCCGCGGGCCCAGTGTGCTCGGCGCACGCTCGCAGGGTTTTTACAAACAGGCACCGCCGCCTGCCGCCCGGCGTGAGCGCAAGATCGGCTGAGACCACCTCCCGGCTGCGCCCCCCAGAGGGAAGGGAGAGGCCGGGCACAGCCGGGCGCCGCCTAGCACTTCGGTGGCTCAGGCGAGGCGCGGGAAGCGGAGCGCTCATAAATATTGTTGTTTCGGGTTACCATGGGACGCACAGAGCGTCTCCATGGTTTCAGCGATGATCTGCGTCCGAATCTGCCGCCGCGGCGAGTCCAGGGCCCCGGGAACCTCGCTGGGCGGCGGCACTCGCGGCGCTGGCCGGCTCTGCGCCGGCTCACCTGGCTTCCCAGGCTCCGCTGTCTCCCCCAGCTCCGGCCTCCGCCCCTGCCATGGCCCCTCGGGCGCCTTTGTTTCTGGATCTGATCCCGCCGGCTTCCCACGCTCCAGCCTCGCGCCAAAGGGTCTGCCTGGCCCCCTGAGCCCCCACCGCAGCTCTGATCCACCTCCCTCCACCCCCACCCCTCCAGTCTTCACCCCAAGCGGCGGGTTGCCTGCTGATCGCGCCGGGTGTTCCCTGGTCACCACCCCAGGCCGCTCCCGGGAGGCCGTAACAGTTCCCAGGCGCGGCTTAAGCTCCCTGGACCACACGGGGACGCGCGCTCCCGAGAGCACGCACGCCAAGAGGGGTCAAATTCAAATACTGCCAACCCAGGCCGCCAGGAAGAGCATCGGGGATGTTCCCAGCGCCGCGGCTTCCCTCCTCCACCGAGGAGCAGGCCACCGCAGAAACTGGACTGGAGCTGTTTCAACCGACATGAGCGTATCAGGCTTGAACTCACTGGTTGTGTGTGTGTGTGTGTGTGTGTGTGTGTGTGTGTGTGTACACGTCCTCGCCTGGGGGGTGAGGGTGGGGGTGAGGGGGGGGGGGGGGGTGGGGTGGGATGCGAAGCTGGGAGGGATTTGAGAAACCTTTCCATTTCTTTATATTCATAAAAAATAGCATGTAAGAATGAACAAGAGCCCGGTTTTCAACGCACACTCGGAAAATTATGAGCAATTGCTACCGTAATCATATGCAAATGACTCACAATGCCTGCATATATGAAACATTATATATAAGCATTATATATATACACACACACACATATAGTAGGCATATACAAGCACATACAAGCAGTTGGTTTACAGGTTAAAAAGACTTGTAACTAATGATTTGTCGTAAAAGATAAGTGGAAGAAATAGGTGAAACAAAGCTGAATTGAAAAGCAGAGTTTAAAGGAACCTGGATTAGGATTTGCCTGAAAGTGGCAGGTATAACACTTTTTTTTTTAGGTTTAAGAAGCTCTCTTCTATGTTAGGATTCTTAACGACAGCTTTTCTCTAAAAATGAACGTGGGCACAGATCATCCTTGTACTCTTGACCTTTACACTAAACCCAGCTTAATGTGGACAAAATTACTGCCAGTCTAAAGTTCTGTTTGTAAGCGACATTAAGATGGTTCTTTCTCCTCTTTATTTGAAGTGGCATTAATACCTTCAGAATCTTCTTCCCTCTCTTTCCCACCAAAACTGCTCCCTCAAAACCTGGCTTTTCCCATCCCATCCCATGTTGGAGTATGGAAAGAAAATTAAGAAAACGAGACAGAAATATTTTTTAATGGAGGTATAACTGACATATCACACTATGTCAGTTTCAGGTGTGCAAGGTAGTGATTCGATATTTGTAAACACTGTGAAATGATCATCACAAGAGTTTTAGTTAGCATCCATCACCACACCTAATTAAATTTTTTTCTTGTGGTAAGGACTTTTTAAGATCTAGCCTCTTAGCAACTTTCAAATATGCAATTCAGTACTATTAACCACAGTTACCATGTATCCATCATATTCCCATGACATTTCATAACCGGAAAAGTGAACGTCGCTGTCGTGTCAGACTCTTCGAGACCCCAGTCCATGGAATTCTCCAGGCCAGAATACTGGAGTAAGTAGCCTTTCCCTTCTCCAGGGGATCTTCCGAGCCCTAGGATCGAACCCAGGTCTCCTGCATTGCGGGTGGATTCTTTACCAGCTGAGCCACAGGGGAAGCCCGAAGGATACCCTGGGCTTGTCTGGTATTTGAACCCGGGACTCTCTCACACCCAAAGCAAGAATCATACCCCTAGACCAGTGAGTCGCCCCCGCGAGGGCTTTCTCAACACTCCTCCATAACTGGAAGCTTGCCCTTTCTGACCGCCTTCACCCACTTCTCTTTGCACTGCTGCCCTTGTAACCAATTTTCTGTATCTATGAGCTATGAGAAGGAAACGGCAGCCCACTCCAGTATTCTTGCCTGGAGAATCCCATGGACAGAGGAGCCTGGTGGGCTACAGTCCACGGGGTCACAAAGAGTCAGGTACGACTAAGTGACGAACACTGTGAGCTTGGTCTTCATTTTGCTTTGTTTTTCAGATTCCACATATAAGTGACAACATGCAACGCTTGTTTTTCTACGTCTGACTTATTTCAATTAGCATAATGGCCTCAAGGTCCGTCTGTGTCATTACAAATAGCAGGATTTCACTCTTTATGGTTGAGGGGAGGCTTCCCAGGTGGAACAGTGGTAAAGAGACGCCTGCCAGTGCCAGAGACCGGGGTTTGATTCCTGGGGGGAAAGATCCCCTGGAGAAGGAAATGGCAACCCACTCCAGTATTCTTGCCTGGAAAATTCCACAGACAAGAGGAGCCTGGTGGGCTACAGTCCACGGGTCACAAAGAGTTGGACACGACTGGGTGACTGAGCACACCAGCATGATAGTCCATCCTGTCCATCAGTGGACACATGTTGTTCCCGTATCTTGGCTACTGTAAATAATGCTTCAATGGACATGACTGTGCATATGTCTTTTGAAGTTAGTGTTTTTGTTTCCTTGTGACAAATACCCAGAAATGAAATTTCTAGATCAGTTTTTTTAGGAAGCTCCATACTTTTTTTTTTTTTTTTTTTTTTCATAGTGGCTGCACCAGTATAGGGCTTCCCTCATAGCTCAGTTGGTAAAGAATCCACCTGCAATGCAGGAGACCCCAGTTTGATCGCTGGGTCGGGAAGATCTCCTGGAGACAGGATAGGCTACCCACTCCAGTATTCTTGGGCTTCCCTGGTGGTTCAGTTGGTAAAAATTCTGCCTGTAATGCAGGAGACCCCAGTTCAACTCCTGGGTTGGGAAGATCCTCTGGAGAAGGGACAGGCTACCCACTCCAGTATTCTCGGGCTTTTCTCACAAACATTGCACAAGGGTTCTCTTTTCTCCACATCCTGGCCAACATGTGCTCTTTCTTATCTTTTTATAATAACCATTCTAACGAGTATGAGGTGATGTCACTGTGGTTTTTTCTGGATCTCCCTGATGAGTAGTTGGCCATTCGAATGTATTCTTTGGAAAAACATCTATTCAGGTCCTCACCATGTTGTAATCAGGTTGTTTGTTTATTTGATATCAAGGTGTATGATTTCTTGCTATATTTTGGATGTTAGTCCTTTATCAGATAGTATGAGTTCCAAATGTTTTCTCCCGTCCAGCAGTCTGCTTTTCACTTTGCTGACCGTCCGCTCTGCTGTGAAGAGGCTTTTCCGTTTGACGTAATTACCACTTGTCTACTTTTACTTTTGTTGCCTTTGGTTTTGGGGTCAAATCCAAAAAATACCTATTACCAAGCCCCGTGTCATTTATGTTTTCTTCTAGGAGTTTTACGGCTTCAGGTCTCACATTCACATCTTGAATGCACGGTGAGTTAATTTTTGTGTATGGTGTAAAATACTGGCCCAGTTTCATTCTTTCGTGTATGAGCATCCGATTTTCCCAGCAAAACTTCTTAGACAGAGCTCTCCACTCTGTTTCATTGATCTATGTCTGTTTTTCTGCCAATACCATACTGTTTGGACTACTAGAGCTTTGTAATAAAGTCAGGGGTTATGATGTCTCCAGATTTGTTCTTCTTTCTTAAGATTGCTTTGGTTATTTAGGGCTGGCCTTCTTTGATTCCATACAAATGTTAGGATTGCTCAGTTTCTGTGGAAAATGCCATAGGAACTTTGACAGGGATTACATTGCATCTGTAGATTGCTTTGGGTGGTATGGACATTTTAACCATGTTAATTCTTCCAACCCATGCACACAGAACACATTCCTATTAATTTGTGTCTTCTTCAATTTCTTTCATTAATGTCTGACAGGTTTCAGGGTACAAGTCTACCACCTCCTTGGTTAAGTGTATTCCTAGGTATAGGACAAAATTTTTTAACCTATCATTTTCCTAGCTTCCTTTAAATTATCTCTGAAAATGGAAAGTGGGATAATATGGAATAAATGTTAATTTAATAGATAAATAATTCTGCTAGAAGACAATGTTTTTCCTAACACTCAACCAACAGTATCAGCCAAAACTACTTGCTGGGCACACCTCGTTCTCTATTCCTGCCTAGCCTCTGGCAGAGAGGCCTACAGAAAAGACAGGGCTAAAAGCAGGCGTAAAGAGGAGACATGGTATGGGATAAAAGCAAAGCAACTCTGAGTGTTCAGCAGTGACGGTTCAGTCTTTGCGACTCATCTAGCCTTTGACTTAAGCAACACTGAAGACAAAAAAAAGAATGAAGACAGATAAAGCAGAGTCTGGGAGAAAGAAAGAAACCAAGAATATGGGGGGGAATGCTTGAAATGGAGGAGGCGCAACTGTCCTAATATTTTGGGATATTAAATATTCTGAGAAAATTAGATTAGAAATATCTGAAGATGGCGCTGACATCAGAACCCCTCTCCTCACCCTCACCTTCAAAATGTTTTTTCCTCTGCTGCATTTATGAACATGGGATGCAGTTGTGGTTCTGTATTTATCAGTAAGTGCTGGGCCATCTCTCCAGTTTTTGCAGTTGTATTTCTAGGTGTTTTTTTTTCCCCCTAACCTGTGAGAAGAGCATATTATCTCATAGTTTGGTGAAAATACTAGGGTGATAGTATTTCTGTTAGTTTTCAGCAGACAGGATCTGCCGTGCTCCAAGGCACCCACACCCCATGGACAGTATTTTGCTACATGTGGACCCATGGACATTATTTAACTCCAACAGGCTCTCTCCACATCTGCTACCTCAGAGCCATTGTTTTGTCCATCCTTCTTCTCCACCCTTAATTTATGTATTGCTGGCATCAGAGACTGCTTCGACTAAAGCAGCTTTGACTTAAGTTGAGGCTTTGGGCACAATGTTCAGTTTCACATTTGACACCAGGTAATATTTACAACAGAAGAACAGATCCATCGTGTCATTTTATCAGTGTTCATGTCTTGTGACTTATTACTAGAAGTTTAACTTTGGCGAGGTGAATTTTCGCCATAAGGAAATGCAACATGTGAAATTCCTTATGTATAAAAGTGAAAGCCAAGGTAACTTTGAGTTCTCCAGAAAAACAGAATACACGTGTGTGTGTGTGTGTGTGTGTGTGTGTGTGTGTGTGCATGACTTCTCAGGTGACACAGTGATAAAGAATCCACATGCCAATGCAGAAGGCACAAGAGATGCACGTTCAGTCCCTGTCTTGAGAAGATCCCCTGGAGCAGGAAATGGCAACGTGCTCCAGAGTTCTTGCCTGGGAATCCCATGGACAGAGGGGCCTGGTGGCTACAGTTCATGCAGAGTCAAACATGACTGAGCACACACATGCATGCGTGCACACACACACACACACACACACTCTATGGGCTTCCCTGGTAGCTCAGCTCGTAAAGAACCCGCCTGCAATGCAGGAGACCCTGGTTCAATTCCTGGGTCCAGAAGATCCCCCGGAGAAGGCATAGGCTACCCCCTGTAGTATTCTTGGGCTTCACTGGTGTCTCAGATGGTAAAGAATCCACCTGCAATGTGGAAGACCTGGGTGGGTAAGATCCCCTGGAGGAGGGCATGGCAACCCACTCCAGTATTCTTGCCTGGAGCATCCCCGTGAACAGAGGAGCCTGGTGGGCTACAGTCCATGAGGTCATAAAGAGTCGGACATGTCTGAGCAATTAAGCACATATATTCTATAATGCATACATTTATATATACATATAATTATATGTAAATACATATAGGTGTATATATGCATATATTATCATATATAAATAAATATATATATATATAATTTAATGTATTATAAGAGACTGGTTCACATGGAGACTGTCAAGTCCTGAAATCTAGAGTTGGTACACTGGAGACCCAGAAGAAACAGTTGTCTAAGTTCCACTCCAAAAGTCAACAGACTCAGAACTCAAGAAGAGTTAATGTTTCAGTGTGAGTCTGAATGCAGGAAAAAGCTGACGTCCCAGCCCAGTGCAGTCAGGGAAGGGCTCCCGCTTTCTCAGCCTTTCTGGTCTATTCATGTCTTCGACTGAGTGCATGAGGCCCACACACATTAAGGAGGGCAATCTGCTTTACCCTGTCTACTGATTCAAATGTTAAAGTCATCAAAAAAAAAAAAAAAAACACCCTCACAGAAACATCCAGAATCATGTCTGAACAAACATATGGATACCCCATGGCCCAGGCAAGTTGACTGGTAAACCTAACCATCACTGCATAGGAAAAGGGTGATTGTTCTCATCACAAACTAGTCCTTACCCACAGCTTAATTCATTACTGACGCTCTTTAAAATGTGAGCTTTCTTACTATATTGAAAACACCATTCATCCTATATACTTTGATTTCCCCATAAATTTTCAGGAAGATATCTTCTGAAAAAAAAATGTGGTCTGCCAATATTTATTTTAAAAATTGCACAAGAATGGTAACAATGGTTTAGAGAAAACATTTAGAAATTAAACAAATTAACTTCTAATATGTAGCAACAGCATTATGCCAAACACAGTGATTGTAATATAGAAAACATTCTTTATCCTCAAGGATTTCACAGGGTCCAGTGGGAGACATCAAAATTAATAATATTAACAACAAAATTAAGAACATAAGTAATAAGTCTTGTGGAGTGTTTAGGCAAATATCAGAGAAATTAAAACAAATGGTGACATCTGAAACACACCTCAAAGGAAGACATAAATACAGCAATTAGAGAATCATGGAAGCAGGGCAAAGGAGGACCAGCAGAGGGCTTCGTGCATCGTCCAGCAGCAGCACAGCAGAAGCAGGGGTGGGTGAGGGACACACGGTGGACAGCACTCTGAGGTCAGCAGTGGCAGCCCTGAGCCAACTCCTCCGAGAGGTGGAGTGATAAGACCACAGCCCCCACGTGGTAAATGACGCAGAGATCCATGTCTTAGAAACGAATGTCTTCTCACAGAAACAGCCTGAATGTCTGTTGACAGAGTGGAAACAGACGAGGTGGTACATACGCACAATGGAATATTACTCAGCCGGGAAAAGGAGATAATGCCATTTGCAGCAACCTGGATGGACCTAGAGATGGTCATGCTGGGTGAGATAAGTCAGACAGAGAAGGAGAGATAGCCTATGACACCCCTTACATGTGGAATCTAAAAAGAAATGATACAAACGAACTTATTTACAAAACAGTAAAAGACTCACCGGAGAAGGCAATGGCACCCCACTCCAGTACTCCTGCCTGGAAAATCCCATGGACGGAGGAGCCTGATGGGCTGCAGTCCATGGGGTTGCTAAGAGTCAGACACGACTGAGCGACTTCACTTTCACTTTTCACTTTCATGCATTGGAGAAGGAAATGGCAACCCACTCCAGTGTTCTTGCCTGGAGAATCCCCGGGACGGGGGAGCCTGGTGGGCTGCCGTCTATGGGGTTGCACAGAGTCGGACACGACTGAAGTGACTTAGCAGCAGCAGCAGCAAAAGACTCACAGACATAGAGAAAGAACTTTCAGTGATCAGGAAGAAAGGATGGGGGGAAGGGACAGTGAGGGAGTATGGGATGGACAGGTACACTCTGCTATATTTAAAATGATAACGAACAAGGTCCTACTGTACAGCACAGGGAGCTCTGCTCAATGTTATGCAACAGCCTGGATGGGAGGGGCTTTTGGGGGAGAACGGATACATGTATATGGATGGCTGGATCCCTTCTCTGGTCACCTGAAACTATCACAATATTGTTAATCGGCTATGCTGCTGCTAAGTCGCTTCAGTCATGTCCGACTCTGTGCGACCCCATAGACAGCAGCCCATGAGGCTCCCCCGTCCCTGGGATTCTCCAGGCAAGAACACTGGAGTGGGTTGCCATTTCCTTCTCCAATGCATGAAAATGAAAAGTGAAAGTGAAGTCGCTCAGTCGTGTCTGACTCTTAGCGACCCCATGGACTGCAGCCCACCAGGCTTCTCCGTCCATGGGATTTTCCAGGCAAGAGTACTGGAGTGGGGTGCCATTGCCTTCTCCATAATCGGCTATAGCCCAATCCAAATTAAAAAGCTAAAATAATGAATGTCTTCTCCTTCAAGCTGGGCTCCAAGGGCAAAGAGCCCAGGCAACTGGCAGCTCGTGCATGAACTCCGAGTAAAACAATAAAGATATGGACAGTGTGCAGGGAGTCTGGACGAGTCACGTGAGCATCCCTGATGTAAACCCAGTAGGACTCATGTCAGCCCTGCTTGCATCTGACATTTCTCAACTGTTCCTTCACAACCAAGCCCTGGCACATCACCAAGAGATGGAGACAAAACCTGGCATCACCTCAGTGATAAATGCAACATTAAAATTGCTATGTTGGACACTGTAAGTCAACTCTACTTCAACAGAAAATGTTTAAAGTTTTTAAAAATTAAAAAAAAAAATAAATTTCTCAGTGGTAAAGAATCCTCCTGCCAATGCAGGAGACCGCAGGAGACATGAGTTTGTCACTGGGTCAGGGAGATCTCCTGGAGGAGGAAATGGCAACCCACTCCAGTATTCTTGCCTGGAAAAATCTCATGGACAAAGAAGCCCGGCGGGCTATGGGGTTGCAAAGAGTCGGGCACGACTTAGTGACCAAGCTTAAGCAGTTAACCTTTCTTACCGATACAGTAGTCCTTATAACAACTTATCTTGTGTATTTATTTGCATGTCAGTTTCCCTGTTCCAAATACAGGGCACGTGCTGTCTTGGTTCTCTTTGCGTCCTCAAGCTCTCAGACTGTGATGGGACTTTGTTCAGGGGCTTCCCTTGTGGTCCAGTGGTTAAGAATCTGCCTTGCAATGCAGGGGACAGGAGTTCAATCCCTGGTCAGGGAGCCAGGATCCCGAGTGGATCCGGTGGATCAACTAAGCCCACACACAAACACTGAAGCCAGGCACCACAGCTAGGAAGTCCACGCGCCACAAGGAGAGATCCTGCATTGCCCCCACGAAGATCCCACAGGCCACGTCTCATGCCCGATGCAGCCAAGCACATGAATAACCACAGAAAAGAGTGCGTGTTCAATGTACGCGTCGTGAACAAATGGGTCGATGAAGGGAAACGTGTGCTGCTTTTCTTCCCACTGCACACGCAGGCAAGAACTGACATCACACAGCGTTTCAATCTTTCCTGAACCTAGTTACATTACTCTACTGATGAAAAAGATGTCAGAGACAACTCTAGTGTGTTTGTAAGTGAAGTGAAAGTGTTAGTCGCTCAGTCGTGTCCGACTCTTTGCAACCCCATGGACTGTAGCCCACCAGGCGCCGTGGGATTTTCCAGGCAAGAATACTGGAGTGGGTTGCCATGCCCTCCTCCAGGGGACTGTGTTTACAAATGACCTTCCAAATTTAATTAGGAGAGCTTTATCTTTGGCAATGTTTTCCCCTTCCAGAGGAGACCACAAGTCACAGGGACTGGGTACGTTCATCTTTGTCTCTGGCTTCGCTCAGTTGAACGGTGTTTTCCCTTGCCCCACTGACATCATGTACTTCTCAGGAATGAGATGATTCTGACCCGTGTTCTCTATGAGAATATGGACTCTAGTAGTATTTTTTTTAATGTTTATTTATTTGGCTGCACCAGGTCTTAGCTGAGGCACATGGGATCTTTACTTGTATGATGCTGCAGAATGTGGGACCTAGTTCCCTGAGCATGGTTCAAACGCAGGCCCCCTGCATTAGGAAGGAGTGGGAAGTCTTAGCCACTGGACCACCAGGGAAGCCCCAGTCTTCTGCTTTAGGTAACAGACTCCTATGGACCAAAACACCTATAGGTTGGGGTTTTTTCTCTCCTCATACTTGCCTCTGAACATTAATGAGTATGCTCTTCTACATGGACAGAGGAGTCTGGTGAGCTGCAGTCCCTGGGGTTGCAGAGAGTTGGACACAACTTAGCGACTAAATGACAGCTACTTACAGCCAGTTCACAAGTGGAGGAAAGAACGGTAAGGAGCCTGGGTTTCCCATCCCAGTGTGCGTGCACGCTCGGTTGCTCAGTCACAACTCTTTGTGACCCCGTGGACTGCAGCCCACCAGGCTCCTCTGTCAATGGGATTCTCCAGGCAAGAATACTGGAGTGGGTTGTCATTTCCTACTCCAGGGGATCCAACTGAACCAGGGATCAAACCTCTGTCTCCTGCATATCCTGTATGGGCAGGCAGATTCTTTACCACTGGGCTACCCAGGAAACCCTAATAATGTCACAATCCAACATTTCAGGCTAAAACCACAGTTATTCTATCAGCTCACCTAACACCACCCCTTACCCCAATGAAAAAGATCTCTTGATTTGTGCAGTATTTTGCTGCTACTAAATACCTTCTTAATGACATGGTAAGAAGTATTCACTATTGATAGCTCTTTTATACATTAGGAAAATGTATGAAGAGAAGCTTTGTAAATAAAATTATTGGAAAATAGGAGCAGTTAAGTATATGAAAATCCTATTATCCTTAGGCAATGTAAAATTTCTTTACATGACACCCATTAAAGAAAACCAGGAGAGCAGAGTACATATTTTAGGGTTCCTATGGAACATTTTTTAAGAAAAGAATAGCCCAACACTTACAGACTGAAAGTAATGGACACAGAACATGTCTGTAGGTAAAAAGAGGGACTTGAATTTGCTCCTGAGATTATGCATTTGCTTTAGCCACTGAGCTGGGAACACAAAGATCTCTTGACTTTTGCCGGGGTTCTTTGCTCTGAGCCCAAGATTGTAAATGGCCATAAAGGAAGAGAAAGCTGAATGATTGTCAGGAAACTGTCATCCGTCTCAGCAATCAAGAAGAATCAATCCTGAATGTTTTGGAGTTGCAGGCTCATTGCCAATCTACAGCGGAAGCCCACATACAACACCTATTTCTTCCCTGCTGAAAATGCCACAAGCAGACTTCAAAATGACCTACAAAAATGCAAGTTTGACTCTTTCGTCTTTCAACAAAAGTAACATTAACGCAAGCCATAAGAAGTTGTGGTTTCACACCCACTAAAATTGTTACAATAAAAAAGTCAGATAATAGCAACTGTTGATGAGCATGTGGAGGAACTGGAAGCCCTGTCAACCACAAACGGGAGCTTGCCATGGGCATTTGCCATCCCCCTCTACAAGGTTAAACCCTGGGCTGCTGCAGCTGCTGGCCTTCAACACCCCCTGAGAGGAGTCCAGGGTGAAGAGCACAGATGAGGCATCTGTGCTCCGGGAAGACCGGCAGGACTAGTCTTCGGATAGTCAGATATTTTTAAGTGCTGATTTCATGAGCCCGATTTTTGTATCTCTTCATATCTAGAAATGCACTAAAATCCTTCATGGTGACGACCACTCCTTGTGACTAGCAAAGATTCAAGAAACTAGTAGAAACTTTATGGAAAAACATGTATTTGACTGCAGGCATCTCCCGTTCATCAAAATCACATATATACTGTCCTCCTCCTCCTGCCTCTTTGGATCAGTTTCTCAGAGCTATTTGAGGTGCTGTCTCCTGGGCTATAGTCCTCATTTTGCCCCAAATAAACCTTAACTTGCAACTCTCACATTATGCCTTTTTTTTAAGTCAACAAGCCCCACCTCCCCACCATCTGCAAAAGGAAGAAAAGATGGGGACTGAATTAATAATCAGTCATGGCTGCAAAACCAAGAGTTCATGAAAATCTCTACTCACGAGGGTTCAGGGTGCTTCTGTGTTGAAGAGCACATGGAGGACCAGGGAGGGTGTTGGACCCAGGGAGGGCATAGGAGCCCCAAGCCCCTTCCCCAGACTTCACTTTGTCTGTGCATCTCTTCCTGTGCCTGTCCACCCGTGTCCTTCATCATATCCTTCATAAGAAACAAGGAAATGTTGGCAGTGTATTTCCCTGAGTCCTGTGAGGTGTTATACCAAACTGTTGAGCCTGAGAAGTGGTTCATGGACCCCTGATTTGTAGTTAAGTTGGATAGAAGGTAGGCAAAGTGGGGACCCACTACTTGTGGCTGGCATCTGCATTGGGGACAGTCTTGTGAGTCTAAGTGTCTCACCCTGTGGGGTCTGTGTAGACAGTGTCAGAACTGAACTTAACTGTAGGGCATGCTGTTGACGCCTGGAGGTTTGGAGGGCAGACTGGTGTGGGAAAAGCCCACATGCATGCAGCATCAGAAATGTTCTGTATAGAGAAAGAAAATGCTGTCCCCTTTTAGGGCTTTTGCTCTAAAGAATTTCTCTTAATACCACCAAACTGTCCTTTGGGTTATGGCTTTTCCAGTAGTCATGTACAGGTGTGAGATGCATGGAGCATAAAGAAGGCTGAGAACCAAAGAACTGATGCTTTTGAACTGTGGTGCTGGAGAAGACTCTTGAGAGTCCCTTGGACTGCAAGGAGAACAAATAAGTCAATGCTAAAGGAAACCCATCCTGAATATTCATTGGAAGGACTGATGCTGAAGCTCTAATACTTTGGCCACCTGATGCAAAGAGACAACTCACTGGAAAAAGACCCTGATACTGGGAAAGACTGAGGGCAGGAGAAGTGAGTGACAGAGGATAAGATGGTTGGATGGCGTCACTGACTCAATGGACATGAGTTTGAGCAAGCTCTGGGAGGTGGTGAAGGACAGGGAAGCCTGGCATGCTGCAGTCCATGGGCTCACAAAGAGTTGGACATTCTTTAGTGACTGAATAACAACAAAAAAATCTGTGCACACTAAGAAATTCATTAAAAAGTAGTTTTCATTCATTAATTCATTCATTAAAAACAAGTTCAATGATGTCATCAAGAGCATTTCCTTTCCATTACCAGAATGTCCCTTTCAATGAGTAAGTTTCTCTTGGTCTTGACACTAGAACAAGGTTTGCTCTACCTGATCAGGTGGTGTGTTTTGTGGATAATATATTCCACAATATATATTGTGGAAAGGCATTCCATTGCCTTTCTCTCAGTTGTGTTGAGTCCATAGCTCATGGTAGAAATTTTAGAGAATGTAATTTATCTTCAAACCCAACTCCTGGCTTCTTAGTTTTCCAGCTTCTATTTACCCTTCAGGCTCTCTTCATGGCTCAGACAGTAAAGAATCTTCTACAACGCAGGAGATCCAGGTTTGATCCCTGGGTTGGGGGATCCCCTGGAGAAAGGCATGGCAACCGAATTCCATGGACAGAGGAGCATGGCAGGCTACAGTCTATGGGGTTGCAAAGAGTCAGCCACCCTTCACCCTTCACCCACACTTTCTTCCTTATCTTATTTGACAGTGCAATTTTTGAATGATTTGTATCTTTCAGATATGCCAGGTGCATTAGAGAATGATGGTATTTATGGGTAATCGATTACCATTTATTTATATTAAGCCTGGGAAATCCCATGGACATAGGGAACTGGCTGGCCACAGTCCATGGGGTTGCAGAGAGTCAGACACAACTGAGCATGCACAGGCGTGCATATTATTGGCTAGGTATGTCCTACATGGAAAGTGTTGCTATGCAGAAAGTTTTAACTATAAGACTATTAAATTTAACTATAATTTAAAATATTTTTACAGCAGGGGTTCCATTTATATACACAAATTATAAATATAGTGATAGTTTATGATAACTATTATTGTTAAGAGTATTAATCCCACTGTCAAATTTATACGAAGTCTTTTCTTCTAATATAGAAAATTAATTAACTAAAAGTCTCTAATCGTCCACATGATTTAAAAGGAAGCATTACCGGTGATGAGTGACTAGGAACATTTAGCAAGTGGTGAAATAGCTAGCAAGGCCATCATTTCCATTTCCGATATGGGGAAGGATAATAAAAATGCAATTCTGTTACACCTGCTACTTTACTAAGCATCTCAGTAATGTTTTTAAAATTACCATATTCTGCATAATTAAAACAGGGCTATGCAAGCAAGGAGCATTCACTCCTGCCTGCTTTGTTGGCATATTATGGGTGCCCGTGAGCATCTCTCTGCCAGCGGTTACCATGTCAGCTGTTTCGGGCGATGGGAAAAGAAGAGGATGAGGTAGAATTTTCTCTAGCTCGGAAGCCATGGAAACCATGACAAGGGCGTGGTTTCAAGGGCAACAAGAGGGTCCAGCCCAGGACGCAGAAGGTGTGCTCACACTGAGAAATGGAGAAAAGTGTTAATAAAGGGACATTTTTATTTTAAAAATTTTTTTATAAGTTTGGCATTTTATTATTAACCTTTTTTTTTGGTTGTGCCGCTCCACTTGTAGGATCTTTGCTCGTTGACAAGGTACAGAATCTGTGTCCCTGTGTGTAGTGGAATCACAGAGTCCTAACCACGGGACTGCCAGGGAAGTCCCTAAAGGGACATTTTTTAAGGCCTAAGCAAGATATGGTGAAGGGACTTCCCAGGTGGCCTGGCAGGCTGGGGGAATCCAGGGGGTCGCAGAGAGTGGGGGCGGGGCGTCGATGAGAACTGCCCCAGGTGCCAGAGTATTTGAAATTTGGTCCTTTGCAAGTCTCTCCTTTAGACTGAAAGCATGGTCCACTTTAAAAAAATCTGAATGTACTAGAATAGATGGTGCAATCTTCTTTATTACTAAGTTATTAAAGTCCAGCTGATTTACAATGTTGTGTTAGTTTCCACTGGACAGCGAAGTGGGAAAGTGGACCCAGGTCTATATATATTGCTTTCCATATTCTTTTCAACTACGGTTTAATCACAGGATATGGAGTAGAGTGCCCTGTGCTATCCAGTAGGACCTTGCGGTTTATCCGTTCCATATGTAACAGTGGGCACCTGTTGACCCCGGATTCCCAGTCCTGTCCTCCCACCTCTGTGCCTGTGGCAACCACAAGCCTGTCCTCTGCCTGTGAGTCTGGCTTCTTTTTCCTAGAGTGTGCAATCTTTGGTTGTCCTGGAACAGCAACAGTGATTTGTATGATGAAAATGACAACAGGAAGAACAGCCTGCATTTAGTGATGACTGAGATCACAGCCACGCCCTGGGAGCTTCATGCCCTAGCCAACTCATCCCCAGCACACTCCTACTCAGCGGGCACCAATACATCTCCTGGTACAGAAGGTAACAGCACTGGCTGGCATATCGCTTATGAATGGTGGAGCCAGAACTCAAATCTCACATGTCTGTCTTAGGGTTGCTGTCAAGGTTCCCTGGAGGAGGACATGGCAACCCACTCCAGTATTCTTGCCTGAAAAATCCCATGGACAGAGGAGCCTGGCGAGCTAACATCCAAAGTGTCACAAAGAGTCAGACAAGACTGAGCAGACCATAGCCTGCCAAGCTCAGAACACTGACGTCAGTTATCCAGTCCCACCTACGTTTTCCTGCGTGCCTGGGGCTGGATGGCCATCTCAAGGAGCTGGAGTTTCCTTGCCATTTGTCACCGACTTTGATCATCAGCCCTACTGTGTCCCCTTGGATGGGAGCCTCCTATCTCTTTGTCTGAGTCCAGCCTTGAATCAGGGGTGCAGGGTCACCCAAGGCCAAGGTGCTGGCAGATTCCAGGCCTGGTGGGGCCCTCTTCTGGGTGGCAGACCTCCCCGTGTGCTCACAAGCTCTCTGTGACTCTCATGAGGGCACCAGATCCATTCACCAGGGTGCCACCCCCATGCCCTCATTCAAACCTAATCACCTTCCCCAGGCCCCGCCTCCTAACACCAGGGCATCTCGGGGAGGGGCTCCATAGGTGAGTTTTGAGAGGTCACGGTCCAGAACAATGTCTCCATCAATCCTGGAACTGGGACCCGGCCCCTTCTCCAATTGTGCCCGTGTTTCCCATGTAGCTCAGTCAGTAAAGAATTTGCCTGCAATGCAGGAGACCTGGGTTCGATTCCTGGGTTGGGAAGATCCCCTGGAGAAGGAAATGGCAATCCACTCCAGTATTCTTGCCTGGAGAATCCCATGGACAGAGAAGCCTGGTGGGCTACAGTCCAAGGGGTCACAAAAGCTGGACATGACTTAGCAATTACATGACCACCTCCATCTCTTCCCAGCCCTGCTCCACGGGTCAGGTCCCTCTGCCACCCCAGTCTCGGAGCCCCTACGGAGAGACTCTGACACTCCCACAACACCAAGAGACTTTGTGTATCGTCTAGCAACTTTTAATTTTCTGATCAATTCTATGCCTTTATTCTCCTTTTGTGGGCTACACTCCCAATGCAAAGATGCAGTCTACTAGGGAGATGCTGAAGACATATGCTCTGTCCATGGAATGCAGTTATGCAGTTATGAATTTCTGAATGGCAGAGCAGTCCAGGGGGGTATCAACATCACTTCCGTGCGTTGTCACACACACAATAAGCTGTCACAACACAGCCTGGTGCTGCCTTAATTGTCACAGATAATGATGATGATATACGGCTTCCATTAACTCCGCCGTGTCAAGCAGTGTTCCCCCCACACACTCCCACTCAGCAATTCCTATATATGGAAAAGGAAATCAAAATCACATCTTCATGAAACAGTTCTGTTTAAAGCTGAAGGAAACACATCTAGGTCTCCAAGGAAGTTTGCAGAGCTTTCTTGTGAATGAGAGCAGTGACTTCAATTCCTCACACAGCAAGCTGGAAATGTGCTCGCAGATAAGGTTTGCAAAGAAGCAAATGGTTCTTGGAAATACTGATGCAGGAATTATGTGACTACTTGAAGTCTTTTGTGTGTGGGGGTGGGGGGGGGTGGAGGTAGAAGGTGGCATTACAGAAGGATACAGGGAGCAAAGGAGGAGGAGAATCAGCATCCCGTCCTGATCTGGTACGGATCTTCCCTGGAGAAAAACAGAGCTTAAGCTCCTACCAGCATCTCTGCCTTCCCTGGATACTGAGAACTGTCCCCCATTGCCCGACTGTAGAGGACCAATCCCTGGGGTGACTGTCCTAAACTCCAGACTCAGAAACAAGAACCTTGTCCCTGGGGCCAACATCCATCTGCTGTGTCTTACTCCCAAATAGCATGACCGCACATCTACACGTCATCTGCTCACTAATTTCACCAAGTGATCACACAGAAAATTATCTTGTCATTTTTCAATCAAGAAGCATAAGAAGAAAAAAACAACAAAAAGCAAAAAACCCACAACTTAAGCCAGGTTGAGGGAGGGTCTCATACACTGCATTTAGGAGATGTTTGTTAGTGACCAGTTAGAAAGAGATGGAACTGCATATCAGTATGGAAGTGATGCTACTTAAAAGCAATCAGATCCCCACAATTTTTGAAAGTCTTTATTGAATGTGTTACAATATTGCTTCTGTTTTATGTGTTGTTTTTTTGGCCATGAGACATACAGGATCTTAACTCCCCAACTAGGGAGTGAAGCTGCACCACCCCCTTGGAAGGCAAAGTCTCAAGCACAAAGTTTTAACCACCAGGGAAGTCCGCATCCCCAGAATTTTAGGGCCAGAGAGAACCTTGGAGTCAAACAAGAACTCAGTTTACAATAGTTTTATACAACCGACCCTCTTCGTGAACCTGCTCTTCATTTGTACCATGGACAAGCTACTGTGACCACATCTAAATGATCACACATTTCAACGGTGTGGGTATGTCTACCCTCAGTGAACTTTGAGTACTCTTCAGATCTTACCTGAGTTATACCAGGCAAGCCAAACATTAGCAAAATCTCCACAGTATACCTCGATCAGAAAGTATTCTGAATACGTGCTTAGATGCTAAGCATTGTAACTAGCGATATAACACCAATTTTGCATTCTCTTTAGTTTAACTGATGTCCTAATTCTGCATAACAGTGGATGCTGGCATCAAATGAAAAAAATAATCATTCCAAATGACTTAGCATTCAAAGTATATCCCCAAACAGTCTCCCGAGGAAGAATCATGGCTTTGTCCCAGCGTCGTCGCCAGAAAGCTGTGAGCAAGGGCTGGGCAGAGAGGACATTTTTCAAGTGGTAGAAATAGCTCCTTTCTGATATAATTTTAGATTTTGTGTTGAGCTTTGCACTTTAAATATTGACTGCAGCGACTAAGGCCAGAAATTTTACACACACACACACACACATTTCTGAGTCCTAAGGACACAAACACACACCAATAAGCATAAATAGGAAGTATGTCTGATGTTTTCTAAATAACCAAGGATTTTGCCTGATAGAAAGGAAAATGATAAAAATTTTAGATGAGAGCTTTAGTCTAGTTTGTGACCTAAAATGTTTTCTTGTAAGGAAACAAATTATTTCCATTGCTTTAAATCTTTTCCATAACAGAAAAGGAATGAATTTGGAATGTGTATTATAATTGTCATCAGTATTTTCTAGCCTTGTGAAGTAAAATCAATGGACATGAATTTGGGCAAACTCTGGAAGATAAGAAAGGACAGGGAAGTCTGGAGTGCTGCAGTCCGAGGGTCACAAAAAGTCAGACACGACTTAGCGACTGAACAACAACAACAAAAGTAGTCAGTGAATTAGGTAATAGACATTACTTAGATATTTTAAATACAATTGTTTACATACAATTATGTTTTGACATTTTCAAATTCCATATATATGTGTGTGTGTATATATATGTGTATATATATATAAACATAGAAAGGAGCTCTAACCTCACATGTCACTTTGACTTTGGGGCTAATTATCTTGCTTAGAGCTGCTATATGTAGCAGACTGATCCTCTTAAAGAGTCAACAATCCTCCCTTGGATTCAGACACAAAGGCCTTGGTTATCTTGAAAAACGTGATGATTAAATTAAAAGACATTATTAGTCATTAACACTTGAAGAGAAATTATTACTCTAATAAGTCAGCAAGCAGATGTCCCTTGAGAACATGACCTGGGGCAGGTGTGTTTACATAAGGGCCCTGACGTCAGTGACGAACACACAGTATGTGGCTCCCAGGGTAGGCTCAGGTAGGCTGAGATACGAATCCATAGTGAGGAATTCCTCGGAAGTCATAAGTATGCTTCGGGCTAGCTCTTCTCTTGATCATATACAAATCTCACATTTACACTAATACTTCTTAATACATAATATTAGGAGTTAACCTTGGTTGACTTGGTGAAGAATATATAATCTGATCAACTCTAGACACAGCTGGAAAAGTATGGGTGTGACGGGTGTAAGAAAGAATATTCAAATATAAATAACCCAGATCATTTAAAAAAAAAGTAACAAAAGAATCTCAGTATATTACAGAAAGGGCCTGGAAATGTGGTGGACAGACTTTAAGGTGGTCGCCCTGCCTCCTGTGTCCAGCGTCCGTGGGCTTGTGTGGTCCCTTCTTGAGTGGGGAAGACCTAGGATGGTCTTCTAACAGGAGAAGATGGTGGAGGCGATTGAAGAAGGGGGTTTGCGATTGTGATTGATGTACCTGAGCTTGTACATCAGTCCTCCAGGCCTTTGAAGGAGCCACCTGCCCAATTTTGAGCTGTTGCAGGGGCTTGAGGGGTGGGGGTCACATGGCAAGGTCCTGCTGGCAGCCAGCAAGAAACAGCTCCCCCCTCCCAACAGCCTGCTGGGAACTGAAGGTGGTGGGTGACCACATGAGCTGGAAAGCATGTCCTTCTCCCAGTCAGCCTTGGATGAGACCATGGCCCAGTGGACACCTGGCTGCAGGCTTGAGAGCCCAGAGTAGGGGAGCTGGAAAGCTGTGTTTGCACGCCTGACCCTCAACCAACTGAGATGGGTCACTTGGGTGCTGAAGCCACTAAGTTTGGTGATGCCTACGTCCATGGCAGGTAATGATACAAGAAAGGGAAAAAGAAAAGGCTGGAAGCCATTAAAAGAAGAAAGCGCAAAGCAAGACAGGAGGAATATGTCCAAAGACACTCATACACCCCAGGATGGCCAATGATGGTCCACATGTCTCTGTTAAATGACAGGGGCGCTCTTATAAGCAGAATACTAATTCATTTTGCTTTTTGCTCAATGTAAAACACCTAAAGATAAAAGAGATTAAAAAATAAAGGTCTATAAAGAAAATACTAAGCAGATGCTGAAAAACTGAAGAGATGTGCTTATATGAGATAGAGCAGGAGATACAGACGGTGTGAGTGAAAGGCATAAGAGGGGTGTTTCACATCCACGATGAGAAGAATGCCCCACGGATGTAAAAAAAGGCATACGTCTTTACCTACTGAAGACCCATCCTTGCAGAAAGGTGATAGGAAAACACTTATCCCCAGGAAAATCGCTAAAGAGACCTTTGTGGTGCGGGTGGGGGAAAGTTTTTATGTTACTAAAGCTGAAGCTCCAATACTTTGGCCACCTGATGTGAACAGCCATCTCAATGGAAAAGACTGGATGCTGGGAAAGACTGAGGACAGGAGGAGAAGGGGGCGACAAAGGATGAGATGGTTGGATGGCATCACCGATTCCATGCACATGAACTCGGGCAAACTCCAGGAGATGGTGAAGGACAGGGAAGCCTGGAGTGCTGCAGTCCACGGGGTCACAAGGAGTCGGACACGACTGAGTGACTCAACAGCAACATGGTACTCCAGACCAAACGATGGATAAAATGTTAAACTGTTCTTTCTTTTTAAAAATATGTGGTTTAATAGAAGTGAAAGTGGAAGAAAATTCAGGGTTTTTATAGAACATCAGGAAAGGAGGCAAGTTCTGGTGCCAAGCAGCCTGGAGGTGGGGTTGACAGCTGGACTCAGAGAGATGATACCAGAGATGACTGAAAAAGCGCAGCTCTGCAGGCAGCCGGAGGGAAAGTGCCTGGATCTGCTGCATTACTCATGGAACATTCAAAAAAGAAAAAAACAGTCCTGAACACCTCCAGATTCACATTAGTCATGAGGCCCCAAAAAGCATCAAGCCAAGCACCAGTTTAAGGCAATCCAATTCTGGATGTGTGCCCCATATTTTGGTTGAAGAAAATACAACAAATTTCTTCTTGAAATGTACTTGAAAGTCTACGATCGAGGAATCCCTATAAAGTTCTAAAGGGAAGAAAATCTTACAGTTAAAAAAAAGCTCAACTGGCTGGATGGCATCACCGATTCGATGGATGTGAGTCTGGGTGAACTCCGGGAGTTGGTGATGGACAGGGAGGCCTGGTGTGCTGCGACTCATGGGGTTGCAAAGAGTTGGACACGACTGAGCGACTGAACTGAACTGAACTGAACTGACTGAGACATAAAAGTAAGCTATCTTAATTTGAAATCAAAAGAGACAACTGTCCCGCCATACATCAGACCTCAAGATATGGAGGATACCAGATAAAACCAGTAGGCTTGGTGTGTTTAAAGAAATCGTTGAAAGCATGAGAAGAGACAAGAGACTGTCAAAACTGACAGGTCAAATTAGAAAATATTCAAAGAACGTATAGAAAAAAAAAAAACCCAAAGATGGAATCTTAAAGGATGGGCTTAATAACATACACAACACAGCTCAGGACATCCCTGGTGGTCCGGGGTGACTCCACACTCCCAATGCAGGGACACAGGTTCAGTCCCGGGTCAGGGAACTAAGATCCTACATGCCACATGGTGAAGCCTAAAAACAGAAAAAAGAAAAACCCACAGCTCAAGAGAGAGCTCAGGAACTAAACAGTGATTTGGATAGCTCTGATTCTAGTAATAGTTAAGTAGTGTATATCAGAATAACCTTGTCAGCTCTGGGGGGAAAAAAAATTAAAGTAACACAATTTGATGCTTCTAGAGAGTTCCAAACAGTAGGGATCAGCTGAACCCTTGAAAGGAGAGAACTTCACTAAGTTAGGTTCATCTTTCCCCTGATAATACTCCCTAGTTCATAGATGCAGCTGGGTTAGAAAGAAAGCAGAAAGTCCCAGGCTTACCGGCTGTAGGTGCCAGAGCAGCTAGTTGAGCAATCTCAGACATGAAGGAGCCACAGCGGGTGGGGCCAAAGTCTGCTTAGAAAATTCCACAAACACTAACTGACTAGTGAAGTACAGATGCAGGCGGAAGACACCAAGTCTTCTGTAGAAAGCAAGCCTGGGAGAGTAGAGTGCAAAGGAATAGTAAAGTATTATGCACACTCGGGAGAACAGCACCCATAGACACAGACCTTGAGAGGAGCAACATCTTGGGGTTAGCAGACAAGACACCAAGCACAGCTATTATAAATATGGACAAGGGCTTAAAGGGGAAGAAATGGCTCCAAGGAGTGAAGGGATGGGTAAGCCTAGCAGAGACAGGTGCAGTATAAAATTTAAAACAAGTGGAAAAAATTTACAAAACTGAAAAATACCTGAATTTTTTTCAGAAATCACTGAATGTTCTTAATATCAGATTGGAGATGGCTGGAGAAACAGCCCTTGGACTTGAGCATGGATCAAAAGTAACTGTCCAGTCCCAAGAACAGAGAGGAAAAAATATGATTTAAAAAAGAGAACAGAGCCTTGTTGACCTCTGAGTCAATACCAAGTGATAAAATGCATGCATAATTGGTGCTCCGGAAGGAGAGGAGAGGTGGATGAGAGAAATTCGCCTACAAGTCCTTGTCTGTTGATATGAGAATAAAGAAATTGATTCAATTCTGACTTATTACATTCAGGGGGCTTTGTTTAAATGTTAAATGAGCAAAGGGCAGAAAGAGTGTTTCACTTTCATACTAGTGAGGAAAGAAACCAAATCGGTTTATTTAATTCAAAAGAGCAAGGCAAGAGAAGAAACACTTGGCCAAACATTACAGGTAAGTAGCAGAAGGGAAGAGAGCAGAATTCCAACACATGCATAATTATGCTGCTGCTGTTTAGCCGCTCAGTCGTGTCTGACTCTCCTGTGACCCCGTGGGCTGTAGCCCGCCAGGCACCTCTGTCCATGGATTTTCCAGGAAAGAATACTAGAGTGGGTTGCCATTCCCTTCTTGGGGGATCTTCCCGACCCAGGAATCTAACCATGTCTCCCGCATTGGCAGGCAGATTCTTTGCTATTGAACCACGAGGGAAACCAAAATCATGGTTAAACCCAAAATTAAAAGATAAAGACTTAAGAGTAAATATAAAGCTAAAATCTTGACTTATTCTATGTAGAAAAGGCATATCTAAAATACAAGTACCAGAAAGACTGAAGGTATAGGATAAGAAATTATATGATACAACGATCAAAAAATCTGTAGCAGTGTGTTAATAGCTGACAAAATAAGTATTATGTTAAATGGAATTCACCTGTTTATACCTAAGACTAAAAAACATGGTCATCAAAAAAGAAATGGAGAAACCACTGTAGTTATGAAAGAACAAATTTCAGCTAAAAAAAGAGATTGAGCCATAATATATCCTATTATAAAATCTCCAATACAGCATATTTTAAGAAAAAACAAGTTATATGATAAAAAATTATAGTACTTTATCTGCTGCTGCTGCTAAGCTACTTCAGGTCGTGTCCGACTCTGTGCGACCTCATAGATAGCAGCCCACCAGGTTCCTCTGTTCATGGGATTCTCCAGGCAAGAATACTGGAGTGGGTTGCCAGTCTATCACATTAATACACTTCTCCTCAAAGGATCATGTGTAACAACTAAATTCTTCAAGTTTCCCTGGTACTGAATTATCTGCCTCCTGAATAACTAACTGCCTGATGCTGGGAAGGATTGGGGGCAGGAGGAGAAGGGGATGACAAGGGATGAGATGGCTGGATGGCATCACTGACTTGATGGACATGAGTCTGGGTAGATTCCGGGAGTTGGTGATGGACAGGGAGGCCTGGCGTGCTGTGATTCATGGGGTCACAAAGAGTCGGACACAACTGAGAGACTGAACTGAACTGAACTGAATTAAAAAATAAGAACTGAGCGCATCATTCTGTTGCTCTGCATGCCTTGACAGCCAAAACTTCAGAGCAAAATCTAATGACATTTTACACATAAAAACTGAAAAGAAGTGTACTGATTACAACTAGAAATTATAGAATGTTAATTACAACTATCTCTAAATACCCGGAATGCTATCACATAGAGCCGGGATCACAGACTACACCCACAGACCAATTCACAGCCACTACTGTCTTTTGAATGACCCCAGAGCTAAGTCAGTCCAGTCTAACCACTCAATCCTAAACGAAATCAACCCTGAATATTCATTGGAAGGACTGATGCTGAAGCCGAAAGCTCCAATCCTGTGGCCACCTGATGCAAAGAGCCAACTCACTGGAAAAGACCCTGATGCTGGGAAACACGGAAGGCAAAAAGAGAAGGGGGTGGCAGAGGATGAGATGGTTAGACAGCATCACCGACTCAATGGACGTGAACTTGAGCAAACTCTGGGAGATAGTGGAGGGCAGAGAAACCTGGTGTGCAGGGAAGTCCATGGGTTCACAAAGAGTTGAACACGACTTAGGGACTGAATGACAACAAATGAGCTAAGAATGTTGTGTACATCTTTAAGTTGCTGGGAAAAAAACCAGAAGAAGAAGATTTTGTCTGTTGTGAAAATTAACATTTTTGTGAGAGTTTCACATAATTCAAATTTTAGTGCCCATAAATAAAGGCTGTTTGGAGAGAATCTTCTTTTGAGTTGAGGTCTTACAACAGCAAACCTGCAGCCACAAAGCTGAGATATTTCCAGAAGTTTTTTGACCCTTGGGTAGAGGATACAGAGGGTAAGAACTGTGTTGGGGAAAGAGTTGATTTTTATTCTGTAAGGAACTTTCTATCAAAGTCTGAAAAACACTCCAACTAATGAGACCTGTGAATAATTTTTAGAGGCGATTTAACTATTACAAAAATATCTATCCTAAAACTTGTTCTAATATTTCAATCTATTTCTCCACTAAACTTTATCTGTGAGTCAGAGCCATGAATACAAATAATAATTTACCCTATGATTAAAGTGAATTTCCAATCGGGAATGAAAAAGCATGACTTCAAGAGGTCTTATGACAACTGACCATTCCTTTTGGAAAATAATGAAGGGAAATCTCTTCCTCACTCACTACTATAAAGTAAAATCCACATGGTTTGAGGATTTAAACATAAAAGATGAATCATAAAAGGACAACAAGAAAATTAAGATAAAAATTTATGTCATTTTTGAATAGGGAGGCAGTTTTAAACATGAATAAATAGGCAGAGACCATAATGGAAAAGATGGAATGCAAAATATAATAATGAGCTATCTCATAAAAGAGAAAAACTAAAAGGCCAATAGGATGAATATTAACCACAAGAATACTGATTTAAAGCAGCTGATGTATTCATTACGGATCAAATATCTTACTCAAAATGACGGGCAAAGAATAAGAGAAGGAAATAGAACTAAAGGATCTACATTGAAAATGTGTTGGTGTGTGCACGTGTGTGTGCTGAGTCATGTCTGACTGTTTGTGACCCTGTGGACTGTAGCCCACCAGGCTCCTCTTCCCAGGCAAGATTACTGTAGCAGATTGCCATTCCCTCCTCCAGGGGATCTTCCTGGCCCAGGGATCGAACCTGCATCTCTTTAGTCTCCTGCTTTGGCAGGCGGATTCTCCAGCACTGGCATCACCTGAGAAGCCCACAATGAAAATAGTGCAGATTAAATCAATAATGGGATCCTCTCCAATGCAATACGAAATTGTTTTGGTGTGGGTCAAGTTTGGGGGCTGTAAACTGGTGTAACCTTTCCAGAGGGCAAGCTTGCAGTGTTGATCAAAAGACTTAATATGTGCAGTTGACATTCCCTTACAGGAACCATTCATTTACACAAAAGTTCTTGTTTTCTTCTATTTACATGTTACAGTAACATCCCCCATTCTCAAAATCACTTGTCCTTCATTTCCATTTGGCCATCAACGAGAAGCCAAGAAGAACATGGATACATAATAAATTAGGGGGCATCTATGATTAAAAATATATAGTAATAGTCACTTTGTATCTGGAAGCTTCTTCATCAAGAAAAAATATTTTATATGGAAAGAAACAGCACTGTGTCCAGGGACTGCTAGCCTCCTCTTTTCCTGAAATGCATTAAATCAGCTCATCAGTTATTTCTCCTCATCTCAGGATCTTCCCAATTTCCCTCAGCCTGTTTTTTCCAGATCTCTTTTATTCACGGTAAATGCTTAGCACATTTCTTTTTTCAGCTGACTCTAGTTGCTTTAAGATTTATGCATTTATGTGGCATATACAAGTGAAATGTGAAAAGATTTTCAAATATGGGCAAAACCAATTTGGTTGGAGTAGTTCTTGCAAACTCATTGGACTCCAACCATTATACTGTTTAACAAGAAACAAATCTTCCTGGTAATACAGAGATCCTCTTTAATTTGTATTTAGAAAATTTAATTCAATGCCTCATTCAGCACGAGAAAAATGAGTTGGAGCAGCCGGAACTTGGCATTTGAAATGGGGAAGAAAAAGTGCGGAGTGGGCAAGTCAACAAGACGAGATGGTTTCAGTCTTGAAGACGAGAACCTCAATCATTCACACTGCTTGTCACCCGTGAATTGAGGCTTTCACTGCGCAGCTTGCTGGAGGGTGCTCAGGGGATTAACCGATAAAGTCAGTGGTCCTCTGACTTTCAAAGTAACAGTGCACTTTTGTGTATAAACACTCGAAGAAAAAGGGCTTTGAGACTGGGAATTCATTTCTCCAAAATACTTTGGCCTCCATCACTCTGTAATAGTTACATGACAAAGTTTGGTGTTATCAGCGATCTGATGATGAGCTCAGTGGGTATTTTGTTTCACTTTATTGGGGATCTTCAGCCTTCTCTGCAGCTCCCATGGCAGCCCAGTGAGGAATCCCTGGGTTTGGGGCTCTGCTCTCTTTTTTTGCCCCCCTTTTCTTTTCTTACGGGAGGAAGAGCTTTTCCACTTGTGATCACATTGGGGATCATTTCCCTGATGGATCAGGGCTCTGTATAATGCACTGTTCTGATGTATTCTTGCCTCTGGGTTTCGCAGACTCCGCTTAAGGAGAAAAGCTCTCTTGAATTTCCCATTCCAAGAAGTGAGGACTCAGGGGCAGAGGTGGTTATTGCTGGAGGCACATACAACCCACATCTCAGGGTCCCTTGATGATGCTCCCTGGATCCTAGGCTGAAAGACCTACTGTCTTCTTCCATGAATTCTTTGGGTGAGAATATTTGCCTCCCTTCACCGATCCCTTCTGTCCGGGATGTGTGATGGTTTTCCCTCAAACCCTTTTCAGTCTTCTCTTCCCCCCAGGACATCTGCACAGGATCTCAAAGAGCCCTTCATTTCAACTCTGGTTGTTCATGTCAAAGTGACTTTCTTATACTAAGAAAGAGCGGCTAATGTTCTACTTTAGTAAGTATTAACTACCTATTATATGTGTGAGGCCCAAGCTAAATACCCAAACATTCAGAAATAATTTAAAAATTTTATCCTGCCCTCTGGAAACTTCCCACAAAAATACCAAAATCCATGCAAGTCATACAACCACACTACAGGGTACACACACGAGTTGCTTTAAGAAAAGTGTAAGAACTTTTTACTGGAGGATTAAACAGATTTTAATTCAATACTCTCCTTTCCATGATTTAAGATTTGAAAACTAAGATTATGTGAAGATCTTTTATGTGCATCTATCTGTCCTGGACTGGGAATTCCCAGGCAGCGTGTCCCTCTTCTCTGATATTTTTATGCAATGAGTAACCGAGAGCAGTAATTGCAGTTTCCACAGTTCCACGCCTCTACAATAAGTTAGGTGAAGCAAGCTGGAATGGGTGTTATCCTAGGTGGCAGAGGCAGTCTTCATTACAACCGGCATTCTTTTTGAATTTTGCCCTTGGACAAAGTCAAAGCAACACATGTACACATTTAAGAAAACTATTTCTCATACAGACTCCAGGACGGGACGGCTATTCAAACTGTCAGTGTTGGGCAGCAGCAGAGGCCCAGCTCTGCGCTGTTCTGCGTAACTGACGTCGCTTTGTCAACATAGAGAGTCTTTCCACAGATTTCTGATACAGACCCATGGTTCTCAAAGTGAAACCTCACTTGGAAATCAGAAATGCAGAATATAGAGCGCCTGCTTCAGATGGGCTTGAATCAGAAACTCTGCAGAGGGTCCCAGGAATCTTTTTTTTTTTCCTTCAAATCTGTGAAGTGTGGTTGGTTCACCACATTTGTCTTTTTAACTTTTATTTTTATTTGATTTTTATCTTATTTTTTAAATGGGACCATAATTGCTTTCCAATGTCGTGTTAGTCTCTGCTGTAAAGTAACATGAACCAAATATAAGGAAGATAGTATACGGACTTCCCTGGTGACTCAGTGGTAGAGAATATGCTTGCTCATGAAGGAGACGTGGGTTCAATCCCTGGGGCAGGAAGATTCCCTGGAGAAGGAAATGGGAACCCTCCTCCTCTTGCCTGGGGAACCCCACGGACAGAGGAGGCTGGTGGGCTACCGTCATGGGGCCGCAGTCAGGCATGACAGTACACACACACGCCTTTGTCTTTGTATTTTATTTCCCCTGCCAGACTAAAATCTGATTGACAGATTACTCTCTGCTTTTTCCCTAGTTGGTGGCACCAATATAAGAATCACAGCTTTTTCTCTTAATCTTCTCTAAAGACAGAAAAGCCAGAAGAGTATAGAGCAACACCCGTCTATTGTGGCTAATGAGGCATCACGTGGAGCAGTGTTGGCCAGTGTGGTCTACAACTGGAAATGCAAATTCCACCCCAGGTGCCTGAAACTTTAGGGGGGCCAAGAGTCTGGTTGAACAGCCGTGCAGGTGATTCCACTGGCAACTGTAAGAACCAGTGGATGCTATCCGAAAGCTACAGTGCTCCTCAATTCTCAGTTTTAAAAGGGAAGAATGGCATGAAGCAAATGTCATCTTCTAGCTATACCAGCTTTGGGCAAAATCTGACCTCCAGGTCTCAGCCCAGCCATTGTCCGTCTTCCTGTTACAGATGGAGGAGATGCTTCCCACTTTGGTTCCGAGGAACGGAGCTGAGACCAGGCGATCTGAGGTCCTCGATGTGAGCTCTGTGGCCCTGGTTTGGGTTCTGTCATTTCGCTCAGTGTATCCTCTCCACAACTCCCAGACCTGCTCTGTTGTTCAGAATCCTGTCCTCCCCTTAGTCTCTGCTTCTCTTTATCTCTATCGTGCTTCATAACAGTGACATAATAACACAATTCTCACTTCTTTGTACCTGACCCCATCAGGGTACAGTTAACTTCCAAGTTGGTAACTGCTTGCTAATTCTCATCGACCTCTGTGTCCAGAGTCATCAACACGCAGGAAAACACAGATCAAAGAGCAAGCCCCTCTACAGGGCCTGACCCTGGGACTCAGACACAGTAATCGCTCTGCTGCAGGGAGTCTGCTGTCCGGCAGAACCCCTGCTCCCAGTTCTGGCCCTGCCTGAGCACCTTCGTGTATCTCTGGGATGACCAGTGTGAGGGTTGCAGCTGGATGTGGAGACACAGATTTTTTCTTAGGGAAATTTCATTCTGGCCTTATTGATTCCACCTTCCAAGATGGCTCTTGCTTTCTTTCCCCAAGCAGTTCCCTCCCCAAAGCCAGCTTTCTCAATACTCACACAGGACACAGCTAGGAGAATCTTATGAGAACCACAGAGAGCTATAAAATGCATGATATTTGCAGAGGTTCTCATGAGCTAGTTACATAGTCCACGAGATGGTAGAAAACCAGTTCTGTCTTGGTGCTGACATTTATTTATTCTGGAAAGATAGAGTGTTTTAAATTGTAAATGGAAAATGCAGCCTGCCCCATCAACAAAGGATGCTGAAGCCATCAAGCCATCAGCTACCACTGCTGCCTGCTAAGGTGAGCCCTGGGGGGACTCAGGGTGAGAACGCTCAGGACACTGGCCCCAGATAGCTGAGGTGCTTATCGAAGGAACGATTACAATGAGCCTAGACTCTGGCACCATCCCATACATTCCTGCTCAGTCACTTCAATTATGTCCCAGTCTCTGGGACCCCATGGACCCACCAGGCTCTTCTGTCCAGAGGACTCTCCAGGCAAGAGCACTGCAGTTGCCATGCCCTCCCTCCAGGGGATCTTCCTGAAAAAAAAAAAAAAAAAAAAGCACTAAATTCCTTAACTGCACACATCTGGGTTTACTTAATCAATCTTAGTCTTTTGATGCTCGCATTACCTGGTCTTTGTTGCTAAACTGCCTACAGACCCTGGCTCCTCCCTTACCTCTTTGGAGCTATCCTGGGCTTGACTCAGGAAGTCCACCGAATAAAACCCAATTCTCGACCTTTATTAGGTTGAGCAATTTTTTTTTTCTCAGTTCGCAAAATTAATAACTTTCCTGGAGAGGGAGCAGGACAGAAGTGTGAGCTTCAGTATTAGACAAACCCAAGTCCCAATCCTGCCCCTACTGTTTTTTAGCTGAGTGAATTTGGTGAAGCTATCTAAGTTGTCTGCATCTCCATTTTTAAAAGGTAAACCCTTAGGTAATAGTATCTGCTTTGCAGGTTTGTAGCATTACTAAATTAGTTAATCTTTGTAACCCAAGTGACACATAGCTGACAGTCAAGTGATAGGTATCACTGTGAATACCTGGATCGAAAACAAATCTGTTTTTTGTAGATGTAAAACTATGCCACCGACAGCTTGCAACCGACAGCTATCGTAACCGACAGCTTGTATATTTGGGGAAAGAAAACAGCTCAAAAATTCTTGAGTTTGAATCCTGTTTAATTTCCCAATGTTTAGAAATGACTGCTCTCAAAAGAAACTGTATCGATGCTTGTCTTCCGACCTCACTGATCATCAGCGGATACTCGGTGGTATGGAATTATAATGACGACGGTCACATTGGATCTCTCAGCTTCCTGAGTGTCTCCTGGTTGTGTATGCAAGCCCACTGCCATGAGCAGAAGAGGAACCGCTAGGCCTCTGCGTGGACCAGAGGCCCCAGCAGCCTGTCTCAGCAGCACCAAACAGGGGGTCATCCAAGCATCTTTCATTCTCACACCATCTGAACCGCGAGGAGAATTTTAACTGAATTCAGAGTGCATTTAAGATCTGTTCCCCTGGAAGAGCCCAGTAATTTATGACCCGGTCACAAAACTCCATAATGTAATAAATATAATGTAATATATAATATGATACACGACTTCCAAGATGGCACAGTGGTAAAGAACCCGCCTGCCTATGCAGGAGATACAAGAGATGCGGGTTCAATCCCTGCGTTGGGAAGATGCCCCGGAGGAGGGCATGGCAACCCAGGTCAATGTTATTGCCTAGAGAATCCGATAGACAGAGGAGCTTGGTGGGCTACAGTCCCCAGGGTTGCAAATAGTCAGACACAACAGAAATGACATAGAATGCATAATATAATTTAATAATGAATAGTGCATTTATTACTAATGTGTTTATTAATAATATATTTTAAATAAGTTACATATAAAATGCATATATTAACACTTCACGTATTTGGTCGCACCGGGTCCTAGCTGTGGCACGTGAGACCTTTAGTCGTGACTTGTGAACTCTTAGTTGCAACACACAGGCTGTAGTTTCCTAGCCAGAGATCGAACCCACGTCCCTTGCATTGGGAGTATGGAGTCTCAGCCACTGGACCACAGGCAAGTCCCCACAACACACTAAACTTACTCTAAATACCTAAATCTAAATATGCATCCTGCCTCATCCTGAGTGTAGGTATGCTACACTCAAGCAGGGATAAAGTTCTGGCAGGCACCAAAGTTTTATGAAAAGTACTGAGAGAAAAACTTGAAAATCTATAAAATTTAATCCACTGACTATTTTTCTGTAAACAGGAGGAAAATGCCATCATCCTGTTTCTGCAGGACACTTTGGTCTAGGGAATAGGAGCCAGTGAGTTTCGCTATTAGAGAAAACCAGAAAAATAAGTTATATAATGTCCTGTATGGAGGCATTTGGAACTTTTAAATCCACTTTGCTCTGGCTGCTTTAAAATTGGAGCAAAGTGCTATTTTTAGATATGGCTTCCCTGGTGGTTCAGAGGTTAAAGAATCTGCCTGCAATATGGGAGACCCGGGTTCAATCCCTGGGTTGAGAAGATACTCTGGAGAAGGGCATGGCAACCCATTCCAATATTCTTGCCTAAGAATACCATGGACAGAGGAGCCTGGAGGGCTACAGTCCATGAAGTCGCAAAGAGCTGGACGTGACTGAGTGACACGGCTGCTTTAAAATCAGAGCAAACTGCTATTTTTAGATACTAAAGTCTAAATAGCAGGGTGCATAGGACTGCAACCTGCTGCTCTCTTTCTCCCCTGGAGTGTTTACTTTTCTAGCTTTAATAGATATCACTGCGCCTGTTTGTCTCTTAGAACCCATGGGCAAAGGCAGTAAAAGGTGAGAAAGACTTGAGCCAAGATCTGTGCAACGGTTTGATCTGCTGATTTTCCTTAGCCTTTGGTATGAAAAGCCTCCTGTTTTCCAGATGCTGAAGGTCTGTGCACTATGGAGCATGCAGACAGAAACGTCCAGGTTACAGCACCGTACAGGCATCGGCTGGTGGCTGTTGGAGATGGTATGAGGAAGACGACGAAACCGTGTGTAGTTAGAAGGACAGGACAAACCACGCCTAGACTTTCCTGGGCTCCCAGGCAGCTGTCAGCACCTTCCCTTCCAGCTGAGCCACGGTTTTCACTTCTCCCTGCACCCGCACTCCAGAGTCTCCCAGCCTGCAGCCCTCACTGGCCTGGTCCAGCTGCAAACGCTGTGATCACACTGCCTCCGAGACTACAGTCCAAGGGATGCTCAGAGCCAGTGAGCTGCAAGTGTGGCTTCTTCCAAAGGCTACTGACTAAGCATCTGGCCCCTGACACCACCTGGACCCCCAGCTCCCATCCCACGTCCGCACTCACAACCACTTGACTGGTGATGCTTTAGACTCTGTGTGGCTCTATTCCTGGAGTGATACTGAACACCTAACATCAAGGCACCACAACTAGGCTTCGGTCTGCGAGGCGATCGCTCCCATTGCGCACAGAGTAAGAAAGCGGAAATCACTCGGCAGTTAGACACCTGATCGCCGGCTCCTCAAAGCTGACTTCCACAGGCACCCGAAAGTTCCACCTTGAAAGCACCTGCTTCTGTCAACTTAAAAAATATTCACAGCCTAAAAGTTGAGAGTTATGTTTTATTCGGCAGGCATTTTTAGGACTTCAACAACGGGAGACAGCATCTCAAGTAACCCCAAAGGCTGGAATTTTAAATACGTAAAGCAAAAAAGTGTAGAGATCTTTGGGTTTCCTTGGTGGCTCAGACGGTAAAGAATCTGCCTATAATGCAGGAGACCCGGGTTTGATCCCTGAGTTGAGAAGATCCTCTGGAGAAGGAAATGGTTACCCACTCCAGTGTTCTTGCCTGGAGAATCCCAGGGACAGAGGAGCCTGGTGGGCTACAGTCCATGGGGTCACAAGAAGTCAGACATGACTGAGTGACTAACACTTTCTTCCTAAGCTCATCAAACTGCCAGTGGTGTGATTCTGAATTCCAGTAGAGGGCAAGCTTGTCTTCTAGTTCTCCAGTATTTGCACTAGAGCGGGAAGACAGCCTCTAGATCCAAAACAATGTTTCCTATAACTGTTCACACTCTGTAAGAGCCACATCAGTGTTAACAACAGGGTCACTAAATTACTTGTCAGGCATTTTGTTACAAATTATATTACAGACAAAGGAAACTGACAAGGAGCCATAAGTTAAAAATAAATTGTTTTCCGCCATTAGTTTAACTCTAGATTCATTAACAACACAACTATTTACAGCCTGTTTTCTGCACACATTATAAAAATGGGGGCACCTTCAAGTCACTTTAGCCCAGAGGAGGAAGTTCTTGCTGTACCCATCTCTCTTGATCCCAAAGTTATTCTCCAACCAGGCATGGTACTGCATTGGGTAACTGAGATATAGAGCACTTACTAATTGTACTGTAGGATGAAATTACAAACATTCTTCCTTTACTTTCTAAATAATCAAAACTGAAATTTAGCGTTAAAATACAGCCACAACAGGTTCTACTCTCTAGCACAGCAAACTGTACTCAATATCTTGTGATAAACCATAATGGAAAAGAATATGAAAAATAACGCATATATATATATATGTATAACTAATCACTTTGTTTTATAGCAGAAATTAACACAATGTGGCAAATCAACTATACATCAATAAAATTAATTTTTTATATCTATTTATTTGGCTGAGCCAGGTCTTAATTGCGACATGTGAAATCTTAGTTGCAGCATGAGGGATCTCGTGCCCTGACCAAGGATCAAGCCTGGGGCCCCCTGCACAGGGGCAGAGTCTCAGCCACCGGACCACCAGGGAAGTCTCTAATAAGGTAAATTTAAAATATGCATCTATAGTACTTAGTGGAACTGGACTGATGTCTGTTTGTTTGCTACATCATCTCTCTGCGTGAAAAGACACATTATTCTTGCTTGAGGTTGTTTACTTATTCAACAATTATTCAACAGGCAAAGGTACCAAAGTACGACTACAACTCCAAAGCTCCAGTAAATATCACTTGCTAACAGGTCAGTCTAAAAATCACCCTTAATATTGTTGAACTTCAGTTTAATCAACTGAAAAACTGAGGAAAAATGCCTGTTCCAGCCATCTCATAATACTGTCTGGAGAATCAGACAAGATAATATATTTGTAAAACGCTACATGAACCAAAAGGTGACGGGCAACCTAATTCCTTAGGAGAGACACGCTGCGGCTCTTTATTTTATAATTCAGTCTTAAGAATCACCAAGTAGAGTGGATATGTCCTCATTTGACATATAAAGAAACTCTGATTCAGTAAGCTTTTTCTCAGGATAGTAAACCCCAGAAGGATTAAGTATATTATTGAAGGTGTGCAGCACTGGTGATATTGTCAGAGAAAGAAACCCACTGATCATCACTTCCTTCAAAATTCTTTTAATATTTCTGAGGGGATGGGATATGTCATTAAACAATAAACCAAGAGTTTGAGATACAAGGTGGAAGTCCACTAGATATCTTAAGACAGGTGTGACTTAGAAATCTTTGTGTCAGAAAAGGTCCATTGTGACATAGGGACGCAAAAACAAGAAAGGTATATGCCCTGTAATACAACTGGTGTGAAACGCACGAGCAAGGCAGGAGACGGGAACGCTGTGGGATGGTCTAACGAGAGAGGGACCTTTGGAACCGAGCAGGACCCTGTGGGGCCTTCTCAGGACAAGCCTGCCCCATCCCCTCCACTGTAGCTGCTCTCTGAAGTGCTTGCATAACAGGATCTGATGCACATTTCCTGAGTAGTTTCACAGATGTGAAAACCCCACCAAACGGAAGATGCTAACAACTTGAGGACCATGAGCACATAACTCCCAGTCTCCCAGAGCCCGAGGACTGATAAAGTCAACCCTGTGACACCGCCCTGTTCCCTCACCATCAATCAGAGACCTGTACACAAGCTGATCATGTACTTTGTGACCCTCCTCCCTCTGTTGGCTTTTAAAAATGCTTTGCCGAAACCTTTCTGGGAGCTCAAGGCTTTTTAGGGCACAAGCCACCCATCTCCTTGCCTGGCCCTGCAGTAAACCTTTCTCTGCTACAAGCTCCGACATTTCGGTAACGTTTAGCCTCACAGTGCACTGGGCACACGGACTTGCACTTACACCTCCAGGGCACAGGGTTTCAGTCTTATTATAATCGAGCACTGTGTGTATAAGACAGATAGGATCCAAGTATGGGGCAGAGAGAGATTCCAAAGCCAGTCCAATCAAACTGACCCCCTCTCCTCCCATCAGAAACATTTCAGTTAAAATCTCAAGCATGCGCAAATTGGGCTCATGCTTGTACCAAATGAAGGCTAGACATGGGGAGAGTCAGCTGCAGAGGAGCTGGAGACTGGGCTCCAGGGAGCAGATGGTCTCCATTACCACTCTGGCCAGCTCTGGCAAATCCCTTTTGCAGGATGAGGGCACCTTTCCCTACAGCATCTGTGAGAGAGCTGGATGCTTTAGGAAATCATGACATCGACTTTTAACACTGCTTTGAGAGAGCCCAACCAGAAAAACCATATGAGCCAAGTCTCTATTCAAGGGTTGAAGATGATGTCTACACTTTCCATACAGGGCAAGGGTCAATCCAACACCCTCTGGCTGGGCCATGTAGATAAGCACCTCTTTCACTTTGATGTCATCCCACATTTGCCGTGACCCTGAAGGGGCAGAAGGAGAGTTTCGGGGTTATAACAGTCCTATGGGAAAGCACCACTCCAGTTCTACTGGAGCAGCAGCTGCGTGGTGCTGAAGTGACTTTGAGGAGATACCCCACACCCAAGGGCAAAGGAGAAGCCCCAGCAAGACAGTAGGAGGGGTGAAATCACATTTAGAATCAAACTCCATACCTGCCAGAGATGCTTAGAGGGCTTAAACAAACCTTGTGTGCACCAGGAACCAGGGACCCCTCAGAGACTGAGACAGAACTGTGTTTGAGAGTCTCCTGAGGGGTGCAGGTCAGCAGTGGACTGTGCGGGGACAGGGGCTCTGGGTGTGGGTATGGCATAAGCCCCTTTGGAGGAGGTCACCATTAACCCCACCACAGAGCCACCAGAACTTACACAGGACTGGGGAAACAGGCTCTGGGAGGGCACAAACAGAACCTTGTGCACCAGGACCCAGGAGAAAGGAGCAGTGACCCCACAAGAGACTGACCCAGACTTGCCCGTGAGTGTCCAGGAGTCTCCGGTGGAGGCGTGGGTCGGTAGTGGCCTGCTGCAGGGTCAGGGGCACTGAGTGCAGCAGTGGGTGCATGGGACCTTTTGAAGGAGGTCACCATTATCTTCCTTACCTCCACCATAGTTTGGTCTCAGGTCAAACAACAGGGATGGAACACAGCCCCACCCTTCAACAGAAAATTGGATTAAAGATTTACTGAGCATGGCCAATAACCTCAGATATGCAGATGACAGCACCCTTATGGCAGAAAGTGAAGAGGAACTCAAAAGCCTCTTGATGAAAGTGAAAGAGAAGAGTGAAAAAGTTGGCTTAAAGCTCAACATTCAGAAAATGAAGATCATAGCATCCGGTCCCATCACTTCATGGGAAATAGATGGGGAAACAGTGGAAACAGTGTCAGACTTAATTTTTCTGGGCTCCAAAATCACTGCAGATGGTGACTGCAGCCATGAAATTAAAAGACGTTTACTCCTTGGAAGGAAAGTTATGACCAACCTAGATAGCATATTCAAAAGCAGAGACATTACTTTGCCAACAAAGGTTCGTCTAGTCAAGGCTATGGTTTTTCCTGTGGTCATGTATGGATGTGAGAGTTGGACTGTGAAGAAGGCTGAGCACCGAAGAATTGATGCTGTTGAACTGTGGTGTTGGAGAAGACTCTTGAGAGTCCCTTGGACTGCAAGGAGATCCAACCAGTCCATTCTGAAGGAGATCAGCCCTGGGATTTCTTTGGAAGGAATGATGCTAAAGCTGAAACTCCAGTACTTTGGCCACCTCATGTGAAGAGTTGACTCATTGGAAAAGACTCTGATGCTGGGAGGGAATGGGGGCAAGAGGAGAAGGGGACGACAGAGGATGAGATGGCTGGATGGCATCACTGACTCGATAGACATGAGTCTGAGTGAACTCCGGGAGTTGGTGATGGACAGGGAGGCCTGGCGTGCTGTGATTCATGGGGTCACAAAGAGTCGGACATGACTGAGTGACTGATCTGATCTGATCTGATCTGAGCATGGCGCTGCCCAACAGAACAAGAACCAGCTTCCCCCTCAGTCAGTCTCTCCCATCAGGAAGCTTCCATAAGCCTCTTATCCTTCTCCATCAGAGGGCAGACAAACTGAAAACCACAATCACAGAAAACTAACCAATCTGATCACACGGACCACAGCCTTGTCTAATTCAATGAAACTATGAGCCATGCCGTGTAGGGCCACCCAAGACCGACGGGTCATGGTGGAGAGTTCTGATAAAATGTGGCCCACTGGAGAAGGGAATGGCAAATCACTTCAGTATTCTTGCCTGGAGAACCCCATGAACAGTATGAAAAGGCAAAAAGATAGGACACTGAAAGATGAACTCCATAGGTTGGTAGGTGCCCAATAGGCTACCGGAGATCAGTAAAGAAATAAATCCAGAAAGAATGAAGAGATGGAGCCAAAGCAAAACACACCCAGTTGTGGATGTGACTGGTGATGCAAGTAAAGTCCAATGCTGTAAAGAGCAATTTTGCATAGGAACCTAGAATGTTAGGTCTATGAACCAAGGCAAATTGGAAGCGGTCAAACAGGAGATGGCAAGAGTGAACATCGACATTTTAGAAATCAGTGAACTAAAATGGACTGGAATGGATGAATTTAACTCAGATGACCATTATATCTACTACTGTGGGCAAGAATTCCTTAGAAGAAATGGAGTAGCCATCAGAGTCAACGAAAGACTCCAAAATGCAGTACTTGGATACAATCTCAAAAACGACAGAATGATCTCTGTTCATTTCTAAGGCAAACCATTCAATATCACAGTAATCCAAGTCTATGCCCCGACCAGTAATGCTGAAGAAGCTGAAGTTGAACAGGTCTATGAAGACCTACAAGACCTTCTAGAACTAATACCCCAGAAAGATGCCCTTTTCATTATAAGCCCTGGAATGCAAAAGTAGGAAGTCAAGAGATACCTGGAGTAACAAGGAAATTTGGCCTTGGAGTACAAAATGAAGCAGGCTAACAGAGTTTTGCCAGGAGAATGCACTGGTCATAGCAAACACCCTCTTCCAACAACAAAAGAGATGACTCTACAAATGGACATCACTGATGGTTGACAGCGAAATCAGATTGATTATACTCTTTGCAGCCAAAGATGGAGAAGTTCTATACAGTCAGCTAAAACAAGGTGGGGAGCTGACTGCAGCTCAGATCATGAACTCTTTTTTGCCAAATTCAGATTTATATTGAAGAAAGTAGGGAAAACCAGTAGACCATTCAGGTATGATCTAAATCAGATCCCTTATGATTATACAGTGGAAGTGAGAAATAGATTCAAGGGATTAGATCTGATAGACAGAGTGCCTGAAGAATTACAGATGGAGGTTCGTGACACTGTACAGGAGGCAGTGATCAAGACCATTCCCAAGAAAAAGAAATTTAAAAAGGCAAAATGGTTGTCTGAGGAGGCCTTACAAATAGCTATTAAAAGAAGAGAAGTGAAAGGCAAAGGAGAAAAGGAAAGGTATACCCATTTGAATGCAGAGTTCCAAAGAATAGCAAGGAGAGATAAGAAAGCCTTCCTCAGTGATCAATGCAATGAAATAGAGGAAAACAATAGAATGGGGAAGACTAGAGATCTCTTCAAGAAAATTAGAGATAATAAGGGAACATTTCATGCAAAGATGGGTACAATAAAGGACAGAAATGGTATGGACCTAACAGAAGCAGAAGATAATAGGAAGAGGTGGCAAGAATACACAGAAGAACTGTACAAAAAGATCTTCATGACCCAGATAATCAGGATGGTGTGATCACGCACTTAGGGCCAGACCTCTGGGAATGTGAAGTCAAGTGGGCCTTTAGGAAACATCACTATGAACAAAGCTAGTGGAAGTGACAGAATTCCAGCTGAGCTGTTTCAAATCCTAAAAGATGATGCTGTGAAAGTGCTGCACTCAATATGCCAGCAAATTTGGAAAACTCAGCAGTGGCCACAGGACTGGAAAAGGTCAGTGTTCATTTCAATCCCAAAGAAAGACAATGCCAAAGAATGCTCATATACCACACAATTGCACTTATCTCACATGCTGGCAAAGTAATGCCCCAAATTCTCAAGCCAGGCTTCAATAGTACATGAACCATGTACATGAACTTCAGATGTTCAAGGTGGATTTAGAAAAGGCAGAGGAACCAGAGATTATATTGACAACATCTGATGGATCATCAAAAAAGCAAGAGAATTTCAGAAAGCATCTATTTCTGCCTTACTGACTATGCCAAAGCCTTTGACTGCGTGGATCACAATAAACTGTGGAAAATTCTGAAAGAGATGGGAATACTAGATCACCTGACCTGCCTCCTGAGAAATCTGTATGCAGGTCAAGAATCAACAGTTAGAACTGGACATGGAACAACAGACTGGTTCCAAATCAGGAAAGGAGAACATCAAGGTTGTATATTGTCACCCTGCTTATTTAACTTATATGCAGAGTACATCATGAGAAACGCTGGACTGGATGAAATACAAGCTGAAATCAAGATTGCCAGGAGAAATATCAATAACCTCAGATATGCAGATGACAACACACTTACGGCAGAAAGCGAAGAAGAACTAAAGAGCCTCTTGATGAAAATCAAAGAGGAGAGTGAAAAAGTTGGCTTAAAACTCAACATTCAGAAAACTAAGATCATGGCATCTGTTCCCATCAGTTCAGTTTAGTCACTCAGTCATGTCCGACTCTTTGCGACCCCATGAATCGCAGCACGCCAGGCCTCCCTGTCCATCACCATCTCCCGGAGTTCACCCAAACTCACATCCATCGAGTCGGTGATGCCATCCAGCCATCTCATCCTATGTCGTCCCCTTCTCCTCCTGCCCCCAATCCCTCCCAGCATCAGAGTCTTTTCCAATGAGTCAACTCTTCGCATGAGGTGGCCAAAGGACTGGAGTTTCAGCTTTAGCATCAGCACTTTCCATCACTTCATGGCAAATAGATGGGAAGACAATGGAAGCAGTGAGAAACTTTATTTTGGGGGGCCTCAAAATCACTGCAGATGGTGATTGCAGCCATGAAATTAAAAGACGGTTGCTCCTTGGAAGAAAAGTTATGACCAACGTAGATAGCATATTCAAAAGCAGAGACATTACTTTGCCAACAAAGGTCCATCTAGTCTAAGCTATGGTTTTTCCAGTAGTCATGTATGGATGTGAGAGTTGGACTATAAAGAAAGCTGAGTGCTGAAGAATTGATGCTTTTGAACTGTGGTGTTGGAGAAGACTCTTGAGAGTCCCTTGGACTGCAAGGAGATCCAACCAGTCCATCCTAAAGGAGATCAGTCCTGAATATTCATTGGAAGAACTGATGCTGATGCTGAAGCTCCATTACTTTGGCTACATGATGTGAAGAGCTTACTCATTGGAAAAGACTTTGATGTTGGGAAAGATTGAAGGCAGGAGGAGAAAGGGATGACAGAGGATGAGACAGTTAGATGGTGTCACTGACTCAATGCACGTGAGTTTGAGCAAACTTTGAGAGATAGTGAAGGGCAGTGAAGGCTGGCCTGCTGAAGTTCATGGGGTTGCAAAGAGTCAGATAGGACTTAGCAACTGAACAACTTGGAAATGGAAGAGAAGTTATTCCAAAAGATTTTGAGTTGAAATAAAATCATTCATGCTTAAAAGTGTATATTACCTTTGGAATAACAATGATATACTTACTGGAAAAAATCAATCATTGTGTCAAGTACATATTGGCACTTGCCATCTATCTCTACAAGGATTAAATCCTATGCAGCTGCAGCTGCTGACTTTCAGTATCTTCTGAAAGGAATTCAGGGTGTAGAGCAGAAATGAGGCACTCTATGCTCAAGGAAATACTGGCAGAACAAGCTTTCAGATGGTTAGGAATTTTCAGGAGTCGATTTTATGAGCCTGGTTCTTGAATCTACTCATATTAAGAAAAGCACTAAAGTCCTTCATGGTGACAACTTCTCCTTGTGACTAGCAGAAACTTTCTGGAAAAAAACATGCTTGACTGATGTACTTCTCCTTCACCAAAATCACATATATACTGACTTTCCCTTTCCTGTTTGGAGCAGTTTCTCAGTGCTATTTAAGGTACTGTCTCCTGGACTATAGTCTTCATTTTGCCCCAAATAAAACTTAACTCGCAACTGTTACACTGTAAAGTTTTACAGTTGGCAATTGCTAAATAGAAAATATTGCCACATCTGTCCTATACATTTCCAAGGCATTCCACTGGTCAAATTTAATATTTCACTTTCAGCCATTCATTCATGACTTATTTCCGTTCCTCTGGAGCCCGCTCAAAGTTAATGTTTCCATGTTTAGAGGACTTTAAGTTAATTCATTCCATGAAAACCTTCTTTTTCTCTAACGGGGTCTACACAAATGTAGAAAGAATGTTCATCTAAATCAGTTATATTTATGGACACTAAGTGAATCCAATAAATGCAATACAGCTTACTTTAAAAAAGCTAATGAATTTTTTTATTTCAGGGAAGTTAAACAGTCCATATTTAATAACATAACTTATATTTTCTCTTTGGCAGAAGCTCTTTAGCCAAAAATGTGAAATGCATCCCAAGCTATTGTTCTTCCCTCCTACAAACTGTTTCTTAAATCATACAGGGCATTAAATTCAGAAAGGGATAAAATGTTAGAAGTCATGGGCGAATGTAAGAGTTGAACCATAAAGAGGGATGAGCACTGAAGAACTAGTACTTTTGAATTGTGCTGGAGAAGACTTTTGAGAGTCTCTTGAACTGCAAGGATATCAAACCAGTCAGTCTTAAAGGAAATCAGCCCTGAATGTTCATTGGAAGAACTGATGATGAAGCTGAAGCTCCAATACTTTGGCCACCTGATGCAAAGAGCTGACTCATCGGAAAAAACCCTGATGCTGGGAAAGATTGAGGTTACAAGCAGAAAGTGGTGACAGAGGATGAGATGGTTGGATGCCATCACTGACTCAACAGACATGACTTTGAGCAAACTCCAGGAGATGGTGAAAGACAGGGGAGGCTGGCATGCTGCAGTCTATGAGGTTGCAAAGAGTTGGACACAACTTAGCAACTGAAAAATAACAACGACATGATGGACTTATTTAATACAACACAGTCTAGATCCCCCAAAGCATTGTCCCCAGTATACACACAGAACAACCAAATGGAGTCCAACCTGGAAGTCATCTGGAATCAACACAGAGAGAAAAGAGGTTCCCACCAACCCTCTGTGCTCCACATCTGTCCTCATTCTTCCAACTTCTGTTGGAAGATTTATCAGGGCAAACCATCTACCAAAGGCTGACTTTCCAACTGCTCTTGGAAATTCAAGAAAACTTGCAAAATTCTCAAGAACATGTATCAAAGTCCAGCATCAGCTCATGCCAATCACTGCTTCGTTTCCTGAGAATGTTGTGTGCACAGATTAGTTTCATGAGAAAAATAATTTGACATGAGCTCCTTTTTAGCAGGTTTGGATGTGCTAAGTCAAAAAGACTGAAGCTTTAGACCCTCTCAAACCCACCTCAGAGAACAGTGTGATATGTCTAAGTCATTTACTTCACTGAGGGCTATTGGTTAACAGCTGGAACTGAAAAACTTTCTGACCTCAATCCCTGACTAATGATGGTGCATTAAATTAATATCACTGAAAAGGATCTATGCAATTTAATCATCTATAATGATGACATCTATTAAATTGTATAAATCCTTTCCAGTGATATTAATTGAATAAGCTGTAACCAGAAGACACGAGCAGTATCACTGAATCCAAACCCGTTTCCCCTTGTTCTGCTTCAGTTTCCTACAAACATAATGCAATGGAGCACAGGTTCCAAAACACAGTTCTGTGCCCACACTGCCCCCTCAGATGAACTGCTCCTCTTCAGTCAGTCAGTTCAGTCGCTCAGTCGTGTCCGACTCTTTGCGACCCCACGGACTGCAGCACGCCAGGCTTCCCTGTCCATCACCAACTCCCGGAGCTTGCTCAAACTCGTGTCCCTCGAGTTGGTAATGCCATCCAACCATCTCATCCTCTGTCGTCCCCTTCTTCTCTTGCCTTCAAACTTTCCCAGCATCAGGATCTTTTCCAATGAGTCAGTTCTTTGCATCAGGTGGCCAAAGTATTGGAGCTTCACAATCAACCCTTGCAGTGAATCCTTTCCGATCGACTGGTCGGATCTCCTTGCTTTTCTTCTGTGCATGCTAGATGGCAGAGCACAGGGTTGCTGGGTAGCGTTTGGTTACACTGAACAAGTAACACATGCTCCTACAAGCTGTAAGAAGGGATCTCCACTGTCCATAGTGAAGGGTACACATAAAGGATGCCCAGGGCAGTCTGTGCTCCCTTCTCCACACAGAGCTGAGTCCATGAGGCACGGTGACCTGGGAGGTGGTGACCCTCAGAGCCGGTTCACAGCATTAAGTCCAGCAGTGATCCTGGCTTCCCCACAGCTGTAATCTCAGTGCCCAGAACACTGCCTGTCATGAAGCAGATAGTTAATCAACGTTTTGTGGAATGAATATGTAGTTGAATGAGTGGGGACAGGAGCCTGGGGACATTAAACATCAAAGGAAACAAGGAGAAACGCAGGAGGAAAGGGCGGACCGGAGGAGAAGCAGCTCTATAGACTGAGGTCTCAGAACGTGGCCTTGAGCATTTGTAACGCTTCGCTTGACATTCCCAGGCCTCCCAAGTGGCAAAATGCTGTTCATATTAGTACTCACAGTCCTGCGTTTTTGCCTACCCAATCGTGTTGTCATGGAGACAACAGATAAATGCACAATCACAACATATCCATATAACTGCACTACATGCTGGAGGTGATTGGAAGGAAATCCAAGGAACTGTAAACTCTAGAATAAATACATTTAAGCATCCCATAGACTTTGGAGTTACCCCTGAGACTCAGGGGTAAAGAATCTGCCTGCCAGTGCAGGAGACCTAGGTTAGATTCCTGGGTTGGGAAGGTCCCCTAGAGAAGGAAATGGCAACCTACTCCAATATTCTTGTCTGGAGAATCCCATGGACAGAGGAGTCTGGGGGACTACAGTCCTTTCTATGGTTTGAATTCCATTTATTTTTCATATTATTTCCAACCAGGTCTTTTAAATATGATCTGTTTACAAAATCATTTCTTCCTTTATAGCCTGTACATAATAGTTATGAAAGTGGTAAGTTCACATGGTAAAATTTGCAAACATGCCAAAACACAGAAGTGAAAAGCAAATCCCCATCCCCTCCCCAACTGTCGGCCCCACGACCCAAAGTTTCAGTGTATCCTTCTAGAAATTTCCCATGCATGCACAAACATGCATTCATATATATTTCCATTTTTTACCATGAGTTTATTCTCCAATTGGACATAAAGAAAAGACTTTCCTGATTGGAAACATTTATTCTAGTCACATTTAGTGATATAAAATAATAACATGCTATCTATGGTTTTATTTCCTGTTTATTTATATATGGCATGTGCTTTTTTAAAAACCTTTTGCTTGACAATAACTAGAGTCACAGGAAATCATAATGGCAATCTAGACAGGTTTCATATACCCTTCACGCTGTTTCTCCCAATGTTATTGCTGCTTCGTTGCTCAGCTGTGTCTGACTCTGTGTGACCCTATAGACTGTAGCCCGCCAGATTCCTCTGTCCATGGGATTCTCCAGGCAAGAATACTGGAGTGGATGGCCATTCCCTTCTCCAAGAGATCTTCCTGACCTGCATATATTATATGTATATACTTAAATGTGCTAAATGCAATATTTTAAAAGGTCAACAGAGATCATAAATTGAATGCCTGTAATTAACATACTGGGTTTCTTAATCTATTTTTCTCTCATTTTATATAGCCTATGGAAGCCAAACTGATGTTTTTATATGCAGAATAGATACACTGGAGCTTTCAGATGAATCTTTAATGAAGGTCATAATAATACTTAGACCCTTTCCAGAAAGATGTGGAAAACACATTAATTCTATAGCAAGTAAAGTATATAAGCAGAAACCTTTCATGTCCGATCACCGACAGCAATGCAGTGTTTCAGAATCTGTATGCAAGCAGCTAGAAACGCCACATCTTTTGGAAACTCTGAGACCAAACTGAGCAATTGAAAGGAGCCCACAGAGAGAGACCACACTTCAGTGAGCCTAGTTTCAAATGGAATTAGGGGGTCAGGCGTAAAAGAGAGCCTCATTTTCCATTCCTAGAAAAACCCAGAGCAATGCAGGCAACTAAATCCCATCCCCAGAGCATGTCCGCCTTGGCTGGGCAGCTTGCCTTATTAACCCCGAACCTGCTGGACTCATTCCCCAAGCTGGCTTTTCTCAGGTTTTTCCTTGAAATTCCACAGATCCAGTTCCCCATCTGTTCACACCCCATGCACTTTCTGAGACCCTGCTCCTCGCGGATGATGGCCTCCTGCATTCGTTTCTCCATCTTCAGTTGGCGGGTCTGATGCACACACTGGAGCATCGGACGTGATGCGCCTTCCACTGGTTCAAGGAAGACCACTGGGGCTAGTTGAGGCTTTTTTCCTGGTACCAGGCGTGCAAGGCGTGCACGCTTAACAACATACACATGTAGGCAAAGCTGTTCTTTTTTAAAAATGAAGACAATTCATTCAACAAACATTGACTGGGCACCTGCCACGGTCCTGACAGTGAATGAGACAAAGGAGATAGAAAAACGAGCAGGATAAATGTGTGAGGTTCTCAGGGCACTGTCTAAGAATCAGGGGAGGGAAACTGATTTCATCAAACGTGGTGTATCCATCTGCAAACTCTGTATCAGTTATCCCATCCACTGTGCTTCCTGACAATACCTGCAAGAGTCAGAGACGACACGGCAGAGGACGCGGAGCCAGGAGGAGGAGGAGGAGAAAGTGGCAGATACATCTATGACGGAGCCTTTTGATGTAAGTCATGATCAGTAGCTGTAAAAGTGAAAGTTAGTGAAAGTTGCTCAGTCATGTCCGACTGTTTGCAACCTCATGGACTTTGAGTGTCCATGGAATTCTCCAGGCCAGAATACTGGAGTGGGTAGCCTTTCCCTTCTCCAGGGGAATCTCTTCCCAACCCAGGGATCAAACCCACGTCTCCCACATCGCAGACAGATTCTTTACCAGCTGAGCCAAAAGGGAAGCCCAATAAGACTGGAATGGGTAGCCTATCCATTCTCCAGTGGATCTTCCCGACCCAGGAATCAAATTGGGATCTCCTGCATTGCAGGCGGATCCTTTACCAAATGAGCTATCAGGGAAGCCCGAGCCTTAAAAGGGACCAGTCTAATACAAAAAATCACATGCATTTTGTGCACCACAAAGCAGTAAGTTATCACAGATGAGTGGGGGCTTCCCAGGGGGCTCAGTGGTAAAGAATCCTCCTGCCAAGGCAGGAGACCTGGGCTCAATCCCCCTGGGTCGGGAAGACCCCCTGGAGGAGGAAATGGCAACCCCACTCCAGTATGCTTGCCTGGAAAATCCCACATACAGAGGAGCCTGGTGGGCTACAGTCCACTGGGGTATCAAAGAGTCAGACATGACTGAGCGACCGAGCGAGCATGCATGCACGGGAGGACATTCTGGAGGAGACAAGCTGTATGGGCAGAAATGACCTTGGTGGCTGCCAGCAGTGGGGGATTTTGTCATGCATAAGCTATCCTGTAGCTGCAGGACAGCCCTGCCTGATGGCAACGTTAGGCAGAGCAGTGTCGTGGTTCCCTACCCGGGACCCCCCTCCCTCAACCCCTCCCACTGGATCCCATTAGTGATTCCCACCAGCCTAATTCAACCAGAAGCCGGAGGCAATAGAGCCCTTGTGACAGGTACGGTGGTGGGGTGGGCGGTGCCCTGGGAAAGTTACAGGAAGAGAAATAGATCAACTCAGTAGTTCGGCAAGACTTCTGAAGGCCTGGCGTTTGGCTTCAAACCTCCATCAAGGATTCCACAGAGCGAAGCAGAGACTACAGAGTCTGCAAATTAAATCTGTACATGTCCACCGAAATCCGAGTTGTCATTTTTGCAAAGGTGCTAAGTAGGCTTTGAGGAAGAGGGTTGTTATATAATAGATGCAGGATAAGAAGGCTGACTCCAAAGGGAATGGATTTCAGCGTGATTGCTGAGAATTACTGAATTCAGCAGCAAAACACACAGCCCTCTTAGAATATTTCATTTTCAAAAGCCTCTGAAAAAGCATTTGGGCGAAGCTTTCCTAAAGACTAGAAAGAAATATGATGTCGAGCATATATTTTAACTCAGTTCTGCTAAGAGTGTGGTAAGCGTCTCAGAAAGCCTGATATTATATGTTATATATATATAAAAGGTAATTAAAAAAAAATGTTAAGAGGGGAAAAAAGTATGCAGTCCATAAAGGATTTACATTTTATTACTAGGAAATATTCCTGGCAGGGATCTCATAAACATATTTTTTGTTAGATCGGCTAAGTGCATACAAACAAGTAAATATTTGTCTATCTGTCCACTAGTGGGCTGTTTAATCATCCTCATTATAGTGAGTATTTATATACTGAATTTATTTCTGGAATGCTTTCTAAATATTATCTGATTAATAGCTGTGCCAGCCCTGGGTTGGGCAGGCAGTGTGCCACCCACTCTGATACAAAAACAGAGAACTGGAATGTGTTCTGGGATGCGGGGCAGGAGTGGTCTGGGTCCATCTGGGCTGGTGTGACTCAATATCGTACCCTGGGCGGCTCACCCACAACAGAAACCTCCTTCTCAGGTCTGGAGGCTGGGATTCCTTGGTTGGGGTGCCCACACGGTCAGCTGCTGGGGCAGGCAGAAGCTTCTTGACTTTTTACTGTGGCAGGAAAAGGGTCAGCAAGCTTTCAGGGGTTCCTTTTTAAAAATATATTTTACTGAAGTATCCTTGATGTACAGTGTGCTAATTTCTGCTGCTGTCGCTGTTCAGTCGCTCAGTCGTGTCCGACTCTTGGTGACCCGCAGCACGCAGGCCTCCCTGTCCTCCACCATCTCCCGGAATTTGCTCAACTTCCTGTCTATTGAGTCGGTGGTGCTATCGCTGCTGCACAGCTAAGTGATCCAGTTATACATACATGTACATATTCCTTTTCATATTCTTTCCGTTGAGGTTTATCACAGGATACTGAATACAACTCCCTGTGCTGCACAAGGATCTTGTTTATCCATCCTAGATGTACCAGTTTGCATCTGTTAATCCCAAACTCCCAAACCATCCCGTCCCCACCCCTTCCCTCAGGGGTTCCTTTCTTAAGGGCAAAACTTCCATCACCTTCATGACCTAATTATCTCTCCAAGGCTCCAGCTCCTAATATCACCACATGGGGGGTGAGGATTTCAATATATGAATCTGGGGGGAGGGACACCTGCAATCTACTACAGTCCCTAAGGTGGCAAAGAATCGGACACCACTGAGCGACTGAGCACGTGTGCACACACACACACACACGCACAATCAGTCCTTCCCAGGGGGACTATATTACAGCTGAGATTTCTTCACAGAAAAAGAGATGATTTTTTTTTTCTCATTTTCCCCTACAAACAGTTCGCCTAGCCAAATAACTGAGTGGAAGAAGGGGGTTGGGGAACAAATGATGTAGAATATTAGAAGAGTTGGGTTCCAAAGTCATGGCAGATGGTGACTGCAGCCATGAAATTAAAAGATGCTTGCTCCTTGGAAGAAAAGTTACGACCAACCTAGACAGCATATTGAAAAGCAGAGACATTACTTTGCCAAAAAAAGGTCCATCTAGTCAAAGCTATGGTTTTTCTAGTGGTCATGTATGAATGTGAGTTGGACTATAAAGAAAGCTGAGCGCTGAACAATTGATGTTTTTGAACTGTGGTGTTGGAGAAGACTCTTGAGAGTCCCTTGGACTGCAAGGAGATCCAACCAGTCAATCCTAAAGGAGATCAGTCTTGAATATTCATTGGAAGGACCGATGCTGAAGCTGAAACTCCAATACTTTGGCCACCTGATGTGAAGAACTGACTCCTTAGAAAAGACCCTGATGCTGGGAAAGATTGAAGGCAGGAGGAGAAGGGGGTGACAGAGGATGAGATGGTTGGATGGCATCACCGACTCGATGGACATGAGTTTGAGTAAGCTCTGGGGCTTGGTGATGGACAGGGAGGCCTGGCGTGCTGCAGGCCATGGGGTCGCAAAGGTTCGGACATGACTGAGCGACTGAACTGACCTGCCCTGGGCTGTGAACCAACCTGAGGAAGTAGCGGTAGAAAGGCAGAGGGAGGGTGAGCCAGGACGACTTAGTTACAGCAGGAGAAGGGCAGAAGCACCCACCTGTAGACGCTGCTTTTGTAGACACTCCAGCTACATAAACACAGCCAGTGGCTACAAGCCGCAGGAAGGCAATTTCAGCTGAGTCTCAGAAAGGCTTTTCTCATCTCACAGGCACCTCGTCCCTGAAGGTGGAGAAAAAGGCCCCTTTCCTCCCAGAGGGCTCTGTGGTCTGTAATCTGCTTTATATCCACCAGCAGCGCAAGGCTGTTACAAGTCTGGTTACAAGAAAATGTTCAGGTGGTAGGTACTGAAATGAGAAACTCAGGCACGGATAAAGTGACCTACAAGGGACCCTATGTCTAATTAGCAATATATTTGGGTTAAAAACTAAAGACTTTGATTCGTAGCTCTAATAGTTATTCTGTCATTAGACAAAGACAACTACAGTTCCAAGCACCATATATATGACTTCATTTGTGAGTTATTGTGTGTGTGATGGTTCGCAGCTCATCTTTTTTTTTTTTTAAGGATAAAATCAATTCCAATTTTTGAGACTCAAAAGCGTAGACAATAATACAATTCATCATAAACATAAGAAATAAAGACAAAATGAGATGAAAGTAAAGATAATAAAGGAATTAATCATAAATAAATATCCTAAAAATAACAATGGTTTCCTTCTAGGCTTTTCTATGCATATTGCTTATGTGAAAGAGATTATATTTGTCAACAGTATTGTATTCTGCATTTTCCCCCATAATGTTATGAGGATTTGTTAATGTAATAACCAAAGTAATGAAAAAATATTATCTTATTCTTCCTCTATAGTTATTATTCATGTAAATCTCCACCCTTGGCTTTAATTTTTGGCTTATATTTTACCACTATTACTATGATTAATTTATAATTATGAAAGATATCTGTGGGTGTAAGGGTAAAATTTCAAAATAGCATGGAAAAGTAATAGTAAAAATGCAAATTATTCCTCCTCTCCATGATCACCACCAAGACCAGCATCACCTGAACTTCAGTCGCATCCTCAAAGGAAATCACTTGGGCGGTACCACTTCTGAGTCTCCTGGCAGCTCCCTCTACAGTCTGTGGAAGAAGCTTAGCAAGAAACTTACTTCTTTTTTAAAATTTATTTTATTGAAATATAGTTGACTTACAATGTTGTGTTAGTATCTGCTGTACGGCAAAGTGATTCAGCTATACTTACATATGTGTATGTCAGCTTAGTCGCTTCCGTCTTGTCCGGCCCTTTGCAACCCCATGGACTGCAGCCCGCCAGGCTCCTCTGTCTACGGGATTCTCCAGGCAACAGTACTGGAGTGGGTTGCCATGCCCTTCTCCAGGAGATCTTCTCGACCCAGAGATCGAACTTCATCTCTTATGTCTCCTGCATTGCAGATTGCAGGCGGGTTCTTTACCACTAGCACCAGCTGGGAAGCATACACATTATATAAATAATGAGCATATATAGACATATTAATACTTTAAAATATTTAAACATTGTTTTTTAGATATTTAAACATTATGTTTAAAATATCTTTTTCCATTACGGTTTATCACAGGACACTGAATACAGCTCCCTGTGCTGTATAGTAGGATCTCATTGTTTGTCCCCTGTGTAATAGTCCGCGTCGGCTAATCTCAATCCGTTCCTCCTTCACCCTGCCTCCCTCTTGGCAACCACAAGTCTGTTCTCCGCGTGGGAGAAGCTGGTGTCATGCTTTCCCATACAAGTAAGCCCCTGGAGAACGGAATGGCAACCCGCTCCAGTATCCCATGGACAGAGGAGCCTGGCGGGCTACAGTCCACGGGGTCGCAATGAGCCGGACACGACTGAGCGACTGTCACTCACTCATACAAGGAAGCCGTGGGCCTGGCATCATGTAACATCACTTGCAGAACGTTCCTTCTCTCCCACAGTCCGTAGTGCCCTGGTGTCAGCCGGAGTCGACAGCCTCAGCTCTCCAGGTGGGAGACAGGAGGGTGGGCTTCACACGAATTGCCTGGCTCCCCTTCCACAAAGCAGTCACTTTGTTCATCTGCGGTTTCTCTCTGTAGCTGCTCCACCGCCAGCATGTTAGTGACCAAAGTGCCTCCCTAGCGCATGGGTCTCCGTAGGCTGAAAGCGTCTTTTACGGATACCATGACTTCCTCTTTGAGGATATATTAGTATTTGCCCATGTGATCCCATCCTCTTTCTTAGAGGAATTTCTCAAAATTTTAATCTGCTGCTTCTCTCTTGGCTTTTCAGTCGCTTATAACCACAGTCCCTTTTGTATGTCTTTACTCTTATGTCAAGTTTTGAGGGAAGAGAGATTTAACTATATAAGCTTTGTCCACCACTGTGAAACAGAGCCTTAAATATTATTCGAATGGATAATCATTTTGGTGCTGTCATCAACATTTCTTCCTAGGAGAAATACTTATTTCTAGCTTTCCAGTGTTATAAACAACACAGCGATAATTTTTAATGAGCTCAAACATTCTCCCATATTTTAGAACATCCTGACTATGTATTTTCCACAATTTTTCTAAAGAATGTACCTGATCTGTTAGCATATTAAATGCACATGAAATTTGTTGCATCTTACCATCTTTCCTTTCCAAAAGGAAATTTGTTTTCCTTTTATTCCTGCTATAGACTTTAAACATATATTTGTACATAGTTTGTTGATTAGACAATTAAAAGCTAAAGAGTATATTTTCCTCATGCTCATTTTATTGCTTTATTCTGAGGATGTTGTTCTTTATTAAGATAATAGGCAATTATCCCCATTTTTCTTCATTTTTATGGTGCAATATTCTTTTTTTTTTGTTTTTATATTTAGATAGTTAAATATATCTGGAATTAAGTTTAGGATATGATATGTGCTGAGAAAATTGATTTATACAATAAATGACATTGAGGAAAATAGCTAGGTTCTTGAAAAAAATGGACCATTCCTTATTCTACTAGTTGGTGATATTTGTAATGTACATTATTTCTTTCCATAAATATCTTTTAATAAAATCTGTAGACTAACAAATAAAAATTTAGAATGCTGGTTTGTGAAGATAAACTCCATTTCCACGTGAAATACAGATAATTTGCATGGGAGTGACAGATTTGCAGGTTTAAACAAGACTCCTGACAACATCTCTGGCCTGCGTTGCATCGAGAGAGCTCTACAGGTGACCTCACATTTCCCTTGTTCTGACGGAGGGTGAACTACGGGGACTTTACGTAGTCTCTTCTGCTGAAGCACCACCAGGGTGCCTTGGGATTTTTATGTCAGAAAGGCTATTCCTGGGGGTGACAGCAATGTCGATTTTGATTTAAAACTCATCTTCATGAGGCATTTTGATTTAGGATTCTGTATTTCATATCCTTCCATGGTGCATCTTCATTAACATTTAGCAAGGCATGTGAAGATCTTTTCCCCACTTCTAAAAAAAATCTAAGTCTTTGTTTCAGCGCATTGAATAGTTCCTCTTCCCTCTCTGGCCCAATCTTTGTTTTTAAAAAAATTTTTTTAATAAAAATTTTTTTTGGCTGCACCTTGTGGCACATGGGAATCTTAGTTTCCTGACCAGGGACTAACCTGTGCCCTGTACACTGGAAGGTAGGATCTCAACCACTGGACCTCCAGGGACGTGCCCTCCACCCCCCACACCCAATTTTTAAAAAGTGACCTCAGCCCTCAGAAGAACTGACCTGGCTGGAAAAGTCTAATCAAACTGGGATAAACCAAACAGTCCTCTCTGGAAGACAGACAGAATCAATAAACCAAACAGTTCCCTCTGGAAGACAAACAGAATCAATACCATAGTTGCTGTTTCACGAGCGTTTTGCTGAGTAGGAGGACACGAGGGACAGAAAGAGGAGAGAGTGTCAGTGGAGGGTCCAGGGGAAGAAGAGGCGGGATAGTCAAGGCTTAGTCTTGCAGATGAGGCTCTGCATTTGGGGCAGGAAAGATGCCACCTGGGCAGTGTCCCATCCACGTGTGTGCGTGCTCAGTCGCTTCAGTCGTGTCTGACTCTTTGCCACCTCTTGGACTGCAGCCCGCCAGGCTCCTCTGTCCATGGGATTCCCCAGGCAAGAATACTGGAGTGGGTTGCCATGCCCTCCTCCAGGGCATCTTTCTGACCTAGGGATCGAACCTGCGTTTCCTGCATTACAGACAGATTTACCACTGAGCCACTGGGAAGGCCCCCGCCCCAACCATCCACGTGGTGGTGAATCAAATCTCTCTATGACCCCAACCACTTCTGGAGGTCATCAAATCCCTATATATAGTCGGCACACTCACTCAAACCACACACAACAGAATCCAGTGCCAACAGATGCTGCAAACTGTTCTCATTCATGAAATTGAAGAATTCACGTAGAGAATCATTGGCTGGAACCGGGAAGAGGATAGCAGAAACACGTCAGTTACACAAGCATCAAAATGGCCTTTACACATCTCAACAGAAATGTGACATTTACATCACAGGTTTGTGCCCTGAAGAGAAGAGCCCTCCTCTCCGCATCTGTGAAATGAGAGATCCAGACAGGTAACCTCAAAGGCTCCTGTGACTTTGCACATCGAGACCTCGGTGGTCCATTTCCCATCATGGCTCAAAGGCAGCCTTCCCAAGAGGGTAAATGTGCCACCTTCGTCCAGCAGAGGGGCCCCAAGGAAGTTACACGGAGAACCACCCATGGGCCAGCATGGAGGAGGTGACGTGGGGACCGGCTGTGCCCTGCCCCTCTCTGCCCTTCCTCCCCTTGCTGCGTTCTCTTAGACACCTGACTCCAGGGCTGCACAGGTTTTCGGAACCAGAGAAGAATGACTTTGTCCACATGATCCATCTAAGATGCTGTACCTCTTGGACTGCAAGGAAATCCAACCAGTCCATCCTAAAGGAGACCAGTCCTGGGTGTTCACTGAAAGGACTGATGTTGAAGCTGAAACTCCAATACTTTGGCCACCTCATGCGAAAGAGCTGACTCATTTGAAAAGACCCTGATTCTGGGAAAGATGGAGGGCAGGAGGATAAGTGGGCGACAGAGGATGAGATGGTTGGATGGTATCACTGACTCAATGGACAAGGGTTTGGGTGGACTCCCGGAGTTGGTGATGGACAGGGAGGCCTGGTGTGCTGCAGTTCATGGGGTCGCAAAGAGTCGGACACGACTGAGAGACTGAACTGAACTGAACGAGCACAACACTGCAAATCAACTATACTTCAATACTTTTTTTTTTAAATAAAAGAGAGGCAGATATTTGGATTATTTTGGAGAAAAAATAGGAAGGAGAAAAGAGATACTGAGAAAAAGTCAGATAATTCCATTTACATTCCTACTCTTTCTGGGATAAGCACCACAGTAGTGTCAAATGGCTTTGTTCTCCAATAGCCCAGTGTATATTTACACATATTCGTTTTTTTTCCTTTTTACATTTTTTTATTGGAGTATAGTTGATTTTGTGTTAGTTTCAGGTGTATAGGAGAGTGAGTCAGTTACACATATAAATATATCCACTTTTTAAAGACTCTTTTCCCATATAGGCCATCTCAGAGTATTGGGTAAGTTCCCTCTGCTATAGAGCAGGTTCTTCTTAGCCATCTGTTTTATTTATGGTAGTATGTAACTAGAGAAGGCAATGGCACCCCACTCCAGTACTCTTGCCCAGAAAATCCCATGGACGGAGGAGCCTGGTAGGCTGCAGTCCATGGGGTAGCGAAGAGTCGGATGCGACCGAGCAACTTCACTTTCACTTTTCACTTTCATGCATTGGAGAAGGAACTGGCAACCCACTCCAGTGTTCTTGCCTGGAGAATCCCAGGGATGGGGGAGCCTTGGTGGACTGCCATCTACGGGGTCGCACAGAGTCGGACAGGACTGAAGTGACTTAGCAGCAGTATGTAACTAAATATACTTTCAACACTTTTTTCCCTGTTACCTCTTATTCCAATGGCATTGTTTTTGCCACTTATCTTGACTGTGTATCAGAATCACTATATTAGGGCTGAAATAAAAATAAGTGTGTGTGTGTGCATGCTCAGTCGTGTCTGACTCTTTGGGACCCCATAGACTGTAGCCCACCAGGCTCCTCTGTCCATGGGATTTTCCACAGAAGAATACTGGAGTGGGTTGCCATTTCCTTCTTCAGGGGATCTTCCCAACCCAGGGATCAAATCTACATCTCTAGCATCTCCTGCACTGGCAGGCACATTCTTTACCACTAGTGCCACCTGGCATAGGAAAATGCATTTATTCTATCTAAAAAAAAATTTTTTTTTTTTTGGCACAGCTTGCAGGATCTTAGTTCCCTGATCAGGAATTGAACCTGGGCCCTCGGCAGTGAAAGCGCTGAGTTCTAACCACTGGGAAACCCAGGACTTCCCCCCATCTAGAACTGTATATCATTAAAAACTGCATGACCCATGGAGGGGCTGGTTAAGCCTATGTCTGCTAGTCTTACCGTCTCTGAGTTCTCTTCCAACTCTGAAATCCTGAGGCACCTGTCAACACCAGACATGAGCTGCCATGAACAATGATGATTTTTCAGTTGTTCACTGAAATCAAAGTGTAACGCAGACATGGCTTCACAGCTGTGAGATGACGAACATGGGGCTTGTCTAGCTGATGTCACGCTGAACACCAAGTCAGTGAACTTTGTCTAAAGTTTCAGCTTGAGGTAGCTGTGAAGGGAACCTAGGTCCCCTTGGGACACCAAGCATTTTCCTCCTGAGTTGGGCTGGGATTTCTTTTTATCAGCCATTCCTTAAGGCCCTGGAGATTTCCACCAGAATGCAAATATGTGCCCTTGGCGAGAAGAGACTGAATAATTATAGTTACTAATCTGTGTACGGATGTGAGAGTTGGACTATAAAGAAGGCTGAGCACCAAAGAATTGATGCTCTCAAACCGTGGTGTTGAAGAAGACTCTTGAGAGTCCCTTGGATTGAAAAGAAATCAAACCAGTTCATCCTAAAAGAAATCAACCCTGACTTCAGTCCTGGAAGGACTGATGCTGAAGCTGAAGCTCCAACACTTTGGCCACCTGATAAGAACTGACTCATCGGAAAAAACCCTGCTGCTGGGAAAGATTGAAGGCAAAAGGAGAAGGGAGTGGCAGAGGATGAGATGGTTGAACGGCATCACCGACTCAACGGACATGAGCTGAATAAACTCCAGGAGAGAGTGGAGGACAGGAAGCCTGGTGTGCGGCAGTTCATGGGGTCAAAAAGAGTCGGACGTGACTTAGTGACTGAACAACAAAAACAACCCATGAACAAAGCCTTTATTTGAAGGCCTGTCTTAGAAAGCTTTCACATCAATGAACTCATTTGATCCTTACAACAGCCCTGAGGAGAAGGCCAAGAGGAAGGATCACATATTAGCAAGAGATGAGAAAGTCCAGCTCAGAAAACTTACCTGGCTTGGCAAAGAGCATCCTCAGAAGGGAGCAGATCCCAGTCCAGAAGGCAGGCTTCTGGGGCTGGCCCAGGCTCTCCTCACTGTATGTAAGTTTATCACTGCTCTTGGGTCCTGAAGCTGGAAAGCTCACAGCCATTCCCACATCAAGTCAGGGGCTGGAGGATCCCTCTAACTCAAATGTCCTCAGAAGGAGTCATGAGAAGAGCAGCAGAAAGGGAAGGCAGCTACTGAGAGACACAGACCATGGACTACTGGAGAATGGGAGGCGTCAGGCCACACTCACTGACCTATTCACGCATCAGCACTTTCTGAACCTCTGCTCCATGATTGGCTCTTTGCTAGGTGATACACACACGCAGGACAGACAACTGTGTGTGTGTTCACTCACTCAGTCGTGTCTGACTCTTTGTGACCCCATGGACTGCAGCCCACCAGGCTCCTCTGCCCATGGGATTCTCCAGGCAAGAATTCTGGAGTGGGTTGCCATGCCCTCCTCCAGGGGATCCTCCCGACCCAGGGATTGAACCCGTCTCCTGCACTGGCAGGCAGATTCTTTACCAGTAGCACAGGGGGAGGTTCTGAGCCCCTAGAGAGCAGAGTTAACCAAAGGGAAAAGGAGGGATGGAGATGCTGTTTAGAATACTGTCTGCTTCCTGCCTGGAGTCGCCTGTTGAAACTCCTCTCCTTAAGGTGGGGGGTGGCATTAATATTTCTCTCATTTCAGGCCACCTTACTGCTGTTCTGGGCAACAGATTTTTCTCTCACACTTCATCCTGCCCCCACAGCTTTCAGGGAGAAGCTGCCTTCAAGCCAGAGCATCGATCTGCACCTACAGAGGAATCAATGTGGGCGTCTGGAAATGAAGCACAGCCTGGAGTGGAGGTGTTCGGCTTTGGCACACAGCCATCTCCCCTGAGCTGGGGGCATCCAGATTAAAACACAGGCTCTGTCTCAGAGCGTTTAAGGAATAATTCATCACCTGCATTCCACCTAAACACGGCTAAAACCTCAAATAAGCAATATTTCCTCGTTATTTATAAACTTTCAGAAGAAAAAGGCAGATCTCCAGAAAGGAAGCTGGTTTAAAGACTTGGCCGCTTTTTTTTCACACTATGCCTGCATCAGTATGTATTCCTAAAATGGACATCAAATCTCCTACACCTGTAAACTCTCCCTCCATTATCTTTTAAGGTAAGTTTCCAAAAGAATTTTCAGTTTTCTAAATCTACCTGGGTCATGTCAATTCCTGCTTAAAGAGACAGGAGGGGAAGTCTGCAATTTTATACAGATTTCTAGCAAAAACAATGGAACTAAAAAGGCTGTGTAGGGGTCATCAGTTAAATCACATTTAATAATCATAAGTCTAATTTCTAACACATTTTGATAAGTCAAATTTCCACCAGAGTATTTATTTATATTCAAAGAAAACTTTCTCTCATTTCTATTTAATCTTTTTCCTGTTTCTCCCATCTTCACCCTGAAACCAGGTCAATTTCCTGCCCCAGTACCGCCACTAGAACAAAGAGGAATGATCATTCTTAAAGGACCATAAGAGTAAAACCCACTGCAGTACAACAAAGACACTTGCTCCCCAATATCCACCGCACACTATCCAC